>NW_024412394.1:48085367-48176800 GCF_014898765.1 Herpailurus yagouaroundi | reverse complement strand
CCAGGGGGCCTGCGCATGCACAGAGCCTGCTGAGCGCGTGTGTTGGCAGGCAGTGTTCTCTGCCTGGTGCCTGCCCAAACCAGCTCTACCTCGCCCCGGGAGCTGAGACTGGCGCTCCGGTTCCTGAGGTGGTTCGTCACTTCACTCCTCTTCTGTTCCCCGAGCAGCCAGGCAATGTGTTGTCTTCAATAACAACACTGTACACATGGCAATTCAGTTTCAAAGGAAGTGCCTTGCCTAAGACATAATCTCGCCGTGCCAATTGTGGAATGATCACTTTCCACACCAAAAGCACACTGAAAATGTTGGCTTTTAAGACACGTAAACAGTGGAAACGCGAACTCACTCGCTGAAGCAGAGAGAAGAGAGACTGCCTCTCCTCAGAATGACGAGAGCGAGGACGCGCAGCTGCTGCAACGTCTTCTGGGAAGCAGAGTTTGCCGCGCGTGGCGTGGGAGACTGCTGGCGCCTCCTCAGGAGGAGGTGAGGGCACTGCCTGGCCGCACGACCCTGAGGCTCGCAAACAGCGAACGTCTTTCCCCAGCGCGCCCCGAGTTGGCTTTGCTTGATGATCAGACCCTGGGGTGACAGGCTGCGGTCATGGGCAGCACTCGTGCTTTCTTACAAATGTGCACTGACGAAGGGTCTTGCTTCCTTCTAGAACCGGGTCTGCTCTTAATTCCTTCAGTTTTGCTCACTCCCTTGAGTGAGTTGCTGAGGCCAGAATCCGTGTTCAAATTCACAGCCAGGCTGGCCTTGCTCACCAAGGAGGTGGACTGCGTGCGTACATTGGTGACACCGTCACACGGGGCCTCTCTCTGGAAGAAGTCTGGACGTGGCCCACACGCCCTAGAGCCGCGAAGTGCCTGGTATGGCCCTCAGCCCTTTCCCCACACGTGTACGTGGGAGGTTGCAAAAGTGCGCCTCGCCTCGGTGCTTATCACCTTTCTCCTGCACCCTCCTGTGAGGACCATGAAGTCTTCGTGGGCTTGTTACTGCCCTGTCTGCTTAACCGGAGCACCCACCCCCACCCCAGATCTCACCACAGGCTGGTCTGTGCCCTGATGCTGACTGACAGAGTTAATTTCCCCTCTCATGAGATGTAAAAAAACCCAAACCAAAACAAAACAAAAAACCCGAACCCAAAACTCAGTGATCCTCTTCTGTTGGTAGATAACCAAGAGCAGATGCAGCCCTATCACCAACATGTAACCCCCAGACACCCGGGACGTCCTATGTCTATGGGAGCTGGCTGCTGCTCCCTTTTTACCTCAGAGTCTACGGATCAAGCTTGCCCCAGTGAGCATCTGTTTGCAGGGTTAAATCTACCCTGCGTCCTGAGCACAGCACTTTTCCATTACAACTGAACAGGGGCTTCTGATCCCAGACAGGATGGAGTAAGTGCATCCCATCTATTCCTCATTCTAATTACAACTAAAAACCATGGACAAAATGCATGAAGCACCAACTATCAAAAGACTTCGGAAGGTGGAGGAAAGCAGACAGATGGCTACAGACCTGGGGATTCGAGAATAATCCAGAGGTGAGTGTTGTGTGTGCACATGCGTCTGCATGTGACTGTGTGTGCCTCCTGCACATCCTTGCCTGGGCACTAGAGAAGCCTAAAATCTGGAAATTCCAGTTGACACGCCAGAAAACCTTCAGAAAAGCCTATCCTCTCTAGCCAAAGGACCTCAAAAAAGATGTCCTGTGTGATACTGTTTTAACTCTACCTGAATATATATTCTGGGTATTAATCCATTATCAGAGATGTAATTTGCAAATACTTTCTCCCGTTTCGTGGCGTTCCTTTTTACTCTATTGATAGTATCTTTTGGTGCACAAAAGTTTTTTATTTTCATGAAGTCCAGTCTATTTCTTCTTTTGTTATCTGTGTCTTTGGTGTCATATCCAAGAAATCACTGCCAAGTCCAATGTTATGAAGCTTTTGCTTGATGTTTTCCTCTAATAATTTTATTGCTTTAGGTCTTACATTTCAATCCTTGGTCCATTTTAAGTTAATTTTTGTATACGGTGTTAGGTAAGGGCTCAATTTCATTTTTTTTTTTTTTTTTTGCATGTGGATATCCAGTTTTCCTACACAATTTATTAAAAAGACTGTCTTTTCCCCATTGAATGATCTTGGTATTCTTGTCAAAAATAATTTGACATATATGCAAAGATTTTTTTCTGGTCTCTCTTCTGTTTCATTGATCTGTATTTCTGTATTTATGCCAATACCACACAGTTTTGATTACTGTAGCTTTGTTTTGGTTATTCAGGGCCCCTTGAGATTCCATATGAATTCTAGGATGGATTTTTCTCATTCTGTAAAGTACTCAGTGGGATTTTTATAGGGTTTGCATTGAATCTGTAGATACTTTGGGTATATTGACAGTTTAACAATATTGAGTCTTCCAATCCATGAACATGGGATGTGTTTCCATTTATTTATGTCTTTCATTTCTTTCAGCACTGTTTTGTAGTTTTCATTGTATAAGTCTTAAAAAAAATTTTATTTTAAATTCCAGTATAGTTAACATACAGTGTTATATTAGTTTCAGGTATACAATATAGTGATTCAGTAATTCTGTATGTCACTGTATTCATCATGACAAGTACATTCCTTAATCTCTATTACCTAATTCATGCATCTCTCCTCCCTCTCCCCTTTCCCCTCTGGTAACCATCAGTTTGTTCTCCATACTTAAGAGTCTGTTTCTTGGTTTTTCTCTCTCTCTTTTTATTTGCTCATTTGTTTCTTAAATGTTTTGTTTCACTCACATAGGAGTGAAATCATATGATATTTGTATTTCTTTGAGTGACTTATTTTGCTTAGCATTATACTCTCTAGCTCCATCCATGTCATTGCAAATGGCAAGATTTCATTCATTTTGAAGGCTGAGTAACATTCCATTGTATATATATATACCACATCTCCTTTATCCATTCATCTGTTGATGGACACTGGGCTGCTTCCATAATTTGGCTATTATACATTATGTTGCTATAAATGTCAGGGTGCAAATCTTCCTTTGAATTAGTGTTTTTGTATTGGGGGGGGAGGTAAATACCCAGTAGTACAATTACTGGATTATAGGGTAGTTCTATTTTCAAATTTTTGAGGGACCTCCATACAGTGGCTGCACCAGTTTGCATTTGTCTACCAAAGGTGCACAAGGGTTACTTTTTCTTCACATACTCGCCAACAATTGTTGATTCTTTTTTATTTTAGTCATTCTGACAGGTGTGAGGTGATATTTCACTGTAGTTCATTGTATAAGTCTTTTGCCTCCTTGGCCAAGTTAATTCCTAAGTATTTCATTATTTTGATGTTATTGTAAATGAAATTATTTTTGTAATTGTCTTTTCAGATTATTCATTGTGTATAGAAATACAACTAATTTTTGTACATTGACTTTGTATCCTGCTACTTTTCTTAATTCATTTATTAGTTCTAACAGTTTGTGTGTGTGTGTGTGTGTGTGTGTGTGTGTAAGCATGTGTGCGTGCACATGCGTATGTAATCTTTAGGGTTTTATACATAAAGGATTATATTATCTGCAAAAAGAGATAATTTTACTTTTTCCTTTACAGTTTGGATGCCTTTTATTTCTTTGTATTGCTTAATTGGTCTGGCTAGAACTTCCAGTACTATGTTGAATAAAAGTGGTGAAAACAGGCATCCTTGCTCTATTCCTCTATTCCTGAAAAAGCTTTCAGGCTTTTACCATTGAATATAATGTTTTCTGTGGGTTTTTTATACATGGATTTTATTGTATTGAGGTAATTTCCTTCTATTCATAGTTTGTAGAGTGTTTCTATCATGAAAGGGTCTTTTCTTCCATTGATGTGGCATATTACATCAATTGATTTTCATGTGTTGAACCATCCTTGCATTCCAGGAATAAATTCCACTTGGTCATGATGTATACTACTTTTGATATGTGGCTAAATTCTGTGTGCTAGTATTTTGTTGAGGACATTTACATCACAATTTGTAAAGCATAGTGATCTGTAGTTTTCTTGTAGTGTCTTTGTCTGGCTTTGGTATCATCAGGGTAATGCTGGCCTCATAAAATGAGATTGGAACAGTTCTCTCCTCTTCAGTTTTTTGGAAAAATTTGAGAAGGATTGGTATTAGTTCTTTAAATGTTTGGTAGAATTTACCAGTGAAGCCATTAAATCAGGGCTTTTCTTTGCTGGGAGGTATTTGGTTACTGAATCAATCTTCTTACTAGTTATAGGTCTATTCAGATTTTCTATTTCTTTGTGATTTAGTCTTGGTAGGTTTTGTGTTTCTAGGAGTTTGTTCATTTCATCTGCATTGTCCAATTTGTGTCCAATTGTTCTACCCTCTTAAATCTTTTTCATTTTCATAGAATTGGTAATTATGTCCCTATTTTCATTTCTAATATTAGTAACTTGAGTCTTCTCTCTTTTTCATTAGTCCATCTTAGCAAAGGTTTGTCAGTTTTGTTGATATTTCCAACAACCAACTTTTAGTTTCATTGATTTTTTTCCTATCCTTTATTACATTTATCTCTGCTCTAATCTTTATTATTCGCTTTCTTCTTCAAGCTTTGGATTTAGTTTGTTCTTTTTCTAGTTCCTTAAGTTGTAAATTTATGTTGTCGATTTGAGATCTTTCTTGGTTTTTTTGATGTAAGCATTTATACATATATATTTCCTCATTAACACTGTTTTTGCTGCATCCCATAAGTTTTGGTCTGTTGTATTTTCAGTTCCATTAATTTCTAAGCATTTTCTAATTTCCTTTTTTATTTCTTCTTTGATTCATTGGTTGTTAAAAGTGTGTTGTTTAATTTCTGCAATTTTGTGAATTTTCTGGTTTTCCGTTTATTATTTATTTTTAACTTTATCTTATTGTGATCAGAGAAGACACTTTCTATGATATCTACATGACCTAGGGATAGATGATGATGTTTTAGAACACCAAAAGCACAGTCCATGGAATAAAATTGTTAAATTGGACTTCATCTAAATTTAAAACTTTTGCTCTGTGAAAGATACTATTAATAGAATACAAAGATAAGCCACAGACTAGGAGAAAATATTTGCAAATCACATATCTGACAAAGAATTTACATCAGAATATATCAAGAACCCTTTAACCTTGACAGTAAAGAAACCTAATTAGAAAATGGGCAGAAGACTGGAAGATATTTCACCAAAGAAAATATATAAATGGAAAATAAGTATATGAAAAGATGTTCAACATGATTACACCTGAAACTAATAATGCACTATACGTTAACTACCTGGAATTTAAATAAAAACTTGGAAAGAAAAAGAAAAAAAGAAGAAAAGACCACATATTATATGAATCCATTCTTATGAAATGTCCCAACTAGGCAAATCCATAGACACATAAAGCAGATTAGTGGTTGCTTAGGACTGGGGTTGGGGGCAGTGGAGGATGTGAGGAATGGTGGGCAGGTGACTTCTAGGGACTCAGGGCTTCTTTATGATATAATGAGAATGTTCTAAAATTGATGTGGTATGAGTTGCACAATTCTGTGAATATATTAAAAAATGTTGAATTATGTTCTTTAAAGGATGAATTATGTGGTATGTGGATTATATCTCAATAAAGCTATTCCAATAAAAGTACAAAAAAATGATTAGCCATTAGAAATACAGAGAAATACGAATTAAAATAATGATGAGATACCATTATACACCTATTAGAATGGATAAAATAAAAAATATTGACTGTACCAATTTCTGGCAAGGATGTGAGGCACCTGGAGCCCTCACATGTTGCTTAATGGGGTATAAAATGATGTGGTCAGTCTGGAAAACCATCAGCAGTTTCTTACAAAGTTAAACATACATTTACCATATGACCCAGCAGTCATACTCATGGACATTTATTCTAGATAAATGAAAGCTCATGAAACACAAACACCTGTATACAAATGTTTATAGCAGCACACTTTTTTTTTCATCTTTATTCATAATAGACAAAAACTGGAAACAGCAAAGATGTCCTCAATGGTAAATGGTTAAACAAACTGTGGTACATCCATACCATGAAATACTACTCAGCAATAAAAGGGAACAAACTATTGATACACATAGTCACTTGGATGGATCTTAAAGGCATTATGCTGAGTAAAAACATCTAGAAAAGTTATGTATTATATGGCAGAGTTTATATAACATTCTAAAAAATGACAAAATTATAGTAATGGATTATTGAATGCTAGGGGTTAGAGATAGTGAAGGAACTATCAAAGGGTAGAAAAGGGTTTTCACTGTGGGAACAGAACACTTTTATATCCTGATTAGGATGGTGTTTACATTAATATATCCATGGGCTAAAATGGTAAAATCTGAATATGGTCTGTAGTTAATACTGTGCCAATGTCAGTTTCCTGGTTGTGATAATTTACTATGATTGTGTAAGATGTTATAATTTGGGGAACCTGGATAAAGGGTACATGGGAACTCTCTAGTATTTTTGCAACTACTCGCGAGTCTAACATTATTTTAAAATAAAAAGCACAAAACAAAGCAAAACCAAAAAACTGAACTGGAACCATTTCTGAATATTACTCTGCAAACAACTTGCAGTGTTCCTGGTTCATTGTGGCACTCAGGACTGGAGGGAGTCCCTCTTCTGCCTCTTTCCTTTAGTCCATCAAATCTACATAATTACTTGAAGAACATCTTGCAAGCAATTCAGATAAACATAGTCATGTTCAAAATATTTGTGGGAGAAGAGCTGAGGATCTCTTTTCTAGGTGCTGTAGAATCTTTAAACCTGCTTCCTCCTTCTGCTCCTCTCACTGATATCTCTGAAGTTGATGTTACGAACTCTGTGGCTAATTTTGATCAGTCAGTACATGTTTACTAAGCACAAAGTATATGCAAAAAGGAATATATTTTATTTATTATTTTGGTATCTATATGTGTATAAACACCAACAGACAACAAGGCTGTGTTTAGAGGGCCCAAGATTCAGGGCAAACCCCCTGTATCAGAATCGAGGGCAGATCACTCACTCTGTGTGTTCCCTCACTGCCCTGGACATTGTCACACTGGTATTTTTGCTAATTTTTGTATGTGTGCTCCTCCTCACTGGGACAAATATCCTGTCTTCTAGAAAATCTTCACTCCAGCTATTGTTAATATCTGCTATCAGGACTAGGCCCTGTGATGCTCACTAAAGGCTTCTATCCCAGCTGGTAGCCACAACACCCTTTGAGATGCTACTTAGAATCCCCCCAGACCGGTCACCCAGTCTGGGTATCACCATCTCAACCTCAGAACCTTTTGGGAGTCTTTGTCAAATGAAATCCAGATGCTGTCCATTGTGGCAGAGGCTGCTAGTGCCAGCCCAAATCCATTTTTCTCTTCTTCCTTTGATTTTTTTAATGCTTATTTTTGAGAGAGAGGAGAGAGAGAGAGAGAGAGAGAGAGAGAGAGAGAGAGAGAGAGAGAGAGAATCCGAAGCAGGCTCTAGGTTCTGAGCTGTCAGTACAGAGCCCAACGTGGGACTTCAACTTGGGAACAGTGAGATCATGACCTGAGCTGAAGTCGGACGCTCAACTGACTGAGCCACCCAGCCCCCTCCCCCTCCTCTTCTTCCTTTGTAGAAGAATCCCTAGTTATTGTGGGAGGTGGCAATATGCCCAACTAATAGACCACATTTCCCAGCTTCCTGTGTTTCTAGATGTGGACATGTGATCCAAGTTTTAATTAGTGAGATACACAAAAAGGTTATTGGGTGGGTTCTGGGAAAACTATTTAAAAGATAGACAGTTGTGAAGTGCCTTTTTCGCCCTCCTCTTTCTTTCTTCTGCCTTCTGCCTGGAATCCATATGTGATGGTTGGTGTTCCATCATTAATCTTTGCTCATGAGGTGGCCTTCAGAATGAAAGCCAGAAGCTATAGAGTCAAAAAATTAAAGGAGCCTTAGTTCTCAAAGCCCATTGCCATGCCAGGCCAGGCCAGGACTTCCACCCGTGAACTTTCATGTGAAGGAAAAATAAACATCTTCTCTTTGCTCTTAGTAACAATCAAACACAATTCCTAACAGATACACTCTTGTGTAAGGGATTGCCCTGGACTGTCAGCCTTGGAACCTATTACAAAGGCAGATGAGGTCACTGTGGCAGGTCACATGTTCTAATTAATGTGCTCTGATTTATTTATTTATTTATTTATTTATTTATTTATGTATTTATGTATTTATTTATTTATTTAATGTTTATTTGTTTTTGAGAGAGAGAGAGACAGAGCATGAGAGGGGGAGGGACAGAGAGAGAGGGAGACACAGAATCTGAAGCAGGCTCCAGGCTCCGAGCTGTCAATACAGGGCCCCATGCGGGGCTTGAACACATGAACCATGAGATCATGACCTGAGCTGAAGTCGAACGACTGAGCCACCCAGGCGCCCCAACGTGCTCTGATTTCAAGGAAACGTGGGCTGATGTATTTGAAGAAGAGAGTCAGAGTAACTGAGAGGAGTATGGAGGTGGGGAAGGAAACACTTTGCTTGGAAAGGATGGGGAGGGGATGAGGAGTGAGTGGATGTGCACAAACTTTAAGCCATACTTTTGGTGTCCTCCACTGGTAGAGACTCACCTCCTTCTCCACCCCTGTGCTTTCTGAGTCACTCCCTCTGCCAACAAGCCCTGGGGACTGAGATCCTCCTACACTCTCAAGACCCACGGGGAAGCCATTGCTAGCCCCAGTGAAATGAAACATGGGAGAAGGGCTATTGGGATAGGCTTCCTGAAAGGAGGAATCTTCAATGACTCGCCACTCAACTTCCTGAGGCACATGCAGAGGGAATGAGTTAAGCAGCCATCAGCTTTTTGCCTGATGTTAGTCCAGGGCACTGATTTTAAAAAGAAATGGGAAGGGAGAGTCAAGTCCATTCGGGACTGGGTATTTACATATGGAAGCGCAAGGTTGAGCACAGCTCACTGGCAGAGGAGGACTTAATGGAACCCGATGGAGATGCTCTTCGTGGGAGGAAACAATGAGAAAGAGCAGCTCGTGTTTTCCCTGGGTGTCATCATGACTGTAACTGATGACATTTCCATACGAGTTCTCTTCCCTGCTGGGCTCATTTGTGCTCTTGTACGTGGGCTCTTGCCCTCTGCTGTAATGGGGTAGCCATGGTGGACGTGCTTATGGCCATGATGAGCTTTATGGCCTCCAAATGGAGTGAAGCTTGTTTTGTTTCTATGAGAGAAGAAATGACAACTTATCTCTTTCCCTTCTCCCTCTACCTTCCTGTCATCAGTTTGGCTTGGTTTTACAGCTCACTCTCGTTGGGACCATCTCCCCACCCAAGGCCCAGGTCTTGCTAGTACTAATACAACTGGAAGGCACAACCACACTCTGCTCTCAGCTCGAGTTAGGAATTTAAATTAAATCTCATTTAGCTGGGCGCTCCCTTTTGATTTATCGGCAGATGCCTCTTGCTGTTTGAGCCTTGTTAAATTGCTTGCAAACACTTCACTGACCAGCTGTTCCTATTAAGCCAAAAGAGCGCTGCAGAGCAGGGTCAATCCCCTTGCACTTTGGATGGTTCTTATATGTCATCCCTGTGGAGCGGCCACAGGGAGGGTATTATCCCCTGCTCCCTGGGAGCTGGCTGGTTAATGGCAGTGAGAGATTCTTATGCCTATGGGTGGGGATGAGAGGGGGCAGGCTGCACTGGTTAGGGACTCGTTGTTCTGTTCTGCATGCTGGGGTCCTGCCAAGCCCCAGCCCGTGGTGTAACGTCACGTAGGTACCTTCCCTGTGGATAATGAGCCTAGCATGTATATAACTTTCTCCCCAACTTGCCAGCCAGGGATGTGGCTTTGCTGAGCTGGAGCTGACCTAGCACAGTCCAGGCATGGGTGCAGCTCACTGTATGTAACCCATGCGTTCCCCAGAGGAAGGGGGGCATGCACATCCACAAACTGTCTCACGGTCACTCAGTGATATGTACTGAGAAGCCCAGGACTGTTTACTCGCATGTGCTGCATCTTTGTGTAAATATGAAAGAGGCCCTGTCCTTGTGGTGGACAAGGACACCCCTTGTGGTGGACCCTGTGCTAGGGTCAAGGCCTAGGCAGGCAGCCTCAGTGTGTACCCCCGCCTCCATGCATGGCCTCTGTAGGGTACCTTTATACAGGTCTTTATACAGACCTGCACAACTGCACTGGGCCCCCCACTGGTCACTCCTAGCTCAGAGGGAGCCTCATGACTGCCTAGCTTTTTCTCTCCACAATATGCTTTTCCCGTTCCTCAGTGTTGCCCTCCTATCTCCCGTACTTACTCCCTTCTCATTCCCAAACTACAGTCCCACCAAGTTCAAGAAGTTCCTTCTCTGGGGCCCGAGTACAGATCAGAGTGGCCCTCAGGACCTTGAGGGAAGCCATCTAAAACTGAGCTTAGGACCTGGCCCCTGGATCAAGGCTATGTGGGGCTCGTGTGCCAGACCCAGGGGGCAGGGAAGCCCTACTTCTAAGTGCTTGGTTGCGAGGAAATTGGTAGTCCTGACACGTGGACCTGGGATGGGACCCAGGGAGCCACAATCTCCATCACTGTTCTTACCTGAGATTCTTGTTCCAGGTGGCAGAGGCATTGCTTTAGATTTAGAAGTTTCAGCACAATGCATCAAAAGCAAGATTCTAAGACTGTCCCCTGAGCTCATCCTAGGACCCCTCTCTCTACAGCTGTGGACCCCTGGGTAAGCCTCTTTTCCTGTACCCTTGTCACAACTATGCTGCTTTCCTGAGACACCACAGAGGGGGCACATGCCATGGACAGGGATGAGTGAGCCAGGCAGGTTCTCAGGTTGCTCATGGAGCACTCATGAGGCTGCTCAGTATTCTAAATACCATTTTGATGCCAATAACAGGCAGCACTGATATTTTCTTTATTTTTTAATGATTTTTAAAAAATGTTTATTTATTTTGAGAGAGAGAGAGAGCGAGAGAGCACACATGAGTAGGGGAATGGCAGAGAGAGAGGGAGAGAGAGAATCCCTAGCAGGCGCCTCTGTGCTGTCAGCACAGAGCCCAACGTGGGGCTCAAACTCACAAACCAAGAGATCACGACCTGAGCCCAAATCAAGAGTCAGATACTTATCCAACTGAGCCACCCAGATGCCGCAGCCCTGATATTTTCTCAGAAAAATGATTTCTTCTATATGCCTTGCAGTGGGATCCACTCATTTTCCTCACAAAAGCCTCCGTTTCCATCTTTGTAAGCGTTTTTATTGTTGTTTTCCTTTTGTTCTCTGGTTTGTGATTAATATCCTCCCTAAAAATGGCAAGTAGTTTTTGCTCCCTTCCCCTGCAAAGGTGCACTGGGCAGCTCTGTGTCCTCTGCCCAGCCCGCACCTACCTGGGCTTCTGCCAGAGCCGCGCTACTTCCTCTGAGCAATCCTCCCGTGAGTTGAGCTTAGATGATTTTCTCTGAGTGTGATTCCTGGCATTTTCTCTCCTAAAACTCATCTGCCATTTTGCCGTCCACTTATAGCCTTGAAATACTTGCTGGCACTATGATCCCTCTTGTTCATTTTCCTTGCAGATTTTGAGAATTCTTCTCCCTTCCAGCCTTGTTATAAGTAGTTAAGTGTGTTCTGATTTGAACATCAGGCTTCGTGTCTGCATCCTTTAGGCTCAATTTTCTGTACTTTTCTTTCTTCTCTGTGTATTTAAAATTGTTTTAACATGTATTCATTTTTGAGACACAGAGCGAGAACATGGAGGGGAGATAGGGAGACAGAATCTGAAGCAGGCTCCAGGCCCTGAGCTGTCAGCACAGAGCCTGATGTGGGGCTCGAACTCACGAACCATAAGATCATGACCTGAGCCAAAGTCAGACACTTAACCGACTGAGCCACCCTAGAAAATGATATTTGCCCCTCAGTCACGGGGGAGGGAGGGATAGAGTTTCAGCCTCCTGCTTTCTCCCCCATGTGCACACACCTCGGGTACAGCTTTGACCCCACTTGTGGGAGGCAGCAAGAGATGGCAGAAAGGTTTTGGACCGTGGAGTCAGACCTGGGCTGAATCTCAGCCCCTTTCTAGCCGTGTTATCTTGGGTGACTTACTTATCCTCTCTAAGCCTCAATTTCTCGGTATCAAATGGGGATAATAATCTTTGCTTCAGAGGACACTCAGACAAAGAATATGGAGAACGGTCCCATTTGATGGCCAGGGACGATGGAGGGATAATTTATTTCCCGGGTGCCCTGGCCTCCTTCTGCTTTCCTAATCTTTATAATAAAAACAAGAGAAGCTCCTAAAAACACACTTTTAAAGGCTGAGCTGGTTGTGAACTCGTGTCCATAGCAGTGTTATGCATAATATCCAAAAGGCAACAGGGGGAAATAACCCAAGTGTTCACTGATGGATGAATGGATACACAGGATGTGGTCTATACACATGTTGGAGTATTATTCAGCCTTAAAAAGGAGTAACATTCTGACACATACTACAACATAGATGTATGTACCTTGAAGGCATTATGCTATATGAAATAAGCCAGTCACAGAAAGACAAATACTGTGTGATTCCGCTTTTTTATTTTATTTTATTTTATTTTATTTTATTTTATTTTATTTTATTTTATTTTATTTTATTTTCTTAGAGAGCGTGTACATGTGTGCGTGCATGTGAACAGGGGAGGGGTGGAGTGAGAGGGAGAGAGAATCTTAAACAGGCTCCACGCTCAATGCGAACCCAATGCGGGCTTGATCCCATGACCCTGAGGTCATGACCTGAGCCGAAATCAAGAGTCAGATGCTCAACCAACTGAGTCACTCAGGCATCCCATGATTCCACTTCTGTGAGGTACCTCGAGTAGTTAAATTCATAGAGACAGAAAGTGGAATGGTGGTTGCAAGAGGCAGGGAATGGTGAGTTATTATTTAATGAGTTTCAGGTTTGCAAGATGAAAAGAATTCTGGAGATGGATGGTGTCGATGGTTGTGCAACGTGACTGCACTCAATGCCACTGAACTGTATGCTTAAACATGGCTAAGTTTTAGGTTGTGTTATGTGTCTGTTTTACCATAATTAAAAAAGGAAAAGGTGAACTGCCCTTGCTTTTCAGTTAGGTTGTCTTTTAACTGTTTGCCAGTCAGGAGGAAACAATTTGTTTCACTTAAATTTTTGTCATAGTAATACATGTATACAAGTGAAAAGAATTAAACAGTACTGTGTTGAAAAACTGCCCATCCCCTCTATACCCTGGCTTCTCCCCATGGCTCCCCAGTCATGGGGAATATTTTTAGCTGGGCAGTAAATGCTGCCTCCAACACCTGGGGGGAGAGTCGGAACAGACCATTCCCAGGCAGGCTCTCAGAGGCGACGCCAGGCTCTTATCTCCAGGGAGAAGCTGGGCTGCACAAGAAGAAACTAAAGCTGACGGCAGGCGAGGTCAGGGAGAGGGACTTTGCTGGGCCTGTCCAGGTTCTTCTGGTTCCTCCCAGTTTTGTGAGCCCAGAAACATCTCCTATTTTGCTTAAACTAAAAAGAAAGAGGAAAAGCCGAGCTGTGCCTGGAGGAAGTAATGAAAAAAGTGGCAGCAGTGAGTGGGTTTAGAGGCAACAAGTCTATTTGCAGAAAGTTGAGTGGATTGCAATAACCAGTAAGACTCTTCTGTGCACATTTGGTTTCCACTGTAACCCTATAAGGCAGACACTACTATTTATCTCCATTTAAAAATGTGAAGTTTGAGGCAGAGAGATTGGTGAGCAGCCCAACCAAGGTCAAGTGGATCTGGGCCATTCAGCTTGAGTACATACTCGGGCACCAACACTAAGGAGAGGAGAAGGAGAGCAACAGTGGAGGCCTAGGAAGCCTCACAAGCTTGGCCAGATGCAGCCACCTAAGTACTCAGATCCTGGAAAATGGGCATATGAGAACCCAGACAAGTGCTGGAGATGGGATACAATAGAGGAAAAGAGGATGTAAATTCTTCTGGAAGTCTCCAGCAGTCTGAGAGCTGGGGCTGAAGAGGCTTCATAAAGGGATTGTGAAGGAACAGACTTCAGAGGTGGAGGAGAGTGTTCTGGGAGAACTGGAGAAGGTGCCTGAGAGAGGATTTCCAGGGGAAGTAGAGATGGCAGAGGACAGTGGACGGGTGAGGGGTGGAGACCAAAGGCTGAGTCTTCTATACTATATACTGAGTTGGACTGTGACCTTCTGGAGGGGTCAGAATATCACAGGCAGAGTCAAGAATTTGAGATGACACTTAGCTGGGGCCACAGAGATTGTGTGAAGGGTATCATTCATCTGTTCATCCTCCCTTCCTCCTTCCTTCCTTCATCATTCCATCCATCCATCCATCCATCCATCCATCCTTCTGTATTAGTCTGTTAGGGCTGCAATAACAAAATAGCACAGACTTGGTGGCTTAAACAACAGAAGCTTATTTTCTCTCAGTTGTGGTGGCTACAAGTCTTAGATTACAGTATTTGCATGGGTGGCTTTTATGGGAGGCTTCTCTCCTTGGCTTCTAGATAGCCATTCTCTCCCTGTGTCTTCACATGGAATTTTGTCTGTGTGTCACTGTCTCCAAATTTCTTCTTCTTATAAAGTCACCAGTTGTATATGAATAGGGCCCACCCTAATGACCCCGTTTTACCTTAATTACCTCTTGAAAGAAAATATCTCCAAATATAGTCATATTCTGAGATACTGGGGGCTAGGACTTCAACATATGAATTTTGAGGGACACAATTCAACCCATATCACTTTGCTTCCATCCATTTACCTTTTTATTAATCCCTTTGTCCTTTCTTCCTTCCATTCTTCCCTTCATCCATTTATTTATCAACAAATTATTATTTGTTAACAAATATTATTTATTTTTATTTATATTTATTTATTTATTTATATATTTATTATTATTTATTAACAAATATTTGTTGAATGCGATAGGTCAGGCACTCAGGGGATATAAAGGCTAAAGATGTCCACAGACAGTGGGGACATAGAAAGTTATAAGCTGGTGGGGAATGTATTGGGATAGAGGTATTCCCAGTGAGAGGGGAAAAATAAAAAAGGGTACCCCATTGAAGTAGGGGTTGGGTGGTGTAATGGGGTGACAGAGAAAGACTAATGGAAGACATGGTGCTTAAGCTAGGTATTGAGTACAAATTAAAGTGGCCAAAAAGGTGGAGGGAAGGGAGAAGGGCACTCCAGGCAGAAGGAACAGCACATAAAAAGACACAGATGTGTAAGGGAACAAGGCACAATCGGGGAACTGCAACAGGTTCATTTTGCCTGGAAAGTGGAGTGCATGCAGCAGGCACTGAGCTGCAGGAGAGGACATGGAAAAGCTGTATGCTCCTGGCCATAAGGGGCTTGAGTTTTATTCTGGAGACAGTAGGGAACCGGGGACAGATTTTAAGCAAGAAATGAATAGACCTTTCCTCAGCAACATTAAACTATAGGTTTTACACATCTTGCTTATTGTCTGCCACACCCATTAGACTGTAAGCTTCCTTAGGGTAGGGAATCTTGTCTCTTTGGTTCACTGCTACATCCCCAGCACCTAGAATATTTCTGGCACAGAGTAGGAACTCCATGTGTGGAGCGGATGATTTGATTTGTGTTTAGTAAGCTCAGTTGGACACACATTGGGTAGAGTCCATAAGTGAACTGGAAGAGATTCTTATGAGAAATAATAGTGTGTGAAAATCTGAGAGACAGCAGTATTTGAGCCAGCAGGGAGGCAAATGAGGCCTTCTAGAAATCCAGGCTCTGTGGAGAGGCTCCCAAATGCTCTCCAGCTCTGTGTGACTGACTGCTATCTCCAGCTCAGCAAACAGGGCAGTGACAGCCATCTCCCCACCAGTCCTCTTCTCTTACTTCTCTGCTAGAGCCTGGGAAGCCCATCACTGGTTTGTTGTGTGTCTGTTCATGCATTAAGCAAATCTTTATTGAGCACCTACTATGTGCCAGGTGCCCCTGTAGGTGCTGGGGATATAGCAGTGAACAAAACAAACATTTCTGCTCCAATGGGGCAGATATTCTAGCTGAGGGAGGCACCGATTATGAATAAGCATAATAACTAAGTATATAATATGGTACATTAGAAAGTAATTGATATAGAAAAACATCACACCGGACTTCAAGCTGTATTACAAAGCTATAATCATCAAGACAGTATGGTATGGCATAAGAACAGACACTCAGATCAGTGGAACAGAATGGAGAACCCAGAAATGGACCCACAAATGTATGGCCAGCTAATCTTTGACAAAGCAGGAAAGAATATCCAATGGAATAAAGACAGTCTCTTCAGCAAGTGGTGCTGGGAAAACTGGACAGTGACATGCAGAAAAATGAACCTGGACCACTTTCTTACACCATACACAAAAATAAACTCAAAATAGATTAAAGACCTAAATGTAAGACAGGAAGCCATCAAAATCCTTGAGGAAAAAGCAGGCAAAAACCTCTTTGACCTTGGCCACAGCAACTTCTTACTCAACACATCTCTGGAGGCAAGGAAAACAAAAGCAAAAATGAACTACTGGGACCTCATCAAAAGAAAAAGCTCCTGCACAGGAAAGGAAACAATCAGCAAAACTAAAAGGCAACCGACGGAATGGGAGAAGATATATACAAACAACATGTCAGATAAAAGGTTAGTATCCAAAATCTATAAAGAACTTATCAAACTTGGGGCGCCTGGGTGGTTCAGTTGGTTAAGCGTCCGACTTCAACTCAGGTCATGATCTCGCGGTCCTTGAGTTCGAGCCCCGCGCTGGGCTCTGGGCTGATGGCTCAGAGCCTGGAGCCTGCTTCCGATTCTGTGTCTCCCTCTCTCACTGCCCCTCCCCCGTTCATGCTCTGTCTCTCTCTGTCTCAAAAATAAATAAACGTTAAAAAAAATTAAAAAAAAAAGAACTTATCAAACTCAATACCTAAAACACAAATAATCCAGTGAAGAAATGGGCAAAAGACACGAATAGACACTTCTCCAAAGAAGACATCCAGATGGCCAACTGACACATGAAAAAATGCTCAACATCACTCATCATCAGGGAAATACAAATCAAAACCAAAATGAGATACCACCTCACACCTACAGAATGGCTAACATTAAAACAACTCAGGCAACAACAGATGTTGGTGAGGATGCGGAGAAAGAGGATCTCTTTTGCATTGTTGGTTGCAATGCAAGCTGGTGCAGCCACTCTGGAAAACAGTATGGAGGTTCCTCAAAAAATTAAAAATAGAACTACCCTACAACCCAGCAATTGCATTACTAGCTATTTATCCAAGGGATACAGGTATGCCATTTCGAAGGGGCACATGCACCCCAATGTTTATAGCAGCACTATCAACAATAGCCAAAGTATGGAAAGAGCCCAAATGTCCGTCAATGGATGAATGGATAAAGAAGATATGGTATACACACACACACACACACACACACACACACACACACACACCCAGTGGAGTATTACTTGGCAATCAAAAAGAATGAACTCTTGCCATTTGCAACTACGTGGATAGAACTAGAGAGCATTATGCTAAGTGAAATTAGTCAGAGAAAGATAAATATCATATGACTTCACTCATATGAGGACTCTAAGACACAAAACAGATGAACATAAGGGAAGGGAAGCAAAACTAATAAAAAGCAGGGAGGGGGATAAACCATAAGAGACTCTTAAATATGGAGAACAAACAGAGGGTTACTGGAGGGGTTGTGGGAGGGGGGATGGGCTAAATGGGTAAGGGGCATTAAGGAATCTACTCCTGAAATCATTATTTCACTATATGCTAACTAACCTGGATATAAATGAAAAAGATAAATTAAATTTAAAAAAAAAAGAAAAAGAGAAAAACATCACACAACAGGGTCAGAGGGTCAGAGGTGTGGTGGTGGGGTGGGTGGAGTGAGGTTGCAGTATGACAGAAGGTGGCCAGACTGGTCCTCAGTGAAAAGGTGACACCTGATCAAAGATCTGAAGGAAGTAGAGGGGTGAGCCTTGTGGTCACCTGGGGGAAGAGAGCTCCAAGCAGAGGAGCAGCCAGTGCAGTGGCCCTGAGGTAGGAGTTGGTCTGAAGTGGGTGGGTGATGTGACTAGAGCCAGGTGAATAAGAAGAGGAAAGGAGAAAAAGTTGGAGAGGAAGAGAAGGTCATAGTTTGGATGTGTGGATGTGTGTGGGGGAAGGGTGGTGGGTTTTGGAGAGGGGGCAGATTATGCAGGCATTGAAGACCATTGTATGGACTTCTGTTTTTATTGAGGGTGAAATGGAGAACCATTGCAAAGCTTTGCTCTGTCTCCTTGTGGAATTTTGTAAACTTACAAAATCTTAAATCTCAAGGCTGGCATCTGAGTGTTCTGGATAGAATTGCACAGAGCCACATCATGTGGGAGTGCTTATTAGATACTTCCAAATACTTCTGGTGGAGGAGAGAGCTCATGGAGGGCTGGGAAAAGGAAAATCTCAAGTAAAAGGCTGTCCACCGCGGCAAGATGGGAGTTTTGACTCACAGGAAATAAATTCCTTTCTGGAAAATTAAAAACCAGAAGAAGCCAGTGAAAGAATGTCTAGAAGACCAGGGATCTCTCTTGAGCAACCAAGATGTGGTCCTACTTGAGCCTTACACTAGACCAAATGGACTCTTCCAGCAATTGCCAGTTCAGAAATCCTATGAATCCACTTTATTTCCTTTTGTTAAAACAATTTCCAACATTGACTGTGGTAACAGTATGAAGTTATATTCTGGAAGCCACTCAGGGTCTTTCTTCTCCGTCCCCAGTCCTTCTCCTTACTACTTGGGGGTTAACAAACACAATGACCATTGCTACTGTCAAGGCCCTGTCACAGAAGTCTCTGTGAAAAGAGATATTACCAGAGTGAGATGAATTATTTATTCTCCACAAAGTTGGCAGATTTCACAGCAGGACTTGAAAACCTGCCCTTAAGAGGCAGTCCTTGCTCCCAGGACTCAGTCCTGCTCAGGTTTAAGAGTGTGGCCAGCAAGCACTTTGTGGAGCCAAGATTGTTGCCTGGAATGAAGCAGAGGGGCACAGGTTGCAGGAAGTGCGGGTCTGAAAACAAATGTCCATGTCTTTGGGTTCCTAATGTGTCCTGCCATCGTGGGCTGTCAAAACGGGTGAAGCAGCCTTGAGTGATGTTCTTGACAATGTGAAGCATTTCACATTTATCTAATTCTCTAAAAGACAATTTTATACCAAGAGATCATTATCAAATTTGTCCCTGTGGAAGTTATCAATGCCTTGACTTTAGGGCTGACAGAATAATGTGCAGTTTATGGCACCTGTCACCCGGATGGAAGGGATAGCCATTTCTTACCAGTAAGCAGATTGAAAGGAATTTGGGAGATTAGGACCAGCCATATCATTACTCTGAGGGGAAGGGATGTCAGTCAGGGGCTATCAGCTTGTTAGGGAAAGGGAAAAGAGCATTATAGATCCTGACTCTAGAATTGACTGCGTCTGACTTGTAAACATGTTTAGTATTAAGAATTCTCCAAGCTATCTGGGAGGCCCAGGAGAATGGAAAGAACACAGATCTTGAGGCCAAAAGTAAGCTTCAATTCTGGTCAAAATCTATCACCTTTCTGGAATTTCTCCCTGAAGACCGACTCCAACGTGTGGCTCTAACGATTCCTTTTGACGGCACCCACATATCAAGGTTTTGAACTTTTAACTGACATCTTAAGTAGACACACTTATTATTGGAAACATTACATAAGTTCAGCTCAGGTCTCAAATGTCATCAGTTGACGTTTATGTTCTAATGCAATTTATAATTCTTCACAGAAAGGTTAACATTTAATTAAAGTACTGCTGGAAATTTCCTTTTTGATAAACCTGGGCTTGTGCTTTCTTTTGCTTGGTGTGGAGAAAAAATAATCTTCTGTGATCTGTAGGTCTATGGTTAAATACAGTCATTTTAGAATCCGGAGGGAAGCCTAAGGCAGAATGAAAACAGAGTTTGCTGTTCAAAATCCACATCTCTAGGCCTTCAGAGAATGGCAGCACCTGTTGGAAACTCTCTTGGCAAGGGAAGTGGTTGACTGGGCCATTGGCCAAACATTGGATTCTTCTTCTTTTGTTTTTAGTTAGAAACCAATGAAGGTTAAGGTAAAGGCAGATTGCTGGCTTCTCCTTGAGTTAATTACTCTGAAGAGAAATAGTATTAGTTATGAGAAGAAAACTTGGAAGGCTATAAGCTGGGGAACAAGAAAGATGTTTTACATATTGCTCACAAGCTTTTTATGAGGAGGAAAACATTCTGTGGCCTAAAATGTGTGATGAGTTAACCCACTATTAGAAAATTAAAAACCACTGTTAATTCAACCCAGGGTGATTCTGTTCTACACTTAATTAGAGCAGAGGTGTTTCTAAGTCTGCTCCTCTTCTAGATAAGATTTTGTGCTAGGAGTAGGTGAACTGGATGGACATAAGCCAGGGCAGTGGGTTTATTGATTTCAGGAGGAGGAAAAGGATCGCAGCCTGGACACACACCCTGTTAAACATGTAGAATAAAAATCTGGATCCCCTTTGCATTTTCTGGGGCTTAAGTTTATCAAAGTGAGTGTAGAAAAAAGTTGCTTGTGACTTTTTTTTTTAACACTAGGGAAACATTTTGATGTCATAGGATATAGTTTGGTGCCAACTTTTATTTTCAGTGCTTTGTCTATACAGAGTTTGCTGAAGGCATTAAAAATGAGAGTATAAGAGTTTTATCAAGATAAAATTGAAAAAATTTAGCCTTTGTTTAAAAGACAAACAAAATAGCAGCATACAAGTGCCCATCCAAATTATGACAAGGATTAATAGCTTCTGAAAACTTATTTTAAAATAATGAAGATATTTGTATACAGATTAACACAAAAGTTGAAGATATTTGTATATGGATTAACACAAAAGTTGTTATTATATGGCATATGGAGATAGGCCAAGTCACTGAGGATTGAAGCACATGACATTGCTTACCTATATCTGCCTTCTTTTTTGCTAGCATGCAGTTCATGGACACTTACCAATGAGCACTAAAGTTGGTGACTATCATTGACAAATGCCGATGGTTATAAATCTGATGTGACTGGCTCTTGTGTTGCTCATTATTTCTTTAGACACATAATCTGATAATGAGCTCATCTGTCTAATACATGTGCTATATTGTAAACTTACTCAGGGGCTTCTGAGTGAATCTGAAAGAACCTGTATTGGACCGGGGCCCATGATTTTTTTTTAGCACAGTTGATTTGGAAGTCACAAATGTAGCCAAACCATGAATGAGCTAAGTGATAGCAGGAAGCATAAGGGGAGCATGGGTTTTAAGGAATGGGGGAGAGCTTTGCTTCAGCTTACGCTCCTTGATGCCAACTAGAGGGCAGTGGGTCAGTGTACATCATTTTAAAATGTAAAACAACTTTGACACAGAGGTGGATCATATAGTGACCCAGAGCAGTGTCTCTACAGCAGTCATCACTTACCAGCTGTGTCATCTTGGGCAAGTTACTTAATGCATCTATATTTCAGTTTCCATGATGGTAAATGGGGGTCCTAGCAGGACCTATCTCACAGGGCTATGGTGAGGATTAAACGAGGGAGCCTATGTAAAGTGCTAAACAGTGCCTGACTGCTAGCTCAGGGCATATAGCTCTTAGTAAATGCTAGCTCTTCTCATTATATTTGTGTCAGCTTGGTTTGTGTGTTAGGAGAGGAGGGGCTGGTCTTCAGTTGAATCTCCTAAACAAAAACTGCCAGACCTTGGCTTTTGGCAGGGCAAGTGAGAAAGAGGTTAATTGTTTTAGCCTTTCTAAAAGAGTGCTGATGGGAAATATAAGCCTTGGCAACTGAACTAGGAACAGATAAGTATACTCAATGTTTTTGGTCACATCCTCTATTATTAGTAAGAAGCACATTTCCTTTTGGGGTGAACATTAGGGACAAAAATAAGACTCTTCAGATTACCACCCCTTTTATTAATGCTATTGAAGTGCTCAGGCTTGCATTGAGGCCGACTGGCAAATGCATCTTCATAAAAGCAAATGTGGCGCATTTAGGATCCCATTCAGTTTGAGCGAAAGAAGGGGAATTTGGCACTAGAAATGCAATGCATGATCTTGACAGTGGTTATTAACATTCTTACATGGGGGAGTTCAGGCTGCAGCTTTTAGGGGTCATAAGGTAGGGAGCAGCTGAATGTTATTTTGAGGCTGCCAGAAAGATCTGCAGGCAGGGAGGCATGCATTGACTGTCTATGTACAGGCAGACTTACCTTTAATAGCAAATAATTTCACCACAGTCTATTTCTCAACTTTAGCAGGTAGATATAATATCTTTCAGTGAGTTTCACTTTTATTTGGAACCAGCGAAAGAATAAGAAAAAAAAAAATCAAAGCATTGGCTAATGGCACGATTCTTCCCAAATCCTTTAAATCAGTTTTGCTTTCCCCGGCATTACCAAGCTTTGTGACTTCTTGCATTATGAGAGTTCACGAAACTAAGAAGAATTTTCTTGGGGATTCAGGTCTCATCTGAAGATAAGCCTGCAGCATCATGGACGCTGGGGAAACTTGTTTGTCTAGGACAGCCAGCCACGCTCCAGGAACTGGGAACAGTGGGATGTCCTTCTGTACGAGGAGTTCTCGAGCAGCTTTGCAAACTGGAAGGAGGCAAGTCTTCTCTGTAGCTTCATCTATCACCCAGATACATATCTGCCATGTGCTGAGGTTTGGGGAATGTAGGTGAAAGGAATCTGAGTGAGTTTTGGCCAAATGCCTCAGGAGAAAGATCAGCTGCTTCCAGGAGCATTTTATGTAAAGAAGACTTCACACGTAAACCTAAAACAGATTAACTGACCGCTGAAGGTGGCGTCTGGCTACAGATGTGGATAGAACAAATCTGGCTCCACAATGCTGAAGAAACTCACAATGAAATGGGAGCATGCAAGGCTCAGACATTTTAAAGTTAGAGGCAGAACACTGAAATGGAGTTCCAAAGGGAGGCTGTGAAACCGAAATTTCTTTTCTTGGAGATTTGGAGGAGAGCGTGGGTTATGGGGGAGAAAAGACACTGGAAACCTAGGGGAAACTTCTAGCTTTATTCTTCTCTACAGTTCTACAAACTTGAGCCAGAAACTTGCCTTTGTAAATATTCAAGTTACATTTAACACAAACCCTGACTAGAGGGCTGATTCAGTATTTAAATTGTTCTGGACAACTTTTTAAAAGCTGCCTTGGCATTGATATTTTATGGAGGAAAAAAGGACAATCATGGAAAAGCACAACCAACTGTGACCGATAGAAGTGGAAAAAAACCTGAGCATAACAATGAGAAGCCTTATGGACAGAATTGCAAGAACAGCCCAAGTTCTCCTCGTCCACATGTGCAATTATGGATGGATGAGAAATTACAGGGGCTAATAATTACAGCAGCAATTGTCCACTTGCAGAACAATTAGCCCTTTGCTCTTCATTCTGAGAAACTGACTAATTGTACCCACAGCAAGCCAACTATTGGCACATTTGTTTTGGAATGAAATTTTATGCTTGTCAGAAAGTGCCACCTATGGGAACATGAGATCTAGGGTTGCCATGAGGCCCAGTGCCCAGACCCAAGGCTTCGAAATACCCACCTGCTAGCCCAGGACAGGCGCTGAGGTATGTGAGCGAGTGGGTAAAAACACTAATGCCAGAGCTCTTGTGGACCACATCAAGCCAGATGGATATATATATATATATATATATATATATATATATATATATGATGAGGAAAGTACAAATAGATTCAAGTAATGATAATAATGGTAATGATAATAATTATGCTTAATGAGTACTTTTCATCGGAGATCATAAATGTCTTCTAGTTAAATTTCACAGCCTCCTGTGAGACATAAGGGAAAAATATTTGTAAGCTAAACTATACTTTTCAGTTGAAAAGACTAAAGAAGCACTTTAGGTAGTTTTGAATAGCATTATGTTTGCAATGGACAGAGGATAAAACCCAGAGATTTCTGACTTCTTGCTATAGAAATTGCATGCCTGCTTGTTTTGTCTAGGTAACATTTTTCCAGATAAGGTATGTAATATGTCAAGCAGGCTACAATCTGGCAAAAAGAGGTCTACTTCCTCTCCACACACTCACATTAGTTAGCAGTGAGGTTATATCAAGTTCCTGCTTTGATCAGCCAAGAATACAGAATCTTATGAGATGTGAGGGGGACACTCGGGGTGGAAAGAGATGGCCTATCTTTGAGTGGCTTCTTGTGGCCCCAGATTGCCTTGTGCACAGCTGCTGGCAGCGCTGCTCACATATCCAGGTCCCCATCAGTTCTTGCTACTGTACAGACCTCAGACCTGAGCTCACATTACCATTCCAGAAGGTATTACTCAAGCAAACATGCATTTCAATGTAAGGAATAATCACACATATCACTGAAGCCCACTGTCTTCTAGCACACAGAGTCAGGGCCCAGAGACCCTGAACGTTCTTTTTGCCTCCAGTTTGTTTTACAGTCCCAGAATCAGTATCTGACTCTGTATATTCCTTTTAGTCTGAGTGTTGTTTTTTTTTTTTTTTTTAATTTTTTTTTCAACGTTTTTTTTTAATTTTATTTTGGGACAGAGAGAGACAGAGCATGAACGGGGGAGGGGCAGAGAGAGAGGGAGACACAGAATCGGAAACAGGCTCCAGGCTCCGAGCCATCAGCCCAGAGCCTGACGCGGGGCTCGAACTCACGGACCGCGAGATCGTGACCTGGCTGAAGTCAGACGCTTAACCAACTGCGCCACCCAGGCGCCCCAGTCTGAGTGTTTTAATAGTTTGGTCTGAGGACTTGATTATAAATATATTTGACTGAAGTGTACCTCCTGATCCTAGGTGGCTAGTCAGATATTTGCTTTTTGTTTTTGTTTTTTCTTTTTTACATTTGCTTTTATCAGACAATATATTTGTGAACCAATGTACAGGAACCTGGGGCCCAGGCAGGGTTCATCTCAGCCAGGTTTAATGGCAATACTGCTGAAGCATGTAGCTTTCTCCTCCATGACTTCTTTTCCTTTGAAAGCTGAGTTCTGTGTCCCCCAATTTTCTTTTAAGTTCATTTTATTTATTTTGAGAGAGAGAGACGGAGAAGGAGGGGCAGAGAGAGACAGGGAGGGAGAGAATCCCAAGAACCCCCCAGCGCGGAGCCCCACGTGGGGCTCAGTCTCATAAACTGAACCATGAGATCATGACCTGAGATAAGATCAAAAGTCCAATACTTAACAGACTGGGCCACCCAGGTGCCCCTGTGAGGTCTCAATGGACGTCCCTTGTCTCACTGCTTGGCTTAGTCAGTTTGTGTAGGTCCAGGAGGGGCATGGGCTGCCGTCTCTATTTCTCTGGCAGTGGGAGGTTGTGCGGATGTGGGGGCCTGGTTCTGTTGAGGGCAGGGAGCAGGGGCTCTCCACCCACTCCCCTCCTGCCTGCCGGTCTGGCTGGCTCTGTCCCTTGTATTCGTGTTCCAAGTAATGGCACACATTGTCTCCAGTGGGGCTCTGCCTATTTTCTGTCTCAGGAACTTTTGGTTATTTTCTCCATAAGAGACATATTTGCTAATAGAAACCCTGATATTTTTTCTCTTCAGTGCTCAGTACTGTACCCTCAATTCAACTTATCCATTTCACATTCCCCCCTGACTTCTATAATATTCACCTTCCACAACATCTCCCTACATTTTGCTGAAGAAAGGAGGGAAGTATAGTTGTCTAATCACCCTCTTTACTACCAAAGAAGTCAAGCCAAGATTCTAAGGTGACTCAAAAGAAAGGAAAAACACTTATTTTCGTAAGATTTCTCACTTTGGAGATACTGGGCGCACTGCCAGCTTCCCCTTATCTCCATTGGCTCTGATCCAGCAAGTTCATTTATGCCCCAAACAGAATCATGTCTAAAACACAGAAGTTAGATACTTAATGCCTTAGCTGAATTGTTTTGAGATCATTTAATTCAGTATTCTTGGAAGCCATGAACATCCTGAAAATGATGCCTTATATTCCTTTCCTTCTACAATTAGCCGAGACACACAAATCTGCTTCTGCATCAGGTTACATATGCATACTTGTTTCAAGTAGAAGTTTCAAAAAGCAATTGTTTACCTTTTTACTAATAAGAATACTATGTTCTTATTTAAGAAAAATGTGAAACTTCAGAACACAAAATTTAACCCAATTAGCTCCTAGGACATTTGTCTAAATCTGTCTCCAGGTCAGATTTGCATGCTAGGGAAACTATTTGCACACACTTTTAGAAGCAGAATAACTACTCACAGTTAAGATTTTAAAATCAGAACTAGTGTTCTCCTTGGCCACTTCTTTTTTTTATTTTTTTTTATTTTTTTTATTTTATTAAAAAAAAATTTTTTTTTTCAACGTTTATTTATTTTTGGGACAGAGAGAGACAGAGCATGAACGGGGGAGGGGCAGAGAGAGAGAGAGAGACACAGAATCGGAATCAGGCTCCAGGCTCCGAGCCATCAGCCCAGAGCCTGACGCGGGGCTCGAACTCACGGACCGTGAGATCGTGACCTGGCTGAAGTCGGACGCTTAACCGACTGAGCCACCCAGGCGCCCCCACTTCTTTTTTTAAAGGCCAGTGAAGATAGTGTTTAAAAATCTTTTGACTAGACTTAATTTTTCCTTGGTTTGTCATCCCTCTGTGGTAGCAGTTACGTAGGCAAGATTTGAAGCAAATCACAGCTCCTTGCTCACCACTTCAAACTTCCAAAACCTCAGCAACTTTCTAATTTCTGCTTTATGGGAACCTGGAGGGGGGCAGATGATGGAGAAGAGAAATTTTTCTGGTTCATTATCCTTTCTTACCTTTGGGGATCTTCAGTCGCCCCTAGTGCCATGACTGGCACATTTCGGAGAAGCCAGAGAATGGTGCTCAGAGGGACATCTTCTCTTGAGAAATGATTTTTAAAATTATCCCTTGGGCTGACCTGTTGGAGGTAGATAAATAGATTAATTCCACTAATATGTCCGTCCCTCAAAATATGCCTAAAACTTTAACAGTCTCATTTTATAGGTTCATATTAAGGGCTATGCTGTCTATATCCAGTTTTCATTTTTTACCCCTCATATTCCTTCCTTCGACCTCTCAACATTCCCTCCAAAGTTGAACATAGTAACTGAAGGGTATTTGTGCCAACCCTACTTTTGACACCAACTGTGGTGTTGCTGTTGGGGTGTGGATTTGTGGGTAAAGACTCTCTTCTACCACCAACTCCCCAGCATTACCCTCAGGTGTAAAGTTATATTAGTTCCTCTTTTAAAATTTTTCTTTAATGTTTATTTATTTTAGAGAGAGAAAGCATGAGCAAGGGAAGGGCAGAGAGAGGGAGACACAGAATCTGAAGAGGCTCCAGGCTCCGAGCTGTCAGCACAGAGCCAGACACGAGGCTTGAGCTCATGAACCACAAGATCATGACCTGAGCCGAAGTCGGACGCTCAACCAACTGAGCCACCCAGGCGCCCCAAGTTCCTTTCTTAAATAGCCAGAAATACACAATCTTATTGCAATCAGTAAGACCATGCAGAGGAGGAACACTAGAGCATATCTTGGTGTAGCTTCTCTTGGCCCATGAAATCCTTAATGAGGCTCTGGAGTTGCCAGCAATGTTGTCTACTTCTTTCTAGATCATGAAAGCACAATTTTTTCTAAGACCTTGCCCATTTAGTCTGAAGTATTATATCAATATTCCAGAAAAATTGACACTAATAGTCTATGTGTTTCTAATTAAGGGAAGGTTTGTAAACATGCCTAAGCTCTCCTTGTTCTGAAGCCAAACTCAGCATCAAAAAGGCCATAACTTCAGGGATGGGACATTAATGAAAGCAGAGTTAACACCCAGCTGTCTCTGAATCACATCTTCACATCCAACTTTCTTGCATAATTATTTTTCATCTTAGCTCTCCAAGTTTATACAACGACTCTATTGCCTATTAAATCTAAACCTCCAGGTCTAACTGAAGGCCTTCCATATTTTGGATGTTTCCTTCTTATTTAATGTTATCTTCCACTGCTCAATCACGGTATACTGCTGATGGAATGAATTCGGTTTCCTTATACAGAAACCATGTCTATGTCCCTCCACACTTTTGCATCATGCTATTCTCCCCACCCAGAATATTTTCAAACTTTCTGTCATACCTTATAAAATTTGTATCAACTATTTTTCCAGCATCCACTTACCTTTATTCTGGAATTTCCGTCTGGGAGCCACTTCTTTCCTGCTCTCAGCCCCAGTGTCTGGGTGGGACTTCACTTTACCACTCAGATGCATTATGGGACCTGGGCCGAAGAAATGCCATTCTGTTTTCCTTGGCCTCAGCGATTGGTGTGGGGATCAGCTTGTGACCTATTCAGATCCAGAAACTTTTGCTGAGAATGCTGGAATAGAGGCAGACACTTTCTCCACTAGGCCTGATTTGAGAGGAAGTAAGGTTTGGAGCTATTGACCACCATCTTAAAATTATGAGACCCAGACCACGTGGAGAATAAAGCTAGCCCGGGGAAAGAGCAACTTGGGAATGCTGAGCCAGGAAAATGAGCCCCACCACTTAGCCTGGCATTAAGCTACACCTAAAGCCAGGCTTGCACTTTCTTTTATGTGGTCTTTTTGCTTTCTATAGTTCTTCTTAGATTGGTTTTCATTGAGTTATCTATCCCCCACCCAAATACCACTTGATGCATGTGTTATGAAGGTCATATGGGAAAATGCATGTGAAGTGCTTAGCACAGTGCCTTTCATGGAGGAATTAATAAATGTTAGCTATTACTAGGGTAATGGTAGAAAGAGATTAAATCAATATAATATTTAAACATGTTAAGAGATATTTTTTCCAACAGTTAAGAATAGCTGTATAATGTTTGTTCTGTGTAGTCATGAATGACGAGAACTTGGGAAAGTAGGAGGGAAATATACCATGCATTTGGTGTTGGACTTTCTTGGTGATTTTCTAACAATCAGTAATGGTGCCTTGTGTGTAAATATTGTCTTTTCATGCTTAAGAAATTCCCTTCATCATCTCTGATTTCCCTGGGCATTTTGTCATACCCTCTTGGTAAGCTAGAAAGGTGTTTAAAGAGCTTGCTTTTTGAATTTTGATTTTGGAATCTCAGATGCAGGATGGCACATAGTTTAACATCACAACTAGATGCTTCAGTCTGACACACTCTGTTGGGTACTAATCTGAGTTTTCTCATGTGTCTGTAGTCTCTTAGGACCTTAGAAAAGGACCATTTTCCCAGGTGGATATCTACCAATTTGGAAGATGTTATAATTCCCAGATGGGGAATTAATTTGCTCATTATTTCAGATGCATGGTAGTTCATTTGCTTTAGAAATGTTTTTTGTTGCTTAACAGCAAGAACTTCTTTGAATGGTTAATGTTATTCTCTCCATCAGAGTTCACATCCTAGCTTGACTATTCATCGTCTTATGTAATTTTATCAAACAAGTTGGTCTTTCAGTACCCCACAGCAGCAATATTTATAAAATGCAGAAAGTTATGTTTTCCACTGGATGTTGGAATATTACTTTGTACTCTGATATTAATGTGAGATGCTCTAAAGTAAGTAAGTGGTCATTATCACTCTCGCCCATTTTTAGCTGTACAGGATTTAATAATGCTGATGCTAATTTTCTTTTGGTTTGGTAATTACAAGGTATGTGATTCTAGTACAAATAAAGGTTAATGTTTGTCTTGATTTGTCTCAGTCCTTTTCCCTCAGTGCCTTAGATCCAGAGGAGTAAATGCCATCACTATTATCACAGAACTTTTATTACATGGTATTTTCTATGACACTCTGCAAGACAGAGGTTTCCCTGGTGCTTACCTTGTAAGAGAGACAATGTTGATGAATAAGTATGAGAAATTTACCAGTCCACCCAAGTGTGTAGCGAGCCTTTCTGTGAGGCTTCCCAAAGGACACTGTTTATAAATGAAATGAAACCGTTGTTCTTTATTCTACACTGTTTGGAAATTGTTTTTCCATAGGACAAGTGCACCAAAGGTGGTTAAGGATTCTTTACTTCCTTCCTTTATCTTTTTTCTTAAAGAGAAAAAATTTTTAATGTTTATTTATGTTTGAGAGAGAGAGAGAAAGAGCACCTGGGAGGGGCAGAGAGAGAGGAGACAGAATCTGAAGCAGTCTTCAAGCTCTGAGCTGTCAGTACAGAGCCCAACGTGGGGCTCAAACCCACGAAATGCGAGATCATGACCTGAGCCAAAGTCGGATGCTTAACCAACTGAGCCACCCAGGCGCCCCTTAAGGAGAAAATTTTAAGGAGATTGAAACAATTTTAAGATGCTTTAAATAGTGGTGGATAGCTAATAGTTGTTACATTGTTGTTTGTAATTTTCTGTATGTTTTAAATGTTTCTTATGAACAGTAGTTTTAAAAAGAGAATTTAAAGAGGACCACTGCCTGGGTGGCTCAGGCAGTTGAGCGTCTGACTTCAGCTTAGGTCATGATCTCATGGTTTGTGAGTTCAAACCCCGCATCAGGATCTCAGCTGTTGGCACAGAGCCTGTCTCCCCCTCTCTCTGCACCTGCCCGCTTGCTCTCTTTCTCTCAAAAATAAATAAACATTTAAAAAAGAATTTAAGGAAATGCATTATTTATCTAAATAGAAGAATAGAATCATGGAATTTACAATCTGGGAGATTTGAGTATGATTCTAGTTTGTGCTCTATGTTTTATGAATGAGGACCCCAAGGCCAGAGAGGTGAAGTGATTTTTTTTTATAAGGTCACAGAACTGGATTCAGGTCCAGGAGGGCTCCCAGCCAAGAACCCTGTCTGACGTATCTCATAAGTGTGACTCATAAGCAAAACCTTCCTAATGATGAAATATCCCCAACTTTCTTTCAGGGTAAGTAACAGAAAATTCTTCACTGGAGACATTACAAACATGTCCAAATACTTTTTAAAATGGACATTGTAGACTTGAAATTAATTCAATTCTGCAAATATATTGAGTACTCAAGGAATCATGTGTCCTCCCAAGGCAAGGTATTTTACAGAGTTTTTCCATCTGTAACTGTCTTTCATCTTAATTGGTTTAGTTAAGGCAGAAACACATATTAATGAGCACAAATGTCCTTGATACATCAGAGGAGGGGTTAGATGCCAAAGACTAGGTGGGAAAAAACCCAGGACACAATAGTTTTGAACTCTCTAGATTTGAAATCCCTATCTACCTATCTATCCATCTATTTATTTTGAGGTGGGGAGGAGCAGAGAGAGAGAGGGAGAGAGAGAATTTTAAGCAGACTCCATGCTCAGCACAGAGCCTGATGTGTGGCTCAGTTTCACAACCATGAGATCGTGACCTGAGCTGAAGACAAGAATCAGATGCTTAACCGATTGAGCCACCGAGGTACCCCTGAAATCCATATTTAAAACTAGGTGGTGAAGCAGTGTCTGTGACCAAGTGAGGTGGAATAACATTTGGGTGTCTCTATTGAAAACCATGAATATTGTTATTATCAGTCTAGATTTCCAGGATCTTGAAATATCAGATAGGAAAACTATCCTTTCCGAATCACCTGTCAGATAGTCTGTGTAACCAAAAACATTATGAAAACCTTGGAACAAGAAGGCTAGAAAGAAAAGAGCAGAGAAGAGATAGTCCTACAGGGGGCACTCCATATTGGCAGACAAGAGGAAATAAATCCTCAACTGCAGAACATGTGAAACATAAGGAGTTTCTGGTTACTCATGTGTGTAAATATGAGAATAGACTTGTTGAAATAGGCTTTGGAAACTCCATTTCTAGACAGATTCTAACAATAAAATTTATTCTTATGTGACTGAAACCATTCCCTTTAAGGTCAGTGGATGGAGCAGCCTTGTTCTCCAGGGTTCTCCCAAATCTATGATTCTAAATTATTTCTGTCCTCAAGGCCAAACGTTGGTTTAACCAGAAGAGTTGCTGAATATCATTTGCCTAATGGAAGTTTGGGTGCTTCTAGCTTATGTGTTATAAATGGGTTGAAGGAAATGGTGACGGTGAGGTGGGTAGTTGTATAGTGAGTTGGCAACTAAAGATTAAACTGAGGATGGAGAAGTTTCCTGCATACATTTGGGAGCCACATGCATTCCTGCTGAGACCACCATTCAGTCATCTCCATGTGATCTTATATATCAACAATGGCAAAATATGAATGTGAGATTGAAGGGAGGTGCTATACAGATGGCTGCCACCATGATCGACCCCCAACCCCCACAACCACTGCTATTCACAAGGTCACTGGGGGGAACGTGGGGGGAATGTTCAGGGATGAGGTGGGGATGACATAGGGATTGGCGATGTTTCCTAGTTTGCATGGGATAGTACTGGTTTATGCCATCCCCCCCGCCCCATTCTTGTAAATTATTACAAGTATAGACACTTTTACTAGAAGTGTCCCTCCTCGGATGATAAATTATACAGTTACCCCAGAGGAGTCACAGGTCATAGGACAAGCATATATATGACCCGTCTTAATCCAGTCAACAACAGTAAAGTCATCCCTTAAAAATTTTGGCACTGTGATGTGATAGTTTATGCGCTGCCTCACAGCTGAATTAAGGGGCAAAATTTCAGCATCACCACAATTCCTTCTATCCAACTGCTATGAAATCTGTGAATTTAAATGGTTCCTGTCTTTGAAGCTGCAAATGAGCCCTGTCAAATTCCCAGGGTTGTCAGGGTCCTTGCTGACATGTGAACCCAGCAAGGGCAAACTGACTCTGCCCACCAAAATAACATCCCCAGCTCTATAAATGAGTTTGAATAGCCTCTGCAAAGATTGCTTTTATCAAAATTACCTTCCCATTTGAATATGGAAGGCTGAGCCACATATTTTGCAGCATGCTTGAGAATGTATTCTTAGAAAATTTAACTATCTTTAAGATCAGCCAATACTATCATCTTCGCACAGAAGAAAGAATGATTAAATCTGAAAAGAAATGTGAGTATTTTAAATGAATTGGATTCTTTTGCCATCATAATCATCTTATTCATGTATTTTTCCCCTTCTGGTAACATTTTGATATACAGCCCATGTTCACGATCACCAACGGAAGCAAGCACAGAGATGAAATGAAATGAACTTCAACAATAGACAGTTTTAGATATTCCGGTAGTGCTCCCCATAGGCCAGGGAGTGCCTAACAATGAAATAAAGGTCTCAGGGCTTACCAGCAAACCACAAAGCAGCTAATTTGGTATTTCTTGCAGAAAAAGAACTGGAAGCTGTGCAGGATTTGTTTAAGAAAGAACTTGGCCGAGTTAGTTGATTAGGGTGTTTCAGGAAAGACAGATTACACTCCAATCACCATCAGAATACAAAATAGACATGTGAAGTGAATTCTATCTAAGAACTGCCTTTTCCTGAATCCCATATTGGGGCTGGGTAGAATTGTTCCACATAGAGGAAAATTGTATCTTCCTCTTCTCAAGATCTCACACAAAAAATTCACGTAACTGCTGAATAAAAGCCCCCCACTCTACACACACAGGAGTGAAAGAATAAAGAACACCAGTCATCTGCGTGGTTTTGGGGCATGCCTTGCACATAATTAGAAACCCAGTTGGCATAATGAAAGAAATTAGAGTGTAAATTTGAAACTGGATTACAACCACAGAGGTAAGATCCATGCTACTTGGGAGGAGAGAGGTCACCTGATACCTTCTGGTATTAAAAAAATTTTTTTTTTAATGTTTATTTATTTTTGAGACAGAGAGAGATAGAGAATGAGCAGGGGAGGGGCAGAGAGAGAGGGTGACATAGAATCTGAAGCAGGCCCCAGGCTCTGAGCTGTCAGCACAGAGCTTGACGCGGGGCTCGAACTCATCAACTGATGAGATCATGACCTGAGCCAAAGTCAGATGCTCAACTGACTGAGCCACCCAGGCGCCCCACCTTCTGGTATTTTATAGTCAAAGGTAGAGACCTGCCTTGTCTCGTCCATTCCTAGACCACAACAGGAGAGCAAGAAATTCTGGTGAGGTAGACACCAAGGAAGAAAAAGATTCCTTGGGGGAAATATTTGTAAGCCTCTGCCAGCTTTAGATATTATGAGATTGGAGGTGGTAATCCCAAGGTTTGTGACTCTTAGGTGTTTACAGAGTCTTGATGGTGTGCTGCAGCTGCTAGAAATGGATCACCAGAATGGCAAGATAATAAGCCCCTCAACTCAGGGCCATGGAGCAGTGGAGCAGGCCTGGGGCAACCAGATCCTCTCTGAGGGGACCTCAGGGCATGAGGCCAACATGATACCACAACATCATTTATATGTGTGCTGGGAGGTGAATAAGTTGGGAAGCCCTTGAATAGAATGCCTCAGTCTGAGAACTCCTGGGTTGGGGTGGGAGTGGGGGGTTTTGAAGATGTGGAGTTTATTTCTACATGGTGGTGTGTTGAGTTGTGTTCCCCCAGAAATGTGTCCAAATCCTACCCCTTGGTGCCTATGAGTGTGACTTCACTTGGAAAAAGAGTCTTTACATAATGAGTTAAGGATCTTGAGATGAGGTCATCCTGAATCTAAGGAGTGAGCCCTACATCTAATGACTGATACCCTTATAAGAGAAAGGAGAGGGAGATTTGACACAAACAGGGATGAAGGCCATGTGAAGATGGAGGCAGAGGTTGCAGTGATATGGCCACAAGCCAGGGAACATCAGGAGCCACCAGATGGAAGAGGAAAGAAGGGATTCTCCTCTAGAGCCTTTGGAGGGAGCATGGCCTTGCCATCACTTTGATTTTAGACTTCTGGCCTCTAGACTTGGGAGGCAATAAATTTCTATTGTTTTAAGCTACCAAATTTGTGGTAATTTTTTGTGGTGGCCCTGGGACACTAATATAATTTCCATCTGGTGGTCCATTCTTTGTGGAAAACTTCAGCATTCTCTTGCTTTTCCTCTTATACACTTCCCTCTTTCTTTTCTTATTTTCCCTCCTTTCACAAAGGTCTTCACTAACTACTCTACTCCAGATACTGGTAGGCATTGGGACTCCAGAAACAAGTAAACATAATATCTGCCCACAGCCCAATTTGGTGGAGGAGACAGACCTAAACAGGCCATTTCAAGGTACAGTAGGTACTAGAGTGGCCATCGGTACACAATTCTACAGGAATCCAAAAGAGGGAGAGATTCATTTAGTAGACATACGGGAAAGTTTTCCCAGAGGTGGAAGCATTTGAGCTTCATCTCTTGAAGGTCAAGTAAGATGCTGGGAGGAAACTGGAAACAGGCACTCTAAGCAGAGGGAATACATCATTTGGGGTAGATCTCTGATGGATGATTCATCAGTGATATATCATGTTTGGTATATTCTATTAGTTATATTCCATTTCCCCAGAGGTCATTTCTGAGTTCAAAGTCTAGGCTGTATTGAGCATGGGAATTGATTATAGCCCAGAACTGTCCTAGAATGTGTGGTCCTTCTTGGGTTGGGAGATATAGAAGGGCCATATTGAATCTAGGACTGCCCATAAGCACACAACTTACTGGAAGGAAAGATAATTGGTTCAAAATAGAACAGAGCCCCTGAATCCACATGAATACAGACCTAGGTTTAGAACTCTCTTGGGATGATTGGGTACAGATCAGGACACCCAAAAGTTGTAGGCACCATGGATCCTTCTATCCTAAAGGTAAACAGGTCCATCAGGGGCTGCATAAACATTCCTCTATCCCAAGGGGAATGGAAAACTAGCATGACTACCTCATTTTAGAATTAAAAGTACTTTGAAGGCTGAGACTTTAGTATTATCCAATTTTTAAATGTATGCTTTCGACTTGAGTCTGATTTGGCATCTGAGTTTAAGAACTTGCACTTAATTCTTGGCATTCCAGGAGGCAGGTGAACTTGGTCCTGAAACACTATCCCTGTGGACAATGTTCCAAATATGCTAACTTAAGGCAAATCAGGTTAATTATGGTTCCCATCTTGAAGGTAGGTCATTGTTAAACAGAAAGGAGCCAGTTTAGGGTAAGGCAGGAGAGTGCGAAGGAAGCAGATGTTCCTGATTTCATGTGAAACACTTTAGTGTACAAGGTGCAAGTCCTGACTCACCTCTCCTGTGTTGTTGAGCAAGTTACTTACCCATTTGTACCTCAGTTTTCTCACATAAAATGGGGATAATAGTAGTACCTTCTTCATATGTTTATTATGAATTAAAATGAGTCAATGCATGTGAAGTGCTGAGCACTGTGCCTGGCACATAATTAAGCAATTGTTAAAGGTCATGATCACGATCATGATTACTTACTGCTAAGAGTTAAATGAGATGATGATGTGCTAGAACTTGGTGGGTTCTCTACAAAGGTTAGTGCCCCCTTTGCTGAAGGCATTCTCCAGCTGACCTGGAGTCTGAAGTAAGGACATAAGAGACACAATGCATGTGAGTTAAGAGTAGAAGGGGCACAGTACCAGGGGGTACTTGCCTGGCCGTAGACAGGGAGATGGCTGTTACAGTCCCAAGGTGCTAGGCCTTGGAGGTGGTAGAAACCATCACCAACAAGCCCTGCTCTAGATTTGGCCAATGGGCAGAGCCACCCCTGGTTGCAAACCCATTTCCTTAATGCCATTTCTAGGAACTATCACTAATGCCTGCCTGCTAAGGAGCAAAGAGGTCCTGTATTTACTAATGTGTGGGGGTAGGTAGGTAGTGATGTGTATCAGGGGTAAGGTAGATGGTCTAGACTGGCCCAAGGCCAAGGCTACTCTAGGATGTGGTGGACATCACTGAACATAGGCTTAGTGCCACACATGCATGATTTCATTTGGCTCTCACAATAACCTGGAAGGATGGGCATTAAGTCTGTTTTTTTTTTAGGAGAGGAAAATGAAGTTTAGAGAGAACAGTGACCTGCTCAAGGCCACACCGATGACAAAGGCAGAGCTCAGACTCAAACTCAGAGTAGTAACTCAAAGCTCTGGTTCCCTTCCCTTCCCCAAACTGCTTCCTGGTTTCAACATCCCCTTAACAATGAACACCTACTTCTGTTTTTCCAACAATACAGTTTTCTTCCAAATTTCATTTTAAAGGAAAAAGAAAAAAAATTTTTTGTTTATTTAAGTAAAAGTGTTTTTGCGCCCAGAGGAATACCTAGGAAACTTTAGAGAATAATTGAATTGAATATACTAACTTTTTAATTTAGCAAAATACCATATTCTTGCAAAGATTTCACCTAGTTTTGCTTTCAAAAGAAGAATAAACCAGGAAATTACAGGAAAAGCCTATTTTCCTTGTGAATCTGGAACAAATTGAAACTAGGATATTATTGCTACAATTATACACAGGGAAAAATTGTTTGAAGAGAGAACTTTTGAGTTGTTTTAGATATTCATTTCTGTGCCTTAAAAAACTTGCATTAAGGGAGAGATGGCTAAGAGGAACCTGTAGAATTTTGGCTAGACCTGGTTTCAGATTGACATTTTGGGCTAGATAATTCTTCGTTGTGGGAGGCTGTCTAGTATATTCTATAATGTTTAGCAGCATCTCTGGCCTCTACCCACTAGTTGCCAGTAGCACCTCCCAAAATTGTGACAACCAAACATGTCTCCAGACATTGCCAAATGTCCTTTGGGAGAAAATTTTGCTCATGGTTGAGAACTACTGAGTTAGATGGAAAAACGTCATGACCAATTACTATTTGTGCTTATCCTTATGGTTTGTGGCATTGTATCATGAGCATGTCTGCTTTCTGGCAGTTCACAAGGCCTGAGGAGGACCAGCATAATAGAGAGAACTTTCCATGAAAAGATCTTATTAGGATTTCATTCTTCTTCCATTTTTAAAATAACAGCTTTATTGAAGTATAATTTATATGCCATAAAATTTACCCTTTTAAAGTGAACAATTCAGTGATTTTTTCATATATTCACAGAATTGTGCAAGTACTACCATTATTTAATTTTGGAACATTTTCATTACCCTTCCCCAAACACCATATGCATAAGCAATCCCACCCTAGTCCCTATCCCAGCAACCATTAATGTACTTTCTGTCTTTATGGGTTTGCAGAGTTCCATTTTCAAATGTGAAGTGTTTGGCTTACAAACCTAACAGCCAGTGTGGATAGGGTTTCTTCCTCTAACTGAATAATTTCTATTCCCCCTTTGGTGTTTTAAATCTTGCTTTTAAGTCCAGCTCAAGACTCTCTTCCAGGAGGCATATCATTGGTCCACTGGACATTGGTCCAACTGTCTAACCATTGCCCAAGGGCTCTTCTCCTCATGGATATGGAGCCCACCACAGCTCACTTTAGCAGAAGAACTTTACTGGGGCAGATACCTTCCCATCATGCACTCAGGACAGTGCTTAGTTAGGACAGTGCCATGGAGTCAATATGGTTTGCTGGCTGATTTGTCCTGGGCCTCATAGCATGCTTTCTGGGGAAAAAACAAACAAAAAGCAATGGAATGTATGAGTGAGGAGATTGACCAGCTAGGTCTGTATTTAGTTAGATTTCCAGAAAGTCACATCAGTGGCTGAAGCTGTTTGGGTTTAGGACACTAGGGTGATTGGGCAAAGGTGGAAAAGTCAAGATAAAAATCCACAAATCACCCCAGCTGTAACACTCAATTATGACAGGAAAAAGCAAGTAGTAAGTGTTAGTTCTCAGAAATCTATGGTTTTATTTGTGGAGAGCTCGAACAAAGACCTATTCCCGGTCTTATAGCTACTTTCCAGTCTACCACTATCCAAACTTGGCGAGGTGGCAATAAGCCCCCACCCAACACTAGGGCCTCTGTGAGAAGGGCATGAGGAGAAAAGGAAACTAACTTTCCCAAACATCTGCTATCTGTGAGCACTGGGCCAGAATGGAAACAGCTAACTAAGAACATAGTGGCCACTGGGTTCCCAGCTCAGCACTGGTGCTCAGTTTAATTCTCAAAATAACCCAATGAATAAATGATATCAGTAAGCCCATTTTAGAGACAAAGAACCTGAGACCCAGAACTGAGTAAATTGCTCAAAGTCACGGATGTGGTAGAGTGGGTCCTGGTCCAGAATCCAATGTGTAATCATTGCATTAACACTTCTCTGAGGGATGCTGCCAGAGAATCTGACACACAATAACCTCTCTTAGCTCTCATGCAAAACTTTATGAAGTGAATATTATAACCCCATTTTGGTGATGAATCTGATGCTCAGAGGGATTAACTGCCATGTAGCTCCTAGGTGGCAGAGTGGAATTTAAGCCCAGATTCATCCCACAGGAATCCTGCATAGAGCAAAATCCTGGACAGGACCGATGACTGGGTCCTTCCAAAGTTCAGCCTGGAAGCCTTAGCTCTTATCCTGCTGGAAAGAAGAACCCTGGATTATTAAAGGGGAAACTGCTTAGTTGTTTTCTTATCTCCAAGTGAAGGTGAGAAATACAAAGAATTCCTTTAGAAGGATCTGAAAAGTTACCCCCCATAGAGATAAAATACGGAAAAAGAAACATGGTGTTCAAACCTAGGAGCCTGAGAAGTAGGAGAAATAAGGGTTTGGCAGTTTGCATTCCTTAAAAGAATCTTCCAGGATGGGAGGCAAGAGTATGAGTAGAGCAAGGAGAGGAAGGCTGGTGGGCAAGCCATCTCACTCAGGACGCTGACATGACACTACCCTGGGGACCCTCACCTCTTGTATAGGCATGCCTATCTGGCGGATAAGCGCACCTCAAACCTGGTAAATATAGATGACATGCTTTGAACCTGAAAGGAAGCTCATCAAAGAAGAGAGCTAATTACAGGGCTAGTTATTTACATAATTTAGATGGCAATCTTGAAAACATAGTTATACTTCAGAGATTCATGACTTTAATCAAGCTGCAAATAGTGAAGAATAACACAGAGCAAACCAGGTGATTTGCAAAACTATTAAGACTATTAAACATATAGATCAGAACCTATACGTAGAGCAAGATGCCAGGGATTGCAGATTATCTTAGAGCCATTCTGGAGAAATGGGATAATGGATCAAAAGGGAAAGTATGGAAAATAAAAATTGATCGGGCAGTTATCTGAATGTGGAATTAGATGAATTTGTAACTGCTTTAATCAAAGTATATAGCTGTAACATAAAAGAGTATATCTTAGTGAAAGCTTAGTGAGTAGGAACATGGTATAAATGAAAAGATTTTATTACCATAGAACCATAAAGTTCAATTTTATGCAAAAATAAAAATGACAGGCAATATAACAATTGGGCTATCCAAGAAATAATATTCCACAGACGTAATCTACTTTGGGGCTGGCTATAGACAGTTTGATTGCTTTAGTAACAGATAACTGACCATATGAAGCGACTTGCTCTTTCTCTGGAGGCTTTATTCTGCCTGCAGACTTATATACATGCCGTTCCTTCTCCCTTCGGTGCCTTGTCTCCTCTTGTCAGCCAGCAACCACACATTCATCCTTCAAGATGGAATTTCAGGAAATCTGGTAGCATAGTAGAAAGGGGGCTTTGGGCTTGGTGTCTCAGTTTAGCCATTTACTAGTTGTCTGGTCTTAAGCAGTTTACTTAACTTCTCTGATCCTCTGTCCCCAAACCTCTAATAGGCAAGGTTAATCTCCCTTCCCAATGAATTTGTTATTTTTTTCCCCTTATCAGTATCACAGCATTAACAATGCTAATTTTCTATTTATGTGAATGTGGCATTTGTGTCACAGTTGGGGTCTTGCGTTCAAATTCGAGTCACTGCCTACTTACTAAGCCTCATTTTCTCATTTTAAAAATGAGAATAGGAGCACCTGTGTGGCTCAGTCATTTGAGCGTCTGAGTTTGGCTCAGGTCATCATCTCGCAGTTTGTGAGTTCGGACCCTGCATGGGGCTCTGTGCTGACAGCTCAGAGCCTGAAGCCTGCTTTGGATTCTGTCTGTCTGTCTCTGCCCCTCCCCGCCTCAAAAATAAATAAACATTAAAAACATTTTTTTTAATTTAAAATTTAAAAATGGGAATAATGCCTATTGAGGCAAGGACTGACAGCTAATCACCAGACTTGTTCCTCTTCCTCATGGGCACACAGCGAGATTGTATTTCCCAGCCTCCCCTATAGTGATGGATGCATGGTTATGTGACTGAGGAAAGTCCATGGAATATAAGCAGGAATTATGAGGATCACTTACAATACCAGCTGCTAGAAAAACCCCCATGCTTTCTTTCCCTCTGCCAGATTAAGGTGGTTGAGGACTGTGAGCTGGTATGTGTCTTGAAGGTAGCAGAGACACAAGATGGGGGACCTTCGCCCCTGGATCATCACGTGGAAGAGCATACCTCCACACCAATCAGGAATACCCGTTTTGGGCTTGAAGTGAGTGAGAAACAAATGTCTCTTGTAGGAAGCCATTGATAACTGTTGGTTTGTCTGTTACAACAGCTAGCATTACCTTAACTGATACACCACTCTCATAGAAGTATGACCTGCTGTGAAGATTATAACAATGGTTGGCAGGGCTCCTGGAACGTAATAGGCCTTTAACCAAATCTGATAAATGAATGGACCATTAAGTTCTCCAAAAGAGAAAATAGAATTAGTATATATAATGATTTTCCCTTATGTCAAGCCAAATTTGATTTTTTTTCCTGTCAAGTTAGATACAAATAATTGGGACTTCTAATGGGTTTATAAGAACTATACTCTCTTGTGGCTAAATTAATATTGCTTATAATTAAATTTCTCACAAATTTCCAGAATATTGGTGCTGAACGGGACCTTGGCAAACAAGTCACACACGTAGCCTCTCATTTCATAGATGAAAAAAAACCAAGGCTTGAAGAGGTTATTACCCTAATCGTGGGCAGAGGAAGGACTTGCCATTTTTTTCACAATTAAAAGAGATATTTTCTGATTGTGAAAGTTACAAATGGCTGTGGTTGAAAATTAGGCAAATAGAAACACTTAATTTGATGAAGAAAATAAGAATAGCTCTAATGTAAATATGGGCTATGTTTCTAATCTATTATCTGTGTAAATGTTTCATAGAGTTTAACAGTGATCATGGTGATTATGCAGTTTTAGATACCAGGCACCAAAACTTGACCCTGGACCTCACTGGGCCACTCTTGGGGTTGACATTAATGTGGGTCAGGATTGCTGTGGTTGTTTTGACAAAGTGACATCCCCTAGGGTGGAAAAGTTCCTACTTCTTCCTTGAAGAGGCCAGGGGGCTGGGGGTGAGAGTTGAAGCCTGCATCTTCTGGGACAAGCCCTCCACCTGCCCGGCCTGGAGCTTCCATGACTCTCTGCTTGGGCACAACCTCTTTCATTCCACTGGGCCCGGATACAGCCCCAGGTATGCAGCCTTCAAAGCCAAGAAGCTGGGGTTGTGGAGGCAAGGTGAGGGAACATCCCTGCCCACCTCCCCAGCATCTCTCAAAACCATTCTTCCCTCAAATATTCTGAATGGTGATTTGGGGGAACTGATCACTTCTTTTTGCTATGAAGTGATTTCTCACCTATGGTAATTTGTTAATAATTTCAGTAAATCCTAAGGGAAAGGGGTTGTTCTCTCACAGTTTCCCTTTAGCCTCCAAGATGGTGGATACATCCAGATAACCTGCTGAGAGAGAGCAAAGAGGAGGCCCCTAATCCTATGAGAAGTGAGGCTAATAACCTCTCCAGCAGACGAGTCCTGACCTCACTGCCATGGTGTCTCCAGTTAGCCTGTTATTGGGAAGGGGTGCAGGTCAGCATTGCTGCTTTGCCCACAGAGGAAGCCACAAACTAACATTTAATAAGAAGGTTTTACCTAGAGGAGATATAGGGCCCTGGGCCTCTTTCGTGATTGTCATTGTTCCATAAATGACTGTTGAGTATTCAATGACAGGCTAGTGAAAAATTAAGGCTGACTTTTTCATACTATTATGAGAGTCTTATTTCCCTCACCTTTTCCCCCGAACACCCTTCCCTGACTGCTTTCTTTGTCAGCTCTTACTCAAACTTAATTTCTATAGATATGTTCGATGCATCTGTAACCCATATAAAGATAAGCTGTCACGTGGCCTTTCCTCAGTGTGGAGTCACTTTCAAAGTAAAATCTATTACCCCCGAATGTAACTTGAATCTTCACTCTGGTTTATTGGGAAAATACTGAAGACAGATTATAGTCATAATGTGCAGAAAAGATCTAAAAATTCTCTTTCTCACTACCCTCTAGTCCTCAACTTCTCTCTACTTTCTCTCCTTCCCTCTGGTGTGCTTCTAAGTGGTGGTTGCTCCTTTATGTATTGATTCTATGCTCCTTCTAAAGCAAGGTAGTCAGGCTTCGAGGTTCTTCCTGCCACAGCCTTTGTTACACACATAGAAAAGCCCAGAACTCTTTCATGCACAGTAGAGGGTAAGGCTCTGAATATTTATATGTTAATATTTTTCCCTGTCTCATAGTTTAAATTTACCCCATCCGTGTTAGTTGTGCTTTCTTGTAATATGGCTTCATTTCCATGATGGATGCTTTTGCAGGGAGTATGCTTAGACATGTATCAGGCACTTTTAAAGCTGAATCAGGCTCACAGAACTGAATAAATAAAGTAGTGACTGAGTTCAAGACATTGAAAACAAAAGCTGACCGCAGACAACAGGAGGCCGTGAGTTGTTTCCAAAACCATTTCAATAACTCCCTTCTGCCTCAAGAGTCCTTTCTACTGGCCTCTTCTTTATTTCTCTTCTTCCCCTTTTCTTTCTGTTCTTCTCTCCCAAGCTGTCAGCAACAGTCCCCCGTGGACACTGCCCAGTGCAGAATTTTGCTGAGTTCTGGTTTGAAGCAAATAAGACATGGAAGAGGGAAACCTGGACGACAGGGAAAGCGAGTACATGTTTATAATGAATATCATAGATGTCGAAAGGAAAACCCATCGCGAACTCCCGAAGCCGGGAGTTAACACTTCCAGCCAAAAAGAAATGTGAAAATGAAGCCTTTATGGTATTGCAGACAGAGAAGTCTGGATATTGTACTTCTCATTGGCAATGCAATACTGTCACCCTCAGGGATTGGAGTGGGTTGGTGGTGGCGGGGGGGGGGGGTGGGGAGGCTGACCATAAAAAGTCACACAGGGAGATTTCATGGGAAAAATATAACTATAGCTGACATGACCAATTTCCCGGTATAGAAGGGACCAAAGTATTTAGAAAGCATCTGTGAGGAGAGGTGAGAAAGGAGCATCTGGTCGAAGGCTGCCTATGGAACATTTGAGGTTAGGCATGCCTTGGTCTGGGTCACCCCCCAGTTTGCACACTGGTGGCTTCCTCTCTGGTAGGCATATAGCAGCTGTCTGATAATCACTGGTTATTGATTGACTGATTAATTAACCATATTCGGTGTGTCATTTCAGGGAACTCAGGAAAAGAAAGGGGGTGTTGCAGGGAGAGCTGAAAGCAAAGAATGGCAATTCTGAAAAAGAGCCATAGAATCTGTTTCACTCTGCTCTTGGAAATTATTGCTTGACTTGTGCAGCTATTGCCACCATCATGCATTTCATTCAAAAATGGTTTCTCTGCTGTTGAGCTGAGTAGCATATCCCCATTTCCTCAGGTTATTCTGGTCAAGTTCATTTCTTGCCCATCCATGTCCCCCCTCCCCTAACTCCACCCCCACTGTGTCCATGACAAGGACAGACACAGGCTCCGGTCTCAGTTCCACATCTGTGGCCTTTTCTCCCACATTAAAAATATGGCACCTACCATGGACAGTGGCTTTTGTCAAAGGCTGCCTATCCTGGAGAGCACAAGCTGCACCAAAACATGATGACTCAAGCCTAAGAGCCTTTCCTCATTAGCCTAAAAACCTTTCCTCATTAACACTTCCTCCCAAAAGATGTTGCTGGAATCATCATGTCATGTAAGCCATTTGTAGCCCAAGTGAATAAGGCATTTTGGCTCCTTTTTATATGAAACTGTCTATATCATAAAGCTGGCTTGATAACAGTGTGATTTCCCAGTAAGGCTGTTCCCAATTCCATTATGTCACTCATCTTTTTATCAAAAACCTTGTTGTGAAACAACCTTGTTGTTTGTGCTTACTGTGTTAGTTAGGGGCTGAGACTAAAAAAAGATGAACAATACCAGTTTCTGCTCTTCAGCAGCTCAGAGTCTAGACAAAAACACAGATCACTGCAGCACAAACCCATAGTACCATGTCTAATGTTAGCTCTGTGTCACCAGCTCCAGCCCTTTTGGGCAATGGATTAGAAAGGAAGGCAAGCACTCCAGGCAGACTGATGCTCTTTCTCCTTCCCCAAATCAGTTGGTCTTCTCCTTTGTTCATTTTGTCCCACTTAATCTTATTTCTGCATCTTGTATTTCTACCCCCAGCTCCTTCCTTGCCCTCGCCCTTCTTGAAACAGTCGACAAATTTATTGATTCAATCTCAGACATGTTTTCAGACTTTGTCCACATCCTCCCATCCCTGGACCGCCTTTCCCTGGCCTTGATGGACAACATTGGTCAAGCGCCCAACTGGTCTCCTTGCCCTTAGGCTCTCCCTCCTCAGTCCTTCTGCTGTCCTGCCTACATGGTTATTTTCTTAAAATACAAATCAGATTACATCATTCCTTGCTTGGAGACAATCACCGACTCTCTTAGCTTTCAGCGTGACTAGGCTTTGCACCATCTGCAGACACTTGGTGGAGGAGGGGTTATTAATGGCACTCCCTGACCCAGGAAGAAATGTGAATGAAAAGGAAGGGGACTCAGCCACCAGCTGGGCTGGTGAAGGCAGGGCTCTTGTGGTGACTGCACAGTGGAACCTGGAGAGCTTTTTTATAAACCACAGATGCCAGGACTGCACAACCCCCTCCAACCACTGGACCTGAATTTCAGGGTGAGGCTTGAGTGTCTATAGATTTAAAAAGCTCCTGTGGAAAAAAAGATAAAAATAAAATAAAAAATAAAAAAAAATAAAAAGCTCCTGTGGGTGATTCTAATGAACAATGAAAATCACAACCCACTGTGCTGGGGAACCCAGCAGGCTCTGTACTTTGGGATGGCTTATGTACTTTGAAAAAGGACACTTACATCAGCTCTACCTCATGAGAAGCACAATACTGGTCACTGGTGGTCCTTTGGCTCACAGTCCCAAATAAAGCAGTGACCAGTTGGCCCACGAGGCATTCACAGCTCTAATCTTGGCTCTGCTACTCTTTAAGCTCTAACCAACTGATCGAGTTTGCCAAAAGCTACTCTGTTTCACAAATAATATTTTTTATCACTTAACCAATTCCTCATCCTCAATATGTATGTTCTGCTTTCTATTGGGATTTAATCCACAAAGTTTTAGTTATCATCTTAAAATAGCATAGTAGTATATTTTATGAAGCACGACTTTAACCAAATGGAATCTTTGTTTGCTTCAGGCTTGATTTGGAAAGCTTCTTCATATTCTGGGTTTGTGATACTTCAGTAGTTTTAAAAAATATGTAGATTTGCTTCTAATTCTCTAGGTACTTTTTTGGGGGGAAATCTGTTGATTTTATAGTTTTTAAAAAGAAGTATTAGGTTTTTTTTTTTCAGGGTTCAGCAAATGTGTGTGTGTTTGGAGTAGGGGATGGTTTTATTTGATTATTGGCATTTTAATCCACTTCCTATTAGGAAACACACATCTCCTTTGGTGGTAACCACAATAGCAGCTGCAGAAAACTATCCCATAGCTGAAAAAGATTAGAACGTATAGGAAGCCTCCTGTCTTCTTAGAGGAAGGTAGATAATAAGCCAAAGACTTTTTTGTTTTGTTATGTAAGTCTCTGCCACTGGCCTCAAGCTAGTCCAAACAGTCTCATTATTCAAATCAGGGCTGGCCTGGATTTGGGCAAAGTGGCCTGAGTGGAGACGGGGTTGCTCATTACCCTGAAGTACCCCACACTTTTTTGTATACTGTCCCCCATGCAATACAAGCTTAAAAGGCCCGATTGTCTCCACAGTCTCATCTCTGCTTGTCTTGCCTTCTTAATGCAAGCCTTTAATTTTGTTTCGGTTGCCCTGTCCCTGCCCCCACTTTCTTTACCAATTTTCCCTGCCTAATAATTATAAAGAAAAACATTAGCCACGAAGGCTTCCCCTCCCCCCTTGCTCTTTTATCTACATAAATATCCTTGACTACAAGACATCTAGTACAGCACATTCATTAATTTTTAATTTGTCTCTTCTTGTGGTTACTGTGTTCCAGGGACCAAAGGACCCCGAACAATGGTCTCCAAAACCTTGGGCTGAGCCTTTTTTCTTGTACGCAGGGATATAGCTGAGGGCATAATGGAGTCTGATCAAATAAATATCTGTTATTTGAAACAGCCTGTTCAAGGTGAATATGGATTTTCATCACATTAATCCCAAGCTTGTGAGCCAGAGTTTTTGTGCCTGAATATTATTAGCAAACAGAAAAAATAATTTTGAGAGATGGCAGACTAAAAGAGTTATTCCTCATAGGAGAGCTAGCTGTTCTTGAGGCGGCCCAGAGGACTTTGAGGGCAGATCGCTGCGGAAACACCAGGCAGCCTCATCGCCGTTTCAGAGTAAGGAAATCCAGGAAGTGCCTTGTGGAGAGGCTCTCACTTGCTGTGGTGTTTTTGAGGGTCTGTCAACAGCCCACTTTGCCTTTGCAGTGTAGGCTCTCCCACGAGGGCCTCGTCCACTCCTTCAGCCTCCCCTGCCTGTACCTCGACAACTCCCAGAGTAGTGTCTGCAACCGGCTGTCTTGTCTGAGCTCCAGAACCACTTATGCAGTGGCTTCCTGGGAATCTCCAGGTATGTCCAGGACGGGACTCACTTTCTGGGCACCCTTGGTCCTGCCCCCAAACTATGCGCTTCTCCTGAGTGGTCCTCTCATGATGGATGGCACGATTGCCTATCATATTCACACATGGGAAACTTCAGGCTTCTCCTGGGTTCCTTTTCTCCACCATTTTGACCAACGATTTGGCTGTGAAGACTCCTGGTTATATCTCAGACACATCTCTTGAGTCCATCTGAATCACATCTTCCCTAGTTCATGGACTTGCCATCTCCCACCTGGACTGGCAAATGCCTCCCTGCTGAGCTTTTGGACACCTATGCAGCTTCCATTCTAACCTGTCTTCTATGCTACTGTAGGAACCATTGTTCCATAGCACATATCCTTTCAGGTCACAGACAAAAAATATCCATGGGCTCTTACAAGTCTGCAGGATAAGGTCAAACTTCTCTTCATGGCTTCTTAGACCCGTCCCTATCTGGATCCAACCTACCTTGCTAGCTTTATCTTCCCACAAAAAGTGACACTGTCCACTCTGCTTACTAAACCCTCACTATTCCCTAGGGTCAAATTTCTCCAATCTGTTGTTTGAATTATTATGATGTCCCACTTTGTGCACTGCTAGGTACCATGGATTCAGAGAGGAGTAGGCACAGGTCTTAGAAGCACTCAACACCTAACAGGGTAAATAGACCAGAACAGAGATCGCAACCATGAACACGAGGAGAGAGGGAGAACATCTGTAGGACTTCAAAGAAGGGAGGTTTAAATCTTTCTGAGAGGCTTAGAAAAGACTTCTAGAGGAGTTAGCTGTTCAACTAGTATGTGGGAGATCAGTGTAGAGGGAATAGCATCTGCAAAGCCACAGAACTGCGAAATAGCAAAGCATGTCCCTGGAAAGATGAACAAGACAACATGGCTGGAGTAGAGGATGCTCAGAGGAGTGTAGTAGGAAAGGAGGTTAGAGAGGTAGGTGGAGGTAAGAGTGTGAAGGACTGATTATGCCAGGTTATATTGGTACTACAATTTTTATTCTCATTTACAATGAACATGTGCCATCTATATTAATTTCCTGTGACTGCAGTAAAAAATTGCCACACACTGATTGGCTTAAAACAATAGAACTTTATTTTTTTCACAATTCTGGAGGCTAGAAGTAAAAACTCAGATATCAGCAGGGTTGGTTGCTACTGGAGGCTCTGAGGAAGAACCTCTTCGATGCCTTTCTGCTAACTTCGGGTGGTTTCCAGCATTTTCAAGTTCTTTGGCTTGTAGGCATTCATTCCAATCCCTGCCTGTGTCTTTTACATAGCATTTCTCTAGTGGGTCTGTGTCCAAATTTCTTCCTTCTAATATGGAAACCAGTCATTGGACTAGGGCCCACCCTAATCCAGTATAACCTCATCTTAATGTGATTATATCCTCAAAGACACTATTACTGTATTTCCGAGTAAGGTCACATTCAGTTACCAGGAGTTAGGACTTGAACATATATTTTTAGGGAACACAATTCAATCCATAACAATATTCTTGACCTCAACTGTGTGAGCGTTTTAGCAAAGTGTATTAATTCAGTTCAATGGGTATTTATGGAGTGCTTCTCTGTGCTGGGTGCCGTATCATTAGCCACAGAACCATGGTGCAGGGAGTAGATTGGGACGAACACCTTTGGCACTCAGTGGGGTGCTTCATATCATCCCAGGTTTCTCTTATCTCTACTTAGGGACGCTCAAACTGTGCAATTAACAGGAAGTGGCCCAGTCCTGTGAATGCCTTTTATTTGAGCAATTTTATTAATTGCTACAAATAGACTGATCATGACTCCTACTGCCCAGGATGGTCCTGGTTTATGCCAGTTGTCCCAATATCCCATTGAGTTAGCAGCCCTTCACACTTTCAAAGTTTCCTGGTTTGAATGATAAATTTTGTGATCACTCCAACAGTAAGAGGGCTATTGTGTCAGGTGCTGGAGGTACAAAAGTGAAAGGGAGCCCCTGCCTGTAAAGGACTCACAGTCTGCTGCAGGAGGGAAGTGAAGGAGCATTCGTAATGCAGCATAATCAGCGTGTGGCCCTAGGCAAGACAGGAATGCCAGGTTAGTGCATGGAGGTTTGAATTGGAAAGCTGCTGTCAATTCCTTGAAAATCTGTTAGATGAACGACTAGTTCACCTCAAACTGGCAGAGGAATAGTGGCCCGGCTCTGGGTGGGGTGAGAAACACGAGTGAGTTCTCCAGCCCCCTACCCACAAGGTGTCAGAGTTGGCAATTTAAACCCAGACGCGGCTCAGGGATGTTTGCTCTGGACGAGGAGCAAAGGTCTCAGGAGAGCACTTACTGCTCTCCTGCACGGTATGCATAATACCCAACATGCACAATAATACTCAGACCTCAGGAAGAGAGAATTTTGCTTCTCCCTACAGAATGGCATTAAAAAGAAAATTCTCTCCTGGTAAGGTGCAAAATGTTTGCTTTATGAGGCAATAAGCATGTCTTTTATAGCAAGTGGAGAGCCTGCACTCAGGTACTGACAACAAAGAGAGGACACATGGGAGTCCTGCTCTAATCTTTTAGCAACCTCCATCCTTCCATTCCGCAGCTTCCCATTACCCTCCTTGTTTGCGGTTTTTCCCAGGCCCACCCGATGGGGTGTCAGAGGAGGGAAGGGGCCTCCGGGGCAGCCGGCAGACAAGGGCAGTGCTTTACTGCAGTGCCAGGGCCCAGCCAAGCCAATGCCAATTACTAGGCCTGAGGAGGCTGCAGTGAAGTCTTCCCAGAAGGAGGGGCAGGGAACTGCCATTTATTGTTATGCTTTCAGGACCAGGTTAAAATAATACTTCTTCCTTCTTCCCTCCTTCCCTGCCTGACAGGCAGATGAAAGTCTCTCCAAATGCACGGTAATGCCACCTTTTCCTTTGTAGCACTTGGGGCTTGATCTCCACAGTCCGATGGGGGGTACTTAGATGGATAAAAGCATTCCACTGAAAAGTCTCCTTTCTTTCTCAGGCGGCCTACCTGCTCACCAAGACAAGTCTTCTTATAAAAGGGAAGTTTTTAAAGTCTGTCAAAGGACACTACCAAGAGGGCAGATTCATTATTTTAAAACCCTTTCTGGGTCCTCCTGACACTGCACTCTTCATGAACTTCTTTGGATGGTAACTGGGAAGGTGAGATTCTTCTTCCCAAGGGGTCTGATAGACTAGTGGCGTAAAAGATGGGGTTGCATGGAGAAGAGCGAACCAAAGGAATGAGGACTGACCTCGGACAGGAGCCTGGGGGAAGAGCTGTGCAAATATAAGTTTTGATTTATGTGACCCTGTTGAGTTACCTGACATGTCTTTTTACTTATTTATTTTCTTCAAAACAACTCTACATGATGAATTGTTACCTGACCTTTTTTTTGTGAGAGGGGAAACACTGAAGCATGGAACTTGTTAGTGAAGCTCCAGATGCTGTGAGAGAGCACCTTGGCTTGCGCTAGTTGAGGATTGGAAGGTCTCAATCCATAGTCCACAGATTGTTCTCTCTTTGGCTGCTGGGACTGACATGCCACCTGCTCAGGGCTGTGGCTCCAGCAGCATCAGCTGCTGGTCCACAGACCAACCCTCCCCATGACCTCCCTTGCACAGAGACACATCTCACACCCTGAAAAACATGGAGACCCTTGTTCCTCTGACTTCATGACTTAAATGTGGGGGAAATAGCCAACTTCAGGCAGCAGAGACTTTAGAGAAGGGATTTTTTTTTAACTTTTATATTTTGGAGGGAACATGGCCAGTGTCATCCTTAGAGCAAGACTCCTCACAGCAAAGAAAACAACAAAGTTTTAAAAAATGCTTATTCTCTGCCATGCTTATTTCACTTAGGTGCTGCTTTTTGCTGGCCAGTCCTTAGAATGTTCCTGCCCGGGAACTCCCCACTTTATCACAGATGGAGTACTGTGGCATAACCCATAGGAGACAGCATTAGACTGAAGAGGACTGATTCCATCCATCCATCCATCCATCCACCAACATACCCACCCATTTATTTATTCATTGCTTCATCTGTTAAGTGTCTCTGTGCACCAGGCAAGGCTAAGACCTGGCTCCCAGTCATGGCTGCTGGTGGCAAATGCTCAGCTCCTTCACCTCCTAGAATGGGCAGGAGAAGCCCCTCAAAAATACGGTTGAGAAGCATCAATATGAAGGAGCTGCTTCATGGGAATCACATTGTCCAAGAAGAACCACAGTCTTCACTGGCACCCAGTTACAGCTCAGTATTGTGTAGCTAAGTGGATTTTCTTATTCTATCCTGTGGAACAAGGCAGTAATCCTGGAGTGAATCATCCAAAGAAATGAGAAGTCTAGGGAGTAGAGCCACCAAGCCAAAGATACACTTTGCCCTTGTAGTCGGCAGTAGTAGCCACAGGACTGGATTTGGAGTTAAGTAGAAATCACAGGCACTATCTCTAGGTCATGGCCTTACTACACAGGGCATTTGTTTCTCCATCCTCTCTTCTCCCTTCTTGTGGACCAGAATATGGATACGGCGATGACCCCGCTTCCATCATGCATATGAGGATAAACTGGGGGTGGCAGAAGCACAGGGTGGAAGAACCTGGGTCCACAAATGATTGTGTTCGGCAGAACATGCTGCTAATCCAGAGTCTCATCTCATTCAGGTGTGAGAGAAATCACCTCTGTCTTAGTTAAGCCACCTCATTATAGAAGCTTAGCCTTCACCTGAACAATACATGGGGGGTGGGTAGTGATGGAAGCGACAGCCCTTTCTTTCTTCCCTGAGTTTAGAACCAGTGAAGGGAGGGATGCTGGACCCAGACAGGTGTGGGTCAAAATACGACATTTGTTACTGATACAACAAGACTGAAAAGTGCCTATAAAGCTGCAGCCAAGTGGGCTAGCTAACACTTCACTTCTGAATTGGACTTAGCCACCTTGTCCTTGACACAGTAGAGGGGCAGGACTGGTGTCTCCAGGAGGGAGAGGAGAGGTTGAGCTAATCAGCCTCTTACCAATCAGACAGATCCTTCCCCGTCTTCTGGGGCAGAGTAAGTGGGAGGGGGGAAGGTTTCTATAGACGAAGCCCCTCCTGGATGTGGACAAAAGGATGTCCCTTCTCACATGGCAAAGGCCTTGCCAATGGGCATCAGTGTTGCAAATGGGTCAGTATGAGCTAACCCTTGTGCATCAGAGGTCATGGTTAGTATCTGAGACCTGCTGGTCTCTGAGTCTGGCATACTGTGCTGGGTATAGCAGTGAAGACACAGGTAGCAGCAACTCTCAGCAATAGAATTTCTGACTCAGTGGCATAAACCACAAGGGCATTTAGTATCTCACACGGCAGAGATCACAGAGGCAAGGTGGGCCTCAGGGCTGTTGGTTCAGTGGTTCAGTCATGTGGTCAAGGACCAGGTTCTTTCCTTCTCTTCATTCCATCATCCATCCCCTGAGCTGGACTCATCACATCCAGACCCTACACTGTCCATAATCAGAAGTGAGGGTGGCTCTTCCTATAGATCTGTTTGAGAATGAAGGACACTTTTCCCAGAATCACTCTCCCTCCCTTACTTCCTATTAACTTTCAGTGAGAAATGGGACAGGTTCAGCTCTTTACCCATCACTCACAAAGGGGATAGAATTGCCTTTAGACCAGTCAGTTTCACCCCTGGGGCAGGGATGGGAGCTGCCCTCTCTGCCAACCATGGCTGTATGGGTAAAGAGGCGTGAACACAGCCAGGGTGCTATTAGGAAGTGTGCACATCCATGGTCCCAGCAACCTTGGGATCATTCAGAACTGCCTTCTAACTGAAGTTTTGAAGTAGATATTAGGGACAAATTACCAAATGGTTTCATATAAATTATCTCCTGTTTCTCCATGTCTAATTACTTATCTATGGAGGAATGTCGTCTTTGTGGGGCAGATCTCTGTATCTCCATTGGGGGTGTGTGTATGTGGGGGGAGGGTTTCCCATTGCTTGGATCAATGAATTCTTGATATATATATATATATATATATATGACTGTCCACACATTTTGCTCTTATTTCAGGAGCTCATAAATATTTAATTTTTTTTTGGTATTGGGTCAATTCATAAGGAAGAACATCTTTTTGAGTTAATGAGTAACAGTCTGGCAGGCCCCACCCTAGTTCTCACCCTTGGCATCTCCAAACCAGAGACGGAACAGTCCCATAACTGGTCTCTTGCTAGTTATTTCCTTTCTTTAGCCCTGTGGTAGCATAGTGTCCTTTTAAAACCCAGTTATGATATCATTCACCCACTCTAAAACCTCTGTGGGCTTCCCATTTCCTAAAAGATGAAGTACAAATCTCTCACCTGATACTAAAAGCTCCCTCTGATCTGGCCCCAGTAGACATTTCCAGCATTCCAGCATATTTCCCAGTCGCCCACTTTAATTTGCCCCACACTCTAGTCAAGTTAAAGTACCATCCATCTATCCATCCATTTGTTGATTCATTCATTCCTTTGGCATTGAGAAAAAGCCTCGCCATCTTGGATTTTTCCATAACATCCTAAGAGGTTCTCCTTGCTTCCACTTTTGCCTCCATTGTCTATTCTTACCTCGGCAACCAGAGCAATCCTGTTTAAAACTTCGATCAGACTGTCAGTCCTGTCCTCAAAACTATCCAATGTAGAGTTACCAGATTTAGCCAAGAAAAATTCAGGATGACCAGTTAAATTCAAATTTCATGTAAGTAATAAATACTTTTAAAATATAAATATGTCCCATGCAATATTTGGGATATACTTATACTAAAAAAATTGTTTTTCATCTGATGTTTGAATTTACTGGGTGTTTTATATTTTATCTTGAAACCCTGAACCAGTGATTTTCTCACTCAAAGTTAATGGCAAAATCCTTAAAACATCCCTATATGCCCAGGTGCCTATATCTCTATGATCTCATCACTCACCATTTTCTCCCTGCTTCCTCTTCCTGGACCACTGGCCTCTTGTGTTCCTCAAACACACTAAGCACATTCCTGACCCAGGGACTTTGCACTTGTTTCCTCTGCTTAGGGATGAACACTCTTCCCTCCTGGTCAGCCACATGTGCCTCTCCCTTACTTCCTATAGCTCTCTGCTCAGATTTTATCTTTTCAGTGAGTTTCTCCTTGCCTATTCTGTCTAAATTGCCAGTCCCTACATGCTGTTGTCCTTCATTTTTCTTTCCTGCATTATTTTTTCTCTAAAGCACTTATAATTACCCGACAGACTTTCTATTTACTTGTTTATTTGCTCATTTTCAATCTTTCCCCTTGCTCCTAAATGAGATATAAGTTCTATAAGAGCAAGTTGTTGGCCTGTTTTATTCAGTGCTGTAATTTTAGTGCCTAGAATAGGCCTGTCAGAGTAGGTGATCAATAAAAAGCTGATGCATGGACAAGTCCATCAATAGACAAATAGCTACATAATACAACTTTAGGGAGTATAAATTCTACAGAGACAAACTAAGCAGGGCAAAAGAACAGAGTGTTTTGGTCTGAGGAGGTGATATTTTAGCAGAACTAAGTTTTTTGTTTGTTTTTTTAAAAATTCTACAATACAGTGTTATCGACCACAGTCATGTTTTACATTAGCTCTTCACTGAATGAAGTTTTGGTGAAAGCCCCTTCCACTCCTCCCACCTTCCTTTATTCGTTATTTTTTGCTGTATCTGAAATCACCCTCTTTCTAACCCCCTAGGGGAAAAGTCCCACCTCAAATGCATGGATAGCTTGGCCACTGGACCTTGTCCTCTGTTGACATGAATAAATCTGGACTTCCTCTCCAATCTGGCTTACACAGTCGGCAAACAGAATAATAAATGAGCTGATGGGAGTAGTAATGGGGCTTCTATTTCACATCCTGAACTTTGTTGACGCTGCTTGAATCCCATTGGCCATTGCTGACACTCCTTCCTCCTGACATTGTGGGACTTGGTGGGGAATTTCTCTGAGGCAGCTCCTCTTCACTCCACACCAGGGGCCACAGACCAGAGCTTTGCCCAGGAAGTGAAAATAGAAGTCGCGTTCTGTAAGGGTTGTACCCTGGGAGTCTAAGGATTTCTTATACACTTAAAACCAACAAGCTCTCTACTCTCAATAAGGACCATCTGGAAGATAGTGTGTTGAAGCTTAAAAAAAAAAAAAAAACCCACAAAAAAAAACCAGCTAATGCTTTAATCTTCTTAGTGTCTTCAAGCATCAGGTCTTCTTTTTCAAACTCAGCTGGGGGATAAAGTTTTTTATCTACATTTGTGTTGCTTTCTGAGAGGATGTGTCCCTGGAATCACATATGGAAGCCTCAGTGCCTTCTTACCTTAGTTTTGCTTTAGGGATTTCAGGGAAACGTGGTGTTAAACCCCTTTCACAGGCACAAAAACCTCCATAAAACCACAGGATTACTGACTTCGTTGGGAGGGAGTTTCCATCCCTCAGTAAACTCACTTTTGTCTTCTCTGTCTCCTTAGGATTTGTCAAATACATTTTGTATGTTTAAATGATAAAACAGTTGTGTGAAAAACTTTCTTATAGCTTCCAAATATTTCAGAAACTGAATAGCTTTGCTCTGAATGAGAAAACCAGTAATACTTATTTTATTTTCATTTCATTTTCTCTTTGGCTGTTCTGGGAATTTACATTGGCCATTTAATTTTACTGTTATAGTTTTATAAGGATATTATCTCTGTGTACAATGATGTTGTTTTTTAAAAAGAACTGTAAATTGTATTAAAGCTTTTGAGTCTAAACTTCTAAAAGCTAAACATTATCATCATTTTGTTTTCTATGTGAATTTTGAAAGTCATGTTGTTTTCAGATTGGTATCTAAAGACCTGTAGGTAAATCAGAAATGCAGGAATTTTCTTCTGTCTCATTATATATGACTCTTAAGAATTTTCTAATGATTTCTAAAATAGCATTTATAAAGTAATGAATATTTATGGTTTTGTTTGGAGTACTATTCAAATTCAATTGAATACCAACATTGGTCAGTACTCACAATAGGGATGGAATAAATTTATTTGACTTCTTTTCACATTGACATTCTTCAAGCTTAGTGATTCATGAGTTCCTCTAAATCAGAGATATGCATACTTGGGGGAATGGTTGATGAGGCCAAATTCGCAACCTGTAAAGAAGCACTTGTGAAAAATAAAATGACTTTCATTTTTTAAGGTCAGTACTGGGTGCAGACATGGTAATATTAACTACCATTCATTAAATATTTACTCCATCATAGACACAATGTTAAATGCTTTACATAGCTTCTCTCATTTACTACCCATGACAGCCCTCTAAGCTAGATTTCATTATCACCCCTATTATACAGATGAAGGAACTGAGGCTAGAAAGTGAGTGTCATGTATCAGGTAGGGACAGAACTAAAATTTGAACCCCAGAACCTCGTAGCATACCATAGTTTTATAATGTCAACCAGCTTTGAGAATAGTAGAGTAACCAGGAATACAATTCATAATTTAAAGCAAAACTTTTTTTTTTTTTTCTGAAAATAATTGTAGTCATGCTCCTGCCTCTGGGTAAAATAATACATTCTATACTCTCTCTAGGACTTAAGCATGGAAAACCTTTCCAAACTTCAGTGCTCAGCTACTCCAATAAATAGTCAACACCTTTTCATTTTGTTATAGTATGATTGACTTTGCAATTTAAATTATGCTTAATGATAATAGAAACAAAAATCTATGGAGGCGCCTGGGTGGCTCAGTCTGTTGAACTTCTGACTTTGCTCAGGTCATGATCTCATGGTCTGTGAGTTCGAGCCCCGCGTTGGGCTCTGTGCTGACAGCTCAGAGCCTAGAGCCTGCTTTAGATTCTGTGTCTCCCTCTCATTCTGCTCCTCCCCCACTCATGCTTTGTCGCTCTCTGTCTCAGAAATAAATAAACATTAAAAAGAAATGTAAAAGAAAAAATCTATGAAAGTGGCAGAGAGACACTGCCCCATGAAGAATTGATGATGCCCAAGGTCACAACTCAGTGAAGTTCAATCAGAGTTAAGTTTTTAAGAGAGAACTAATATAGAGAAAATATATGCAAGAGAGAGAATTAGTGAATAACCTGAGTATGAGAAGAAATAGAAGAATAAGAATATTAGAATAAATGTGTGGTTGTATGGTCAGGGCTCTGAAAGGCATCTTGGTAACTCCCACCGTGTCTAGCTGAATATTTTTCATGTCATAGATGCTCAATAAATACTCATTGATTAAGTGCATGGAAAAAACATAATCTCATATGAGGCCCAGCATTTGATTCAGCAGATACATCCATGTCACAATATCCACAATTTTAAAGGGAACTTATAAGTTGTTGAGAAGAAAACAGAAATAAATTCTAAACATGTTAAAATAAGGATGATTTTATTGACCCTCAGCTTTAGAGAAAAGAAGGGCTTGGGCGGAGGGGAAATGAAATGCAAATGAAGAGAAATAGACTTATCACCACAATTATAATATCTCGTCAAGTTCACTTCATGTTCTTAAAATAGAAGTAGATGATTTCAAGGGCTAGAGAGCCCATGTGGGTTATCAACAAAGTTTCACAGTTGGCAAGATCATTACAAGGGATTTTATGGATTTGAAAGTAGATGAAAAACACTAATAAGAGATAAGTAGACTAGAACATGCCCAAAGGGCAAGATCAATATTTTAAAATAAAATCAATAGATAAATTAGACATGTCATTTTCAAATGCCCTTCTGTAAAATATTGGTATCCCACTAATAAAATGATGCAATATGCAGGAAAAAAGTTGAACATAACTTCTTTAATACTCCCTTACCCTCCCTTGTCAAATTTTTTCTTAAAACCCATTCCTGCTATATGAGAGAATAGATAGGAGTTAAATATTATTGGAAGATATGAGGAAAATAGAACCATTGTTAATTGAAACAGTTTGATTTTTATGGACATAGCTTCATGGGGGGTGATTTTATGTCTACATTTTTTGTTAATAAAATTATTCTTGGTTGATGTGATGGAAGGTCTGTTTTGTTTACCATTGCATATTACCTTGCATATTACATTAACATGTGCAGCTTTTGCTATAAACCAAACCATCTCAAAATGTAGAGACTTAAAACAATAAACATTTGTTGTTTCTTGTGACTGTGTGGGTCAGTTCTTCTGATTTGGGTTGTCTCAGCTGATCTGTGCTGAGCTGGTTTATATATCTGTGGGCAGCAGAGTCTGCGACAACCCATTGCAAAGGGATGAGTATAGGGAGAGAAAGAATTTGTGCATACTTTCAATCTGTGACAATCTGCAATATGACCAAGGCTGAGCTAGCCTGCTGGAGAGTGAGAAGCAAGTGAAGGACTGAAGCAACTCAATGTGCAGGTTATAAACTGCTCAACTGAATAAGGCCATCCTAGATCATTAGCTGCCCAGTCAATTCACAGAATCATGGGAAGTGATAAATGGTTGCTGTTTGTAGGTGGTTTACTCTGTAAATATGGTAGGTCACAATGTGACTTTGTTGCTATCTTAGTCTTTTAAGGTTCCTAAGTACAACATTAGGGGAAGTGGTTCCCCTGCCCCCAAGACCAAGCGATTCTTGGATACAAACAAGGTGTCCAAGAATTCAATTCAATTCAATTCTAACACTATCTACCCAGAGATAATGTCAGATTCCATAGGTTAAGAGTTCAGTCCTATAAGACGGCCCCACGTCCCACTTCAGATGCCAGTTCCAAGCCCAGACTACTATCGGATAGCTTGTCTTTTAAGTTCATCAGCCTCTGGGTTAAGAGGAGCTACATGTGGGCCTGGTTTAGGTTATGAGATCCTGGACTTCAAACCTACTGCCATAATTGAACAGGACTTTTGGATGTCCTGGGATGGGAACAGGCATACTTTGCATGTGAGAAGAATGTATATCAGTTGTAGCTGAGGTGGACTAAGGTAGACTGCAGGAGTAGCATGTGTTCTTCCTCCTTTGCATCCTCTCTCTTGCTCTGGACTTTGCCACTGTTCCCAGGGAGCATCTGTTTCTCCATCCTTGCAATCTAGGCTGCTCATGTGATTTGCTCTGGCTAATAGGACATTAGCAAACACACATGATGTAGGCAGAGGTGTAAAAGCACCTGTGCACTGGGGCTTGTGCTCTCTTGCTGCCCCTGGAGCTGTGAAACTGCCACATGGATAAGCCTGAGCTAGCCTGCGAAGGATGTGAGGCCACCTGGAGGGGAATGTAGACACCTCAGCCAACACCTGCCAGCTGCTGAACATATGCGTGAGGTCATCTTAGATTAACTAGTTACCAGTTGAGCTGCTAGCAAGCCCAGTGGAGATCTTCCCCTCTGGCTCAGACTAGAACTGCCCTGACTTCACCCAGAATTGTGAGAAACAGTCTATTATTGTTTGAAGCTGCAAAATTTGGGGGTGATTAGGTATGTACCAAAAGTGAGCTGATACACCACTGTGCCTCCAAGCCCAGCACATACTAGATTCTCAATAAATATTTGTTGAATCATTATTTGATGTTGTAACGAACATAAGAGTACTGTAACTACTTACTTAGGCTCTGCACTGTCAGTGGGATTCTCTCCCTCCTCTCTCTGCCCCTTCCCTGAGTTCATGCTCTCTCTCAAAATAAATAAATAAACATGAAAAAGTAAAATAAAATAAAACACAAGAAAGAACTTAACACACTTTTACATTCTAAAAGGCGGAAACAAAGAAAAATGGTGAAGTTTATAGGGCAACATAGAGAATATTACATAAGCTTAATGGGATGGATCTATTATAGAAAACGAAGGGTTGATTCCTAGTTTAAACAACAGCAGCAATGATGACAAATCAGAATCAAGCATGTAGCTGCATACAAGAAATGCTCTTGAAACGAACACAGACTAAAAGTTAGATGCAAGCTAGGGTGAGCACAGATGCCAGCATGAGTGACATGTGCTGCTGTTCCTGACAAACCTGGCTTGGTTCTGGCAGGTGTCTGTGGCAAAGGGAGAGCAAATGCCCACCAGGAATGGAATATGTCAGTGCCTTTTCCTCTTACGCCATGCTAGAATTTACTGGAAAACTGATAAATAACAAGCAATACTAGAATTTGTTCACACATTACACCTTTTAATACATTTAAAGATAGCAACTCACTGCAAAAAGCAAATAAAAAGCACCTTCCACTGCCATCTTTGCTATTCCCACCCTCCATGGAGACCACCATGGAATCCAGTAGACTGCCCTGTGGGCTTACAACTCTCCCTCTGAACTACCCCTAGTCATTGTACTTCTGTAGGTGATAATCCCAGAATGATATATCCTGTTCTTTTAAGCTGGTAATTAAAAACAAGTGAGGGGGGAGCCTGGGTGGCTCAGTCAGTTGAGCGTCTGACTTCGGCTCAGGTCATGATCTCGCGATCTGTGAGTTCAAGCCCTGCGTCAGGCTCTGTGCTGACCGCTCAGAGCCTGGAGCCTGCCCCAGATTCTGTGTCTCCCTCTCTCTCTACTTCTCCCCTGCTCAAGCTATATCTGTCTCTCTCTCAAAATAATAAATAAACATTAAAAAAAAAACAATAAAAAAAACCAAATGAGAAACAGTGGGTTTCCCATGTAGGTGAGGGTATGTCACAATGCATCCTCTGCTCCTGCCTTTCTTTACTGTCTACCATACTGACCATCTGTTTCCCTGATCAGTGACCCTGGCAGAAGTGGGAGGGGCCTCAATCTGACACAAAGCTGGGTTTGTCTGCATGGCTGCTCTTGGATTTCAGTGACAAAGTTTTGCTATTCTTACCAGGCATGCTGAACAAATGTGAGAGTAAGTTGGACTTTCCAGTCAGGTGGCTGGTTACATGTACTACCAAGTCTCAAGCTCTGATCTGTTTCAGTTGTGATCTGCTTTCCCTCTGGAGTATTAAGACTCCAAGAACAGGGAGCATATTGTGTTGTCCCCGGCATAAGCCCACTTCAGGGATGCCTGCCTCTTGCACACACAAGCTTTGCTTCTGGAGACAAAGAGACTGGAATCTTACCCTCTTACCCAGAGGGTGAGAGAAAGCTTTCTGGAGATGGGTGCTCTCTTAAAGAAGACCTAAACGAGTTATAAGTGTTTCCAAATGGAGGGAATGGGAATCATTCAAAATCCAAAGAAGACAATGGCTGCTTTGGGTAGCAGAGGTAAAGCATTGTGGCTATAATAAAGGGGGGGGGAGTGGTTCAGTGTTAGAACTGACGATGCAGATACAAGTTGGCACCAAGTTACCAATCTTGTGTACTCACCTAAGAGGAGGATGAAATTCACATTTTTCCCCAAACACGTTGGATAACTTTTGAAGGATTCTGAGCATAGGAGCAGCATGGTTTCAGAAAGATCCCTTTGGCTATAGTATGAAGAACAACTTGAAGGTATGTAAGGGTGGGCAGGGGTTGGGGGGAAAGCAAGAGTCAGACAAAAATAGAAGGAGGGAGAAGAGCTACAAACAGGCAAACAAAAAAGCCCATTTCCAGCCCTGAACTTGAAGAGAGAGGAGACACTGGATTTCAGATATGAGGGATATAGGCTGTATATAACTTGGTATGTGATGATGTGTATGGTGAAAGAGGAGACTGGGTCAAGGCTAGCTTCTAAGTTTTACCTTGTACAACAGGATATGTGGTTCACTGAAATTAAGAGTATCAAAGGACGAGGAGGTTCTGGGAGGAAGATGAAATTTCTTCTAGTTATGTTAAATTTGAGATGCCTGAGGGGTATTTGGGCAGTGGGGAGTTGTATAGATGTGATTGGTGCTCAGGGGAGTGGGACTCAGGGTAGAGACATCAGAATTGGAGCCGTAGGAGGCAAAAGAGATTAAAGGAGGTGAGAAAAAAAAATTGCAAGATTAATTCACCACATAGACAAAAACATCTTTATATACTCTACTGATGCAAGGCTGGAAAATGCAATGAAAATGTAGATTCTGTTAAAATAGCAACAGGACATTAAATCCTTGGCTATTAACATAATCCAGGACAAAGAGATTTATTTGAAGAATCTATAAAAGTCTAATGAGGACAATAAAGGCAAACTTGAGGAAGTAGGGAGCTGTGCCATACTATTTATTTAAAAGACTAAAAACAGTGAGTAGGAAAATGCTCTCTAGGTTAATATATAGGTTTAATGCAATGACTATTAAAATCACAGCAAGATACTTTACGGAAATTTACAAAATGATAGTAACATTCTTTGAAATAATCAGTGAGAGAGGATGCATATATGGATCAATATATAGAAAACTCTATATAGCACTTTAGATTGCATGAAATGCTTTCACAACATAACCACATTGAATTCTTATAATGACCCTTGTAATGAGGTGTGTTTAGTTATTATACCCATTTTAGGGTAACCATAAGTCCTAGTATACCCAGGGCAGTTCTGTTTTTGTTATTGTCTACATGCCCCTCTTCCATTTGATATTTTCCCCATATGTTTCCTTTCTTAAAGATAATATTAGTAGTAGTAGTTGCATTCAAATAATCTTGATAGCTTTTGTACCATCTCCATAAAGTACTTCTGGCCTCTGTCATGGTCTTATCTAGTAGTAGGTAAGAACGTGTGTAAGGAACAGAGTTCTCACCTTCACATGTGTTAAATCTGAAAGATGATGAAGAGTGATAATACTTTTCCTTTTTCTTGACCCTTCCATGATGCAGAGTAAGTAACACCTCCCTCTTAAGTGCAACATGCACTTAAAGGTGAAGACATACCAATAAAACAAAGTGCACTCAGCTATCTCTTTCCAGTTTGGTGGCAAAAGTATTTGGCCACTACGGGCTCCAACCAACAACTTGGGTGCCAACTGGCCGCTCATGTGAGCCATTTGCATGAAGCCACCAGGCTGCTAGTTGGTGGGGTCAGTGGGGAAGTTGGAAAAATGATAGGTTATGTAAAATAAGTGAAATATGTACAAGCTATGGAGGCACAGCTGTGCTTCCACAGAGCATGTATTCTGAATGTTAATTGAAGAGTGGTTAGTCATTTAGTATGTGAAATAAATATAAATAAGTTTATTTGTTTTTTATATTTTTTGTTGTAGCAGAATGTATATAACATAAATCTACCATTAAAAATTTTTTTAATGTTTATCTTTGAGAGAGAGAGAGAGAGAGCAAGAGAGAGTGAGCAGGTGGAGGAGGGTAGAGAAAGAGGGAGACACAGAATCCAAAGCAGACTCCAGGCTCTGAGCTGTCAGCACAGAGCCCGATGCAGGGCTCAAACTCATGAGCCGTGAGATCATGACCTGAGCTGAAGTCAGATGCTTAACTGAGCCACCCAGACACCCCACATAAATTTACCATTTTAACCATTTTGAAGTGTGCAATAGTGTCACTGAGTACATTCACATTGTTCTGGAACCATCACCACCATCTATCTGCAGAACTTTTTCATTTTCTAAACTGAAATTCTGTACCAGTTAGACACTAACTTTGCATCCCCTTTTCCCTCCAGCCTTTGGTAACCACCATTCTACTTTTTGTCTCTATGAATTTCACCACTCTAGGTATCTCATGTAAGTGGAATCATATGATATTTGTCCTTTTGTGATTGGCTTGTTTCACTTAGCATAATATCTGCAAGGTTCATCTGTGTAGCATGTGTTAGAATTTTCTTGCTTTATAAGGCTGAATAATATTCCATCGTATGCATGTCTATAGCCATTTATTTTATTCTTTGAGGTTTACCTGTTAATTTTGCAATAAACTCTTTTTTTAATGTTTATTTTTGAGAGAGCATGAGCAGGGTAAAGAGAGAGGGAGACACAGAATTCGAGGCAGGCTCCAGGCTCTGAGCTGTCAGCACAGAGCCCAAAGTAGGGCTTAAACTTACAAATCGTGAGATCATGACTTGAGCTGAAGTCAGATGCTTAACTGATTAAGGGGGAGATCGTCGGAAGATGGCGGCATAGGAGGACGCTGGGCTCACCGTGTGTCTTGCTGATCACTTAGATTCTACCTACACCTGCCTAAATAACCCAGAAAACCGCCAGAGGATTAACAGAACGGAGTCTCCGGAGCCAAGTGCAGACGAGAGGCCCACGGAAGAGGGTAGGAAGGGCGGCGAGGCGGTGCGCGCTCCACGGACTGGCGGGAGGGAGCCGGGCGGAGGGGCGGCCTGCTGGCCAAGCAGAGCCCCCGAGTCTGGCTGGCAAAAGCAGAGGGGCCGGATGGAGTGTGTTCCGACAGCAAGCGGGACTTAGCATCTGGGAGGTCATAAGTTAACAGCTCTGCTAGGAAAGCGGGAAGACTGGAGGACAAAGGGAGGGAGAGTTGCTGAGCCCCGGGAGGACAGAGCTCAGTTTGGCGGGGAACAAAGGCGCTTGCCAGCGCCATCTCCCTCCACCATCTCTCAGCCAAAATCCCAAAGGCAACCAGTTCCTGCCAGGAAACTTGCTTGGTCCACGCAAACACCCAACACTGTGCTTCCCTCCAGCAGCGGGTCTGATTCCCTCCCGCTGCCACAGGGCCTCTCCTGAAGTGGATCACCTAAGGAGAAGTGAGCTAAGCCTGCCCCTCCTGCCCCCGTGCACCTTGCCTACCCACCCCAGCTAATACGCCAGGTCCCTAGCACCACAAGCCTGGCAGTGTGCAGTAGCCCAGACAGGCCACGCCACCCCACAGTGAATCCTGCCCCTAGGAGAGGGGAAGAGAAGGCACACACCAGTCTGACTGTGGTCCCAACCGTGCGCTGGGGGCAGACATCAGGTCTGACTGCGGCCCCGCCCACCAACTCCAGTTATACACCACAGCACAGGGGAAGTGCCCTGCAGGTCCGCACTATTCCAGGGACTATCCAAAATGACCAAACGGAAGAATTCCCCTCAGAAGAATCTCCAGGAGGGGCGCCTGGTTGGCGCAGTCGGTTAAGCGTCCGACTTCAGCCAGGTCACGATCTCGCGGTTCGTGAGTTCGAGCCCCGTGTTAGGCTCTGGGCTGATGGCTCAGAGCCTGGAGCCTGTTTCCGATTCTGTGTCTCCCTCTCTCTCTGCCCCTACCCCGTTCATGCTCTGTCTCTCTCTGTCCCCCCCCCCCAAAAAAAAAGAATCTCCAGGAAATAACAACAGCTAATGAACTGATCAAAAAGGATTTAAATAATATAATAGAAAGTGAATTTAGAATAATAGTCATAAAATTAATCGCTGGGCTTGAAAACAGTATAGAGGACAGCAGACAATCTCTTGCTACAGAGATCAAGGGACTAAGGAACAGTCACGAGGAGCTGAAAAACGCTTTAAACAAGATGCAAAATAAAATGGAAATGACCACGGCTCAGATTGAAGAGGCAGAGGAGAGAATAGGTGAACTAGAAGATAAAATTATGGAAAAAGAGGAAGCTGAGTAAAAGAGAGATAAAAAAAATCCAGGAGTATGAGGGGAAAATTAGAGAACTAAGTGATACACTAAAAAGAAATAATCTACGCATAATTGGTATCCCAGAGGAGGAAGAGAGAGGGAAAGGTGCTGAAGGGGTACTTGAAGAAATAATAGCTGAGAACTTCCCTGAACTGGGGAAGGAAAAAGGCATTGGAATCCAAGAGGCACAGAGAACTCCCTTCAGACGTAACTTGAATCGATCTTCTGCATGTCATATCATAGTGAAACTGGCAAAATACAAGGATAAAGAGAAAATTCTGAAAGCAGCAAGGGATAAACGTGCCCTAACATATAAAGGGAGACCGATAAGACTCGTGACTGATCTCTCTTTTGAAACTTGGCAGGCCAGAAAGGCATGGCAGGAGATCTTCAACATGATGAACAGAAAAAATATGCAGCCGAGAATCCTTTATCCAACAAGTCTGTCGTTTAGAATAGAAGGAGAGATAAAGGTCTTCCCAAACAAACAAACCTGAAGGAATTCGTCACCACTAAACCAGCCCTACAAGAGATCCTAAGGGGAATCCTGTGAGACAAAGTACCAGAGACATTGCTACAAGCATAAAACATACAGACATCACAATGACTCTAAACCCGTATCTTTCTATAATAACACTGAATGTAAATGGACTAAATGCGCCAACCAAAAGACATAGGGTATCAGAATGGATAAAAAAACAAGACCCATCTATTTGCTGTCTACAAGAGACTCATTTTAGACCTGAGGACACCTTTAGATTGAGAGTGAGGGGATGGAGAACTATTTATCATGCTACTGGAAGCCAAAAGAAAGCTGGAGTAGCCATACTTATATAAGACAAACTAGACTTTAAATTAAAGGCTGTAACAAGAGATGAAGAAGGGCATTATATAATAATTACAGGGTCTATCCATCAGGAAGAGCTAACAGTTATAAATGTCTATGCACCGAATACCGGAGCCCCCAAATATATAAAACAATTACTCATAAACATAAGCAACCTTATTGATAAGAATGTGGTAATTGCAGGGGACTTTAACACTCCACTTACAGAAATGGATAGATCATCTAGATACATGGTCAATAAAGAAACAAGGGCCCTGAATGAGACATTGGATCAGATGGACTTGACAGATATATTTAGAACTCTGCATCCCAAAGCAACAGAATATACTTTCTTCTCGAGTGCACATGAAACATTCTCCAAGATAGATCATATACTGGGTCACAAAACAGCCCTTCATAAGTTTACAAGAATTGAAATCATACCATGCATACTTTCAGACCACAATGCTATGAAGCTTGAAATCAACCACAGGAAAAAGTCTGGAAAACCTCCAAAAGCATGGAGGTTAAAGAACACCCTACTAACGAATGAGTGGGTCAACCAGGCAATTCGAGAAGAAATTAAAAAATATATGGAAACAAACGAAAATGAAAAGACAACAATCCAAACGCTTTGGGACGCAGCGAAGGCAGTCCTGAGAGGAAAATACATTGCAATCCAGGCCTATCTCAAGAAACAAGAAAAATCCCAAATACAAAATCTAACAGCACACCTAAAGGAAATAGAAGCAGAACAGCAAAGGCAGCCTAAACCCAGCAGAAGAAGAGAAATAATAAAGATCAGAGCAGGAATAAACAATATAGAATCTAAAAAAACTGTAGAGCAGATCAACGAAACCAAGAGTTGGTTTTTTGAAAAAATAAACAAAATTGACAAACCTCTAGCCAGGCTTCTCAAAAAGAAACGGGAGATGACCCAAATAGATAAAATCATGAATGAAAATGGAATTATTACAACCAATCCCTCAGAGATACAAACAATTATCAGGGAATACTATGAAAAATTATATGCCAACAAATTGGACAACCTGGAGAAATGGACAAATTCCTAAATACCCACACTCTTCCAAAACTCAATCAGGAGGAAATAGAAAGCTTGAACAGACCCATAACCAGCAAAGAAATTGAATCGGTTATCAAAAATCTCCCAACAAATAAGAGTCCAGGACCCGATGGCTTCCCAGGGGAGTTCTACCAGACGTTTAAAGCAGAAATAATACCTATCCTTCTCAAGCTATTCCAAGAAATAGAAAGGGAAGGAAAACTTCCAGACTCATTCTATGAAGCCAGTATTACTTTGATTCCTAAACCAGACAGAGACCCAGTAAAAAAAGAGAACTACAGGCCAATATCCCTGATGAATATGGATGCAAAAATTCTCAATAAGATACTAGCAAATCGAATTCAACAGCATATAAAAAGAATTATTCACCATGATCAAGTGGGATTCGTTCCTGGGATGCAGGGCTGATTCAACATTTGCAAATCAATCAATGTGATATATCACATTAGTAACAGATGCTTAACTGATTGAGCCACCCAGGCAACCCAGTAAACTCTTTTTTATTATTATTTATTTATTTATTTATGTCTCTTTTCTTAAAGCTTTTATTTAAATTCCAGTTAGTTAACATACAATGTAATATTAGTTTTAGGTGTACAATGTCATGATTCAATACTACCATACAACACCTGATGCGCATCATAGAAAGTGCCCTCCTTAATCCTCATCACCTATTTTATCCACCCCCCATCCTACAATAAACTCTTTTGTTGGTCAATGAGCTCAAAAAACAAAAGTTCATGTTTCATGAAATATCAATTATTGAAGTTTTGTTTTTCAAGAAAGGTGGTGATGAATGTATAACTTACACAATGATTTGTTGAAATTGTCACCCACCAAAGGAAGCTGTAGTGATATCATTGACCACATGAAAGCCAGAAGACCTAAACCTACCAAGGAAATGTTAGCATTTGCTTCCAAAGTTAGTAATTATTTTAAGATTGTTCCCCTGCCAGATCAGTAACGTGTGCAGCTGCAGAAAGTGCACTTCATATCACTCTGAGAATCATGACTTTTCATTTAGATCAAATTACTGTTATAAATAAACTTTATTTATTTTTAATTCTGAATTTTCTCATACATTCTGGAAACAAATCCCTCAAAAGCTGAGTGGCAGATGTTTTTCCTACAAAGATGGTTACATCACCATATTCCATGCAACAGGCTCTTTTTAAACTATAATGTTGGTACTCTTCCATCAAGGATATGGTTTTATGTTTCCATCCATTGAATCTCTCTCTTCTCCCTCTCTTTCTTTCTCCCCCACTTCACTCTTCCTCTCTCTCTCTCTGTCACACACACACACACACACACACACACACACACACTTCATTCATAGCCATCATATAAAGAAGTCCAGGTTCACGTTCAAGATATATGAAGAGTAGGTGTCTCAGCCAATAGCCCCTGTGAAGGTCTCAGTTGGCAGCAGGCATCATGTGAAGGAAAAAGTCTTCAGATAACTGCCGACCTCAGCCTTCCAATCACCCTAGCTGACACTGAGTCGTGCGTAGAAGAGCCATCCTACCCAGTTTTCCTCAAATTGAAGATTCATAAGCAAATGTCATTGGCTTAAGGCTCTAGATTTTGGAGAAATTTGTTACCCAGTCATGGTAACTGGAACAGTGTTAATGTATGATCTCCATTGTAGAAAAGAACTTCACAAACTGTTAAACATGCTGATTTTGTATCACTGTTGTCAGATGCTTCAAATAGAAACATGAGGAGTTCTGGTACAATATTTAGGTGACTTATGAACACAATCCAGCTCTGACCTTTGCCTCCATGAAGGTAAATGGAATCTTACCTTGGGCCTAAGTTTTAAGAACTAAATCTTCACTTTGTTCACCTAGTGCTTACATCTAAGCTTTGACAGGTTCTTTAGGAATGAGGTCCTGCTTATATTATCAGTCCCTTCACTTATAATACCATAAGCAGTTACCATTTATTAAACACCTACCATGTCCCACATTGTGCATTACACATATTAGTCGTTACAAAAATCCTGCAATAATAATAGGTATTATAAGCCCTCTTTATAGATAGGAAAAATAAGGCTCACATAGACTGAGAACTTACTCAAGATCACATAAGATTCTCTAATGCCAAAGCCCTGGTCTTTCCCACAGAGTCAAACTGGAACCAAACTTTGATCCCAGCACTCAGCTGGATTCTGCTAACTTGATCATAGACATCCATGCTACTGGTTATCTTCTTGCTTATGCTTCTGAATGTTGCCGGACCTCTGTTGACGGTCCTATTTGTCTGTCATTCATCCTGTTACTTCTTGCTGGACCTCGCTAATGCCACCCGCTTGCTTGGGTTCTGCAGGTTCTTGGTGCTTAGCTCTGCCTCATCTCACTTCAGTTAAACCTGCCATAACTGGATGTTTCATAGGATTGAAGCAGCACCAAGACAAGAAGTTATGACTTTGAAGGACAATGAACCTGGACCCACTCATCCTCTATACAAAGCAGTACAAACAGACTAAAAAGTTAAATGAGCAACAATAGCAACAATACTGCACATCTTACTAAATTAAAGACACAAAAGTATGGAAAACAAGATGAATGGATTCAAATATGGAAACATTAAAAATAAGAAGAGGATGGAAAGTATCAGAATTGATTTCTCATTAGAAATGATGGAGCTTAACAGCGAGTGAAATGACATAGTCAAGGCATTGAAAGAAAAAACCCAACTAAGAATTCTGTATCATGCAAACTATCCTCCAAAAATATAGGTGAAATAAATACATTTCCAGATAAGCAAAACAATGGAAGACTATTCTGCTAAAATACCTACTCTACAAAAGATACTGAAGAAAGTCAGAAGGTCAGTCAGGCTGAAATGAAATTCTACCAGATGGTAACTCAAATCCACAGGAAGCAATGAAGAGCATTAAAAATATTAAATATATTTCTCTCTTTCCATATTTTATTTTAAAAAAATGACTGCTTAAAGCAATAACTATAATATCATATTGTTGGATTTGTGATATATATCGTGCACAATATATAGTATGATGTATTAAATATGCTATATAATTATTTGTGATATCATACATTATATATGATTATACATGAGTATATATGGTATCCATAATGATATATAGTATATATAGCAATAATAACAAAGGAACAGGGAAGAAATGGAGCTACAATGAAATAGACTGGCTATATTTTACCAAAATTAAGTTAGTATCAATCTGTAATTGACTGTGATAAATTAAATATGCACATTATAATCCCAAGAGCAATTTCTAAGAAAATAACCTTAAAAATATAGCTAAAAAATCAACAGAGGAATTAAAATGGAACACTAAAACATATTTGCTTACCACAAGAAAAAAAAAGCAGTAATAGAGGAACAGAGAAATGGCAAAAGACATGAACAGAAACACATATCATATCAATAATTACATTAAATGTGAGTTGACTAAACATATTTTTGAAGAGCTATCTAGTACTACAGCAACAAATGTGTTGGTATCTAGCAATTTTCTCCACCATTCTCCTACTTCTAGGAATCAGATTATTTGCAGTTTTCTACTATTATTAATAACATCCCTGTGAACCTTTTTATACACTATTTTTGTTTTTGTTCATTTTTGCTTGTGGTGGATGTCATAAAATGGAACTAAATTTTTTCAGACATTCATCACTTTTAATCAGTGTTGATAAATTGCTCTCCCAAAAATGTATTAGAACATATATTTCTGAATAGATCCATCACCAAGGCTTAATAATGGTTTAAATAGATGAGTAATGATAATCTGAAATTATTTAAATTGGATTTGTTTTATTGCTATCAAGTCAATCATTTCAATCCTTGATAATTTACTGCCTATATTTCCTTATGTATAAGTGGGTTGAACAATCATTTATTGGATAGAGTATGTATCCAATTCTGTTGTAGGAATGAGGTCCTGCTTATATTATCAGTCCCTTCATTTATAATACCATAAGCAGTTACCATTTATTAAACACCTACCATGTCCCACATTGTGCATTACACATATTAGTCGTTACAAAAATCCTGCAATAATAATAGGTACTATAAGCCCTCTTTATAGATAGGAAAAATAAGGCTCACATAGACTGAGAACTTACTCAAGATCACATAAGATTCTCTAATGCCAAAGCATTTTTTCAATTCTGTTGTAGTGATGGAAGCAACAGGACTTCAGTATTTTTTAATTCCCCCCATAATAGTTAACATTGTTCATTAAATTAGCTTAATGATAATAACTCCTTGAGAAAGGGGATAATTAAGAAAAGATTTTGAAGAAAGCTGGTAATAGAGTGGAAAGTTAATCCATGTCCTTCAGAAGTTCACTGTAGCTCTCAGCCCTTATAGTCTCTTTCTGAGAAGAACTTTACAAATGAAGGACCCTGTAGCTTCCTGTCTGCTCTAAGGGTGCTGAGGTGAAACAGAGCGACGAGGAGCTGACAGACATTGAGCTGGAGAGTCTTAGGTGGAAAGCTTAGCTGAGCTGGAAATAATTGATTAGTCAGGGAACTTTTAGTGCCAAAACATTAAAAATAACACAATGGTAATGCTTCCTATTAGCAGATTTGGTGTTCTACATGGCTCCAGAAATAGCTTAAAACTCAGGTCAAATGAGGATCTCTGAGTTTTCTCAAGAAAAGTAGTGGGAGAGAGAAATTTGTCTCATGCTTAAGAGCTACAGTTTCCTTTTTCCCCACAGATTTTAAGTATAGCTCCTGCATTTACTCTAGGAAATGTTCTTTAATGTTCTGAGTCAGACTTTATGGAAAAGTATCTGTGACACCAGGAGTTACATAATTTAAGCTCTGACCATCACCCAATGTATTGTCTCTACCACCCTCACTATAGATAGTTCAGGGATAAGATTTTCAAAAATTTAGATTTTGATGATGAAAATTGGATAGTTCTCAGGTGTCATTTTTCTTGAAAATCACAGGGGATTTGCAATGATTAATAACTGAATGCTACCAGGTGCAAACTTCCCTGTGAAAGTGCTCACCACAGGCTCTGCATCACGCTAGGCCTGGCTCTGGTCTCAGGCACTCATTTCTCTCCTGACTGGAGGAGCAGAACAACAAAGCAAGGTTCCAGGCCATTCTGTCACATGGTGCTGGAGAGCCAAGGTGGCATTCCCCACCTAGCTAGGCTCTCTGGTGCAGCCTAGACAAAACCAGATTTTCCCAACCTACCCTGGTGCATATTTGCTGCCAATAATTATAAGGTGAGGAAAAGGACACAAAAAGATGAAAAAGTGAACAAACCCTTTCATTATGGTCCCCAGGGTCATGTCAGCAGCCAGCAGGTAGCCCCACTCCTTGTGTCTGCATGGGGAGCACTGCCACTGGAGGAACACTCTCAGCCTCTTTCCCACTCCTCTCTCTCTCTCTCTCTCTCTCTCTCTGTCACAGTGTAGGACTCCCTGGCTGGTGGGTAACAACCAACAGTTAATGTTCCTTGACTGGCTAAGGCTTACCTTGTAAAAGGCTCTGAGCATTGAGGATCTGGGTTCTTTCCATCCCTCCTTGCTCCAGGCCTCTTGGCTGAGTGCTCCTGCCTGTGGATATAAACATTCCCACAGAGGACAGAGCCATGAGAGGCTGTGTGCCAGTGGAGAGCAGTGGCAAGTTGATTTGGTTGCTTGCTTTAGCTGTGTGTTCAAAATTTGCTATTACCATGCTCCTGCTACATGTCTGATTTCCATGTCTATGTCTTAAGTAATCTATACTTGGACAGGGAAGAAAGGGACTACTGAGTGCCCCCTGGACTCCTTTCCTCTAGCAAGCTTAGAGGTAGATGTGTGATTGCCCCACAGCTTGTGCATGGGGTTTTAAGATATGCATGCTTGTATCTTTCCTGTCTTCCTCTTATGCCCCAGTCCTTGTTATCTGCCTTTTCCTTTCTCACCTGGCTCTTACTTATGTTACCTTGTACTTGGTGTATCCTTGTAAGGTACCTTATGTTCTTCTTAGAAGCACGCAGCATATACATACATGAATAAATATAGTGAGCACCTGGCTCCCTGAGCCTCTGGCTGCACATCATGCTTTGCTGCTTCCTTGGCCTTTTGGTTCAATCCAAGCACAAGGTAATAGGCTCTTTTCCTGTGCTGGGATGGTGCCCCAGGCCTGCCACTCAAAACTTCTCTCAATTATTGGCTTCTTCTTCTTAGCCCCTTGTCTGACCATAATCTCCTATATCCTGCCTCTCTGCTGCTCATCTCTTTCCCACCCGAAGTCTGAACTTTTCTTTCTAAGGTCCATCTGCATCTCTCTGGATTTAACTAACATTTCTGGATATAGTCTCAAGACTGATTTATAGGGTACTTTAGAGCCCTGGGGAGACAATTAGGTGTGGTGGTTTTGGACTTGGGTTTGGGTTGGTCCAATCATCCATCCATCCATCCATTTTTTTTATCCATCCAATATTCATCTATTGGTAAGAGGAGTAGAGAGAGATGGGGAGGGAGGGAGTGAGGGAGAGAGAGAGAGAAGAGAGTCTGCCATGTGTCAACTACTGAACTAAGTGGGGGATACAATACTGAACCAGAGATAACAATCCTTGTTTTGTAGAGCTTGCAGTCAAGTTCTGTGAGTTTGAAAGAAGTTCTGACGCTTGCTAACTGTGAGAACTTAGGCAATTATTTAATCTTTCTGAGTCTGAGATTCTTTAAAAAAATTTTTTTAATGTTTATTTATTTTTGCGAGAGAGAGAGAGAGACAGTGTGAGCAGGGAAGGGGCAGAGAGAGGGAGACACAGAATCCAAAGCAGGCTCCAGGCTCTGAGCTGTCAGCACAGAGCCTGATGCGGGGTTCTAACTTACGAACTATGAGATCATGACCTAAGCCAAAGTCAGACGCTCAACCGACTGAGCCACCCACGTACCCCTTAGGTATTTAATCTATAAAAAATTGGTAGTAATTTCTACCATATCAATCATTCCAAGGATGAAGTAAAATAATGTATGGAAAGCACATGGCCCAGAGAGCACTGCACAACATAGCAGCTATTACTCTTAGATGTCTCGTCACACACAAAGGTGGTCCCTCTTTATAAACTCTCTCACAATCCTAGGTTGTGTCTTCTCTGCCTGTTTCATCCATCTAACCACTCTCGTTGTTCTTGTTTTCCAGGAATTTGCTGCAATTTCTCATTTGCTGGTGATGCCATTTCTGGCGCTCTCTATTATAGATTTCTTTCTTTTTCAATCTTTGTACTTGAAGAACAGAACCACTGTTTGCAGTGAAGAGTAGTGCCATGACTTGCAAAACAGATGAAGTATACCAAAGCCACGACAGGTAAGACAAGCATTTCAAACTGCCTCAACACCATTTAATGTATTACTAGAAACCCCTGTGGACTTACAAGTTCCTGAGAGCACTGACTGTTCCAGTAACTGCCTAATTTCTAAATTCTGACCAATTCCTTCTTAGACCAACCTTTCTAACTTCTACCATAAATCCCTCCCTAACAAAACTCTGTAAGTACCCTCGGTTAGGCAAGTCCTTCCCTTGCTCTGCTAATTTAATGCCTCATATTTCTGGTGGTCTCTGGGAGTGGGGGCATCTGTGCATATTTTGCTGAGGGGAGCATCTACCATGAGGGGTAGCAGGCAAATAGATGCAGCTAGTCCGCCCACTTGAACCGGAAGTTTCCTCCAACATCTGCTAGCTGACAAGGTAGCTCAAGAAATAAACAAATGAGGGGCACCTGGGTGGCTCAGTCGGCAAAGCATCCAGATCTTAGTTTCAGCTCAGGTCATGATCTCATGGTTGGTGAGTTCCAGCTCTGTGTTGGGCACTCTGTGCTGATAGCGCAGAGCCTGCCGGGGATTCCCTGTCTCCTTCTCTCTCCGCCCCTCCCCTGCTCTTGTTCTCTCAAAATAAATAAGTACAGTTAAGAAAAAAAGAAAGAAACGAAAAACCCAGATACATGCAGGATGACCTCATTTACGCCCTTTGCTTTTGTGCTTCCTGGCAGTATCAGTTGAATGCTCTCTCTGATGAGAGAAGGTGAGGGGACAGGACTTTTGAAAGGCAGTAGGAGGAGTGCCTACCAAACCCACCTCTTTTCACATTCCCCACTGCCCCTTCCCTGCCATGCTCCACGCCTGCCTTGTATTGGGCACTGGCAAAGCACAACAATCTTCAAAAGTTTGAGAACTGTCTGTGCTGAGGAGCTTTTCGGGGAGTGACTGTGGTTTCAGATTTAATGAGAAACATGAAAAAGATGCATCATGAGGTAATCAAACAGTTATTAATAAAAGAAAATCAATAGAGCAAAAATAATTTAAAAAAAGAAGAAACATGAAGGCAGAGGAACTTGGAGGCGGCCTCCGTCTTTCACACAGGTTCCACTTGTCAGGGTCACAAATAAGCTTCTGTTAGCTGCAGAGATTATCCTGGTGTCTGATCGCTCAGCAGGCCTATGTGGTGTTGTTTCAGTGGCCATGAACATGATCTGAATTTCTGATGTAAAATGAGCAGTTGGTGGTGCACGTGAGTGGATCATCTCTGAATGATTTAAAGAGGATGAATTGCATCCACTCACATATCTTTCTCCCTGCATGGATGGTTCTAGAAGAGGACTACTGCCCCTTCCATGAGGATTGTCCTGATGAGTGTAGTTGACTCATGGACAAATAAGACAAAGTTTGCCTCTCCTGATAATCATTGCTGGAGGAGCCCATTTTAAGTTTAAGGTAAGTTTTAAACCAGGGCCTCAGATAGGAAACTAGAACAGCAGTCAGTAGTAAGTGGTAAATGTGGCCTGAAGCAGGGTGCACATTCAGCTGACAGGTGCTGATATGGCTATACCAGTTGTTAGATAGTTAACCCTTCCACGCTGGCTAGGAAGCAGCCACCACTCTGAGCCCGGAACGTGCCTCGGCCTTTCCAGACCTTACACCAACCAGCAGCAAAGTTAACCTGGCACGGTGCGGCCCGGCACCTGCTCCAGTTTTAACGTGCTTTGCCAGGCCCTGCCTGCGTGTTATTGACCATTTGGAGTATCACACTTGGTCTTAGGTAGTTTTGATCCACAAGGAGAAGGCAACGAGAATTGTAAACTTAAATAGTGGAGGCTGACTGGTGATCAGATGGACACCCTGCAGACACTGTGATGGTGCGTGATGCCCGAGGAATGGAATGTTGACCAGTGCAATGTTCCTGGAGGAAGGAAAATCAATGAAGACTCAGAGTTCCAGAGGAGAAATTCCAGTGATGGGGGAGGGGAGGTCAGAAAGCAGGTCCTGCTGGCCAAGAGGAGGCAGTGGGATGGTGACACAACCTCATGTGGTAACCTAAAATAAGAAAGGGACAGGAAAAAAGACAATATGGCAGGGATAGCTTCACAGAGTAGCAAGATCTATGCCTGGGCAGGAGAGGCTAATGCTCACCAGACCAATGGTGGCCACACCATCCCCGTTCTTCCTCACTCCTTACTCTGGCCGGTAGCCTCCTCGCCATTCCTCAACGAACCAAACCCTTCCCACCTCAGGGTCTTTGCTGCTTCCTCTGCCTGGACCCTGTCCCTCAGGTATGCACATGGCTCCCTCCCTCACCTTCTTCAGGTCTTTCTTCAAATGTGACTTTTCCTGCACCACTCTTCCACACACTCCTTGCTGCTGTTACTGCCTAACGCTTAGACAAACATCCCATCCCCTTTCCTTGGTTTATTGCTCTTCTTAGCACTTATCACTGTTTTGCTCATTTATTTTGTTTATCTCTATCCCCCTTAATGTGATGTAAGCTCAGTGAGGGCAGAGACGTTTTGCTCTGTTTTGTTCTCTACTGCATCCCTGCTACGTAGAAGATCATATAGCAGTTGAATGGATGAGTGAAGGAACTAATGACTCTGTATCTACTGTGAACCGGGCATTGCATTATGTCCCATGCGTTTCCCATGAAGCACCTTCTCAGTCCTCACAGAGCTGCCTCAGACGTGTACCAGGGTCTCCTCCTCCTCCTTCTACATCTGTGATGTTAATTAACATAAATTTAAATAGCCACGTGTGACTAGAATCTATTGTACTGCACAGAATAGCTCTGGCATAAAAGGCAAAACCAAAGGAACTCATGCTTTAGTTGGGTAGGTGGGAGCGTTTGAATTCACCCAGTGGCTCTTGGCCGTGTATAAACCTCTGACATTAATTTCTGGGTTCCTGGAATAAGCCCATCCTCGTCCTCCTTTTTCGTTTTGTCTTGGCCTGAGCAGGGCAAGGCTGGGGTGAGGCAAGAGGCATTTGCCTCTGGTGTAAAATTTAAGGGGGCACCAACAAACTCATTAAGTTAATAATGCAGTGTTTTAAAAATAAAAATTAATGCAACAACCCATGATGAACATAATATCAACTTTTTTTTTAATATCAACATTTTAAATAAAGACAGGATCAGTATTCCTGGTTTTTCCTTCTGCCGCAAGCTTCATTAAGGCTTGCCATGGCACTATTACTGTTTATGCCGTAGCTTATACCAAGGGCCAAATGAGAAGTGAAGACAGCAGGTACTCTGGTGGTGTGTGTTCAAGGTAAATGTGGCCTCTAAAGTATTTGTATATGTAGAGTGGAATTCAATGGGGTTGTGCACAGAACAGATACACATTGCATCTCTGGACAGAAAAGCATGTAGTCTCAGTGGGGCACAGTACACATATCTCTGAAGGAGACTATAAGAGAAGAATGATGCTGAATAGGTTAGGACTTTGTGGTTTTGAGCTCATTGCAATATATATCAAAATACAACAGAAGAATAATGAAGAACATAAATATCACTCACAGTTCCATTGAGGTCTTTTTTCTTTACTGTATTAGATTATTAAAACTTAGAAATGATGTTATTTTATTATGACAAGTGAAATAAAAAAGAGACATATAAGGAAAACTTATCATCTCTTACCCACTCTACTACAAACCCAATTCCACCAGGATAATCTATGTTCATAGCTCATGCCACACCTTTCTTTCTGTGTGATGTGCATATATATATATATATATATATATATATATATAGCTTGATTTACTTAGTGTTTTAACAAAAATAGGATCATATTATACATATTACTCTGCAATTTTTTAAATTCTTACTTAATAATACATTGTGGGCACCTCTCTAGGTCCATTACTATAGATCTGCTTTTAAGATTAAAGCTTATTGGGGCGCCTGGGTGGCTCAGTCGGTTAAGCGTCCGACTTCGGCTCAGGTCACGATCTCGCGGTCCACGAGTTCGAGCCTCGCGTCGGGCTCTGGGCTGATGGCTCAGAGCCTGGAGCCTGCTTCCGATTCTGTGTTTCCCTCTCTCTCTGCCCCTCCCCCATTCATGCTGTGTCTCTCTCTGTATCAAAAATAAATAAATAAACATTAAAAAAAATTAAAAAAAAAGATTAAAGCTTATTTATTTTTGTAAAGGCATTACATGCACATGGTAAAGAAAAAAGGTGGAATAAATGTTATTCAGTGAAAATGATGTTTCTCTTACTCCTGTCCCATAGCACAATCACCATCATATTATGTTTTGAGGCCCTACAGAGCTGTTCTATACGTGAAAACACACACATTCTTTTCAGGGTAGAATTCTTCCTGTACTGTCTTCTCTTGTTTTTTTTGTACTTAATAATTTATCTTGGAAAGTGTTCCATATCCATACAGATAAAACTACCTCATTCTTTCATTATTATTATTTTTTTCATTCCTTCTTTTTTTTTTTTTTTTTCATCTGAGAGAGAGAGACACTGGGGATGGGGTAGAGGGAGAGAGAAAAAAAATCTTAAGCTGAATGTGGAGTCCGACACAGGGCTTGATCCTACAACCCCGGGATCATGACCTGAGCTGAAATGGAGAGTTGGATGCTCAACTGACTGAGCCACCCAGGTACCCCTCGTTTTTCTGATGGCTGCCTAGCTTTCTATTATATAAATATACCAAAATATATTTCATGCATTCCCTACCAATAGAAATTTAGTCTACCTCTCCCTGTCCTTGTAACTATATCACTTTGCATACATGTAAATTTATCTGTAAGACACACTTCTAGAAATAGAATTGCTAGGTCCATTGTGTGATTTTAATTTGACACCTATAGTCCAACTGCCTTCCAGAGAGGCTGTATCATTTATAGTTCCACCAGTAAGGCAGGACCCAAATCTTCATGCTCTGGCAATATAGTTATGTCATCAAACTTTCTGTCCCTTGCAATATGATAGGTGGAGTTGTATCTCAAGGTAGTTTTAAACTGCACTTTTCTCATTGTGAGTGAGACTCAGTACCATTGCTTGTCATTAAGGGCATATGGATTATTTTTTTATGAACTATTTGTATTCTATGCCCACTTGAAAACTTGGATTATTTGTATTTTTCAATATTGATTCATGGAACCTCTTTGTGCATTAAGGAAACTTAAGGAGATTAGATTTTTTTTTTTGCCTCTATCTTTTACATAGCTATATAATATTATGTAGTACTGGTGTTTATTACGAGATACTCCCCCCCCCATCCCTTTTTGGTGCTTGTTTGCATGGACAAATAAAGTTGCATGGACAAATAAAATATATACATAATAATATATGCACATAATAATATATATAATATATAATAATATATACATATATACATATATACATATATAAAATATATAATAATATATACATATATATTATTATGTGTATATACATATATATATACATATATATAGAGAGGGAGAGAGAGGGAGAGAGAGGGAGAGAGAGAGAGAGGCTGATACTTTTTTTATATATATAGACTGACACTTTTGTCTTTATAGATTTTCCAAAGTGGGATGGCTTGCTCAAGAAATCTGTATATTTTAATTTTAATAGCTATTGACAGATTACCTTTTCAAAAGTCTGAAGGAATTCACGTCCCCACCAGCAATGGATGGAAGTGTCTGTTCCTTTGCATCCTAGTTAGGACTAGTTGTTTTTATGCTCTTAAATTTTGAAGTGACAAATGGTATCTTCTTATGGATCTTCTTATGGTTTTAGTTTGTATTCCTCTGACCACTAGTGATGTTGAGCATATTTTAATATGTTTACTGGCTATTTGCATTTTCTCTTATGAATTGCTTGTTCATTTTCTTTGCCTGTTTTTCTCCTGGATTTCTGTATCTTTTCTATCAATTTTCAAGGACTCCCTGTGTAATAGCAACATTAATTCTTTATTTATAATTAATGTATTTTTTACAATGTCTTATTTGTTTCTGCATTTTGTTTATAATAACTTTAACAACTTAAATAAGTTTAAAGTTTGTGTAGTCAAATATATCTTTTTATTTATGCCTTTTGAACTTCTTGAATTTATTAAGGTCTCTCTACTGTTTACATTTTTCTGTAAAGGGTCATATGGCAAATATGTTAGGTTTTGTGGACCATGTGGTCTCTGCAGCAACTACTCATTTCTACCACTGTAGGTTGAAAGCAACCATAGACAATATTCAAAGAAGTGGGTATGGTTGTGTTGCAATAAAACTTTATTTACAAAAGCAGGTGGTGGCCTGCTGGCTATAGTTTGTTGACTTCTGCGTTAAAGAATAAGTCAGATGGGGGCACATTGGTGGCTCAGTTGGTTAAGTGTCTGACTTTGGTTCAGGTCATGATCTTGCAGTTTGTGAGTTTGAGCCCCATATCGGGCTTTCTGCTGTCAGCACAGAGCCTGCTTCAGAGCCTCTGTTCCCCGCCCTCTCTCTGCCCCTTCCCCACTTGTGCATTAGCTCTCTCTCTCTCTCTTTCTCTCTCAAAAAAAAAAAAAAAAGAAAAGAAAAAAGGAAAGAAAAGAAAAAGAAAAAGAAAAAGAAAAAAAAAGAATAAGTTAGATGACAAAATCCTTTGCTCAAATCCTTCAAAGACTCTTTGATGAGTCTTTGTCACTTAGATGAGTAAAAGCCAAAATTATACAAGTATTTGTCTTGCATTACCTCTCTAACTTCGTATTTTACAACTCTCTCCTTGGTTCATCTGCTCCAGTTGCACCAGCCTTTTTCTGTTCCTTGGACCCCCCCTGGCAAACCTTACACCAGGCTCACTCCTTCTTTGTATTTGTTTTTCCTTCAGGTTTTATCACATTACAACATATCAGGGAGCCTTCTTCTTCCCACCTTATTTAAAATTTAACCCCTGCCCTCACATGGAGTTTATTTTTTTCTTCTTTTTTCCCCTTTATACTCATCACTAATACATGTATTTCACTTATTTATAATATTGATTGTCTTCCTCCCCTCGAATGTAATTTTCACAGAGGGCAGGAATTTCCATCTGTTTTGTATCCCAGCACTTCAGAAGAATTTCTGGAATATGTAAGGGTTCAATATTTTTGTTGAGTGACTGAATACATACAATAGAGAGGGAGAAATGAAGAAAGAAGTGATAGTTTCAAGAGGAAAGTCCTTGAGAATGAGAGATAACTAGTTTTGATGGGGACAGAGACATCTTTACCTTGGAATAAGAGAAGAAAGAGATGTCTGTGCAGGTTGGTCTACACTAGGGTTTTTCAACTTAGCACTGTTGACATGTGGGCCAGGTGGATCTTTGTAGTTTGGGGCTGTCTTGTCGGTTGTACAATATTTAGCAGCATCTTTGGCCTCTACCTACTACTAGATGCCAGTAGAACCTCTCTTCAGTTGTACCACTCAAAATGTTTCTGGAAATCGCCCTTGGTTGAGAACCACTGTTCTATACATTTACACTGAGAAGGAGGACTCTTTAATGATAGCTCTTGTTCTCTCAGTCAGGTGTAAGATGAGGTCATCAGCTGAGAGTTTGGGGGAGAAGGAGTAGGAGGTTTGAAGTAAGAGAAGGGATGAAATGGTAGTCTGAGTGAAAATGCTAAGGGAGCATAAGGCAAGCTAAGGACAAAGCACAAGCCAGCACACCCCCCCCACCCCACCCCAGATGGGATGTGTGTGATATTCCTCGAGTACTTCTGGCTGCCCAAGAACAAAGGAAAGAAAAGAAAACAAATGGTTAATGGATAGAGATCACAGTCATATAGGACATGGGCCTCCATCAGTTTACAAATATCTTACTCAATTATAAGAAAAAGGCAATCTTATCAATAGCCTAATCTCCAGAAACCTGTAGACACCGTTTCCTGGAACCCCAACATCACTCCTCCATAGTGATATGGGGAACAAAGGCAAGAAGGAAATGGCAGGTAAAATTAAATTTCCTTATATCCTGCAACCCATTGACAAATACTTGAGGCTGGCAGAGTAGAACATTTCTCCAGGAACTCCCTACCGTCTTAATGTTAATGCCTTGCTGGAGGGAAAAATAACCTTAGCTTGACAATAGCTAGGCCTCCAGTATCCTGTCAATCTTATTTAGCATATGAAAATTTCTTTGAAAACTTCCCCTTTGACTTTACCGCCTCCAACTCCATAGTATATAACCAGTCATTCTTCACAACACCTGTGTAGCTCTTTCTGTCCATGGGTCCTGTCCCCGTGCTTTAATAAAATCACGTTTTTGCACCAAAGACATCTTTAAGAGTTCTTTCTTGGCTGTTGGCTCTAAACCTCCCCACCACCCCAAAACTTCATCAAAAAGAGGCAGTGGTGAATGAGAAATAGGCTTACTTCCATTTTGGCTCCAAAAAGCATAAAATGTGGGAGTAATAAAATGCCACAGGGCTGCAGGAGAAGCAATGTTCTCTGTGGACAATCATTCAGAGATTAGGTTTCTGATTATAGATTAAGAGTTTTAGAGAGCTCAGTAAAAGAATTTAGCAGGAATGGAAGGAATGGGGATGGATGGCATTAGGGTTTGTTCAGTGTAGTGTAGAACTGAGAAACCCCATAAAAATTGTAAATAGGAAGGTTTGTGCTCATGAGAGACTGATATAAGACAGGCACATGACATAGGCTGGTACTAGTCCTGAGAGCCTCATGGCTCTGAAAGCTATCAGATCAGTGTCACGATCCCAAATACTTTGCCTGAAGCCTCCTGGAAGAAAGAAAACCACTCTCCCATGCTTTCCTAACTAATGCAAATGGGATTATTTTTCCCATTTCCATTTTGAATCAGTTACCACTAGCATAAAGAAAAGCTTCATGTCTTTGTATATTTATCTTATCTTCAGCCTCTTTATCAAATTCCCTTATTCTAATAGTTTCAATGGAGATTTTTAGTTTTTCAATTATGAAATTATACCACCTGCAAATAAGTTTCACTCACACTTTCAGTGTGACTAAAGTCAATAAAGCCTTTATCTAAGACACATTTCTGTGACTTACTTTCTTCAGGCCCCAAGTTGAATCTCCCCTAAGGGTTAACGCAGTTACTCAGTTCAGCCACTGGATGGCAGCTACTCAGCATGTCTGTGCTATTCTGCTGACCCATAGATCTGTCAGAGATACTGCCGGAGTAAACTTTCCTATCAAGAGAAAAAGCTATTTCTACAAATTTAAGCTATGGGCCACTCTTTTGAGCCAATAAACTATCAACTAGCTAAGTAGTAACTACAGATAGCTTATATCAAAGTGACAAAAATGACTGCTTGCTCAGTGAGAGGCCTTCCTGCTCTTATGGTCCCTAAGCAAGTTTAATATAGGATCATTTATAGCAGACAAGATTTTTATGTCTCAGGAATTCCTGCTTCCTAGGTAGGGCTTAGTTTTAGATCACTTCAGGATTTTTCTTTTTAATGTTTGAGATGATCTCCTTTCATTCAAACTGAAAATGATACCAATCTTATGAAGTCTACAACTGTTTTTGTTGTTGTTGTTGTTTTAATTTTGTATGGACTGCTTGAAACATTGACCTGAGGAGGAAGGGTACATGTCAAGACAAGATATCCTTCCAAGTTCCCTTTCTCTAAACAAACTTCATCTGAGCCCATCTCGAAATGTTTTACCTCTTTATCTACTAGCCTTGCTTTGAACCCAGTGGAATATATCATTAGCCTTAGCCACCCTGGGAACCAACGAAACAGTAATGCAGATACAAATCCCATTGAATCTTATGACCGGAGATAAATTACCCAAAACTATGTATGAAATTTATATTATCTGAAAAGATAAGATATAAATACAATTTTCTTTACATAAACATTTGTGTCATTGATATAATGAAAAGCATAGAACGTGTGTCCTAAATTTCAATCATCCTATAGCAGAGTCAACATACTTTTTCTGTAAAGGGCAGTTAGTAAATATGTTAGATTTTTGTGAGTCATACAGTCTCTACAACAACTATTCAACTCTGTAGTTGTAGTTCAAAAGCAGCCCTAAACAATACATAAATGAATGGTAGAGTTGCATTACAATAACACTTTATCTAAAAAACAGGCAATAAGCCAGATTTGGCCTATGCGCCATAATTTTCTCATCTGTCCTTTGTAGTAATGTTGCTCAATAGATCTCTGAGAATGTGTTTGACTTAACTGGACAGGGTCAGAGAACAGGTACCCAGTGAAGTTAGAAAATGGATCTGGAAGCATGTCAGGACCCATAGAATAGGTGTTTGTGGGAGACAGTCCACATTGTATCCCAGAAAGATGGCTGTAAAAATGGAACTAAAGTCGAAGAGCAAGAAGGTGCAAAGGCAGGGGCTTGCTGTTGAGATTGAATTCCCCTTCTGATTTCCTTGTTGCTATGAGAATTGTGCTGCTAATTATAGTGTCCTGGAACTATTTCCAGCTCTACCTTCTCTTGGGAGTAATGGATTGTACATAGTACAAAAAAGTGCATTTTGTCCAGTCAATGTTTCCCAAGGGAAGCTCCCCAAAGAAACTGTCACCAGAGAGTTTGAGCGTGACAGTTTCTTCTCATTAGAGGTTCCCAAGGGCCTGGGAATAATCTGCTGTTTACAGACACTGCTAACCTTTTCATTGCACAGAGGGATCCTAATGGGCTTTCATCTCTCTTCTTTAGGTAAAAGGAGAAATAAAAGGATCTATTATGCTCTGATATTAGGATAGTCTTGTGACCTAATACAAAATGCAAGAAGAGGCAAGGGGAAATCAGCACATGAGCACGTGGACCCTATGGCCTTCTGGGGTAGCGGGGCAGGGACCACCTGACTTCTTCACTTTTACATCTCTTGGCCCTGAGGCAACGTCAGGCCCTTAGTAGGCACTAAAAACCATTTGTAGGATGAATGAATGAGCTGGTTCTTATTAGATAAAGAAAATAATTCATTGTGACCCCACTTTCTCACTTATATTCCACAGTACAAAGTGAAAAGGGAGGACTTAAGATGAATAATCATATAAGAATTTTTCTCCAAGGATTTTTAGGGTCTGACATGTAGCCTTCCCTCTTCACTTAGCCCACTGTGAATCCTCCATTTTCAGAACCCGCTGATTTTCCATCTTGCTCATTTGTGGACTAAACAAGTGTTTAGTTTAGCCTGCCCTTTTTTTTTTGAGGGCGGGGGCAGGTTCTGGGGGTACAAAGTTGAATAAAACAGTTTCCACCCTCAAGGAACTCATAGTGTGACATACCTGTGTTATGTGTCAATGTCTTTTCTGAGTACATTGTAAGCCTCTTGAAGGTGATGGGGGCTCCATCTTTCCCTTCCTTTGAATCTGCCCAATAACTGATGTAAGCTGAGGATTTGGCTTAAGGAATACTTGATATCTGTAATTACCAGGCACTTGCTGGGCACAGCGCTGTATCGTATTTTTTTGAATATCGAATTCGATATCGAATATTTTTGAACTGCCGTGCAAGCTGGGAGAGAGCAGCAGTGGGGGTGGGATGCTTCCAAGTGCATGTGCTCTGACCTCAGCTCTAACCTCGAGTCATCCTCCAGCTCAAAGTGATTTCAATACTCCCCTCTCTCCTCTGTTCCTCTGCATTAAAGATGGGGATATGTGAATCCTGATGCCACGTGGTTTTTATAGTGCTCTGAAATTCTTGTATGAAAGCATTTAGGCAAAATGTGAACACATTTCTATGTGAGTGCTATAAGCTTTTATCTCAAACCCTTCTCAGTTTAGAGTTTCAGTTGGGAAGTACAATCATCTCAGGGATGGAGAACCATCAGCTCCCAGCACAGCTAAGAATAAGGTCAGATTGACTTTTAGTGCCCCTTGGTTCCCTCTGGTAGTGAGCCCTGCTCCACAGACCAGAAGCTCAGGTAAGCCCACTGTTCGCCCTTCTCTGAGCCCGCTGCAGTGGGCTCCAGGTGAAGGCAGGCAGGTGGCTGGTGAAGTTTACCCGTGGGAATTTTGGCAGCTGCCTCCACTAAAAGAGTCCTCCATGTACATTGGGGAAATTTAAATTCTTGGAACATGTTATCTTTTAGCTGTTTGTTTTCTTAAAATTATTTAATATTTTTATAGTATGTTTTTCCACCTGTTTTTAAATATCACGGTATCATGGCCCCTTTCACCTTTCCTTGAGAATGTCAAACAGCACATATAAGAATGAATTGCAGAGCCATGGCAAGTTCATGACCAAGGATTAGAAGCCTTTCTAGTTGGGTCTGTCTACTTCATTGGGTTTATGATAATCTCCCTCCCCCTTTCTTCCTTTGATGAATTTCTTAGCAATAAATTTACCTCTGGGAGAAAATCTGATGATGTTTCTAAGACAGGCCACTGAGCTAGGTAAATCAGAATGGCCATCACATGTGCACGCTCTGCTCTCCTGGCTCCCCAGCTGAGCTGGATGTGCCCTCTCAGTAATGTCCCCTGCCCAGCTGGTATTCCACAAAACACTTCCTGAGATTCTCCTGAGCTGCCACTGCTTCAGCACGAAATGCAGTATCCCATGGTTCTACCCAGGTCCAGAATCTTGTGATGTCTTTCTTCTAATGAAAACTTGTTCCCAGCTAACTGTTGTACTGAAAATTAATGTATGGATTTGTGATAATTTTAGTCAGAATCCCAACAGAAACTTCTATATGTTATGGGCAGGCAGAGTGGATATATTGATTTTTAAAATTTGTATCATAGAATAAACATGGGGAAATTATCAAGGAAATTTTGAAAATGAAGAACAAGGTGAACTTGTCCTAACAAATATTAAACAAATTATATAGTGATTGAAATAAAACCAGAATGGTACTAGTATATAATTATAGACAAGTAGGTCACTGAAATAGAACAGAGAACAGGGAAACAGATCCAAGTGTACTTAAGAAATTTGGTAGATAATAAAGGAGGCATTTCGTTTCAGTGGGAAAATAATGGACTATTCTATAAGTGGTACTGGGACTGGCTATCCATTTGAATAAAATGATTTTATATTTACCCAGATATTTACCACTATGACATTATTCATTCCTTTGTGTAGATCCAAATTTCCATCTGGTATCATTTTTCTTCTGCCAGGGGAACTTCCTGTAACATGTTTGTTAAAGATCTGTTGGTGGTGAGTGCTCTCAGTTTTTTTTTTTTTTTCTTTTTTGCTTGACAAAGACTTTATTTCATCTTCCTTTTTGCAGTGAAGGACAGTAATCCCTGACAGATGGGAACCAAACCAGGTGAAACTTGCACTTGCCCCAGCTTACTGCCTTGAGCACAGGGAGGGTAACCCAGACAGAGGCTGGAAACGTTCCTGAGTTGAGGTCCACGGAGGCAAAGTGGCTGAGTGCAGACAGAAAGGTACCAGAGGGAGGAGAGCTGTGCACAGAGAGAACTCTAGAGACACATGGAGGCCCCTGAGTCTTTAGCAGCATACTGATCAGCACAAACATATGAGGAGACAACCAAAGACCTGAGAAAAAGCACCTGGAAAGACCAGGGGAACGGTGGCCATTGCTCCCACAGTGCCTGTTCCTACAAACCAGATTGGAAAACCTCCTAACTCACAGGATGGAGGACTCAGAGGGGTCTTTCCTCAGCCATGGGAACTGATTAGCTCTAGATTAACCTCTGCTCTGGACCTGCTTAACAATTCTTAAAAGAAAGAGCCAAAAGAATCAGTTGCCCTAGTATCACTTATATGTGGAAACAATGACAACAAAAAAACAAAACAAAAAGTTGAACTCATAGAAATAGTAGAAACATTTGTGGTGGGGGGTGTGGGAATGGGGAGAGGTTGTTAAAGGATACAAACTTTCGGTTATAAAGTGAGTGAAGTCTGAAGACCCAATGTAAAACATGGTAACTGTGGTTGATAATATCATATGGTATAATTGAAGTTTTGTAAGACAGTAGAACTTAAATGTGCTCACACACACACACACACACACACAGGTTACATATGTGAGGTGATGTGTTAATTAAGCTGATAGGGGAATCCTTTCATAGTATATATGTATATGAAATTATCACACTGTATGCTTTAAAAATATACCTTTTTATTTTCAGTTACACCTCAACAAATCTGGGGTTGGGGGAAGGATTAGTTTCCAAGGAACTTAATTGTGTCCTAGACCAAGTTATTCAAGAATATTTATAGGAATAAAAAAATATCCAACACCCAACAAGGTACCACTCATAATCTCTGGTACCCAATTAAAGATTACTAGACATGCGGAGGGAAGGTGGCGGCGTAGGAGGACGCTGGGCTCACCGCGCGTCCTGCTGATCACTTAGATTCCACCTACACCTGCCTAAATAACCCAGAAAACCACCAGAGGATTAGCAGAACGGAGTCGCCGGAGCCAAGCGCAGACGAGAGGCCCACGGAAGAGGGTAGGAAGGGCAGCGAGGCGGTGCGCGCTCCACGGACTGGCGGGAGGGAGCCGGGGCGGAGGGGCGGCTCACCGGCCAAGCAGAGCCCCCAAGTCTGGCTTGCAAAAAGCGGAGGGGCCTGATGGACTGTGTTCCGACAGCAAGCGCGACTTAGCGGCTGGGAGGTCATAAGTTAACAGCTCTGCTCAGAAAGCTGGAAGGCTGGAGGACAAAGGGAAGGAGAGCTGCTGAGCCCCCGGACGACAGAGCTCAGTTTGGTGGGGAACAAAGGCACTCGCCAGCGCCATCTTCCCCGCCCATCCCCCAGCCAAAATCCCAAAGAGAACCAGTTCCTGCCAGGGAACTTGCTCGCTCCGCTCCACGCAAACACCCAACTCTGCGCTTCTGCGGAGCCAAACCTCCGGCAGCGGATCTGACTCCCTCCTGCTGCCACAGGGCCCCTCCTGAAGTGGATCACCTAAGGAGAAACAAGCTAAGCCTGCCCCTCCTGCCCCTGTGCACCCTGCCTACCCACCCCAGCTAAGACACCAGATCCCCAGCATCACAAGCCTGGCAGTGTGCAAGTAGCCCAGACAGGCCACCCCACCCCACAGTGAATCCCGCCCCTAGGAGAGGGGAAGAGAAGGCATGCACCAGTCTGACTGTGGCCCCAGCGGTGGGCTGGGGGCAGACATCAGGTCTGACTGCAGCTCCGCCCACCAACTCCAGTTATACACCACAGCACAGGGGAAGTGCCCTGCAGGTCCTCACCACGCCAGGGACTATCCAAAATGACCAAGCGGAAGAATTCCCCTCAGAAGAATCTCCAGGAAATAATAACAGCTAATGAGCTGATCAAAAAGGATTTAAATAATATAACAGAAAGTGAATTTAGAATAATAGTCATAAAATTAATCGCTGGGCTTGAAAACAGTATAGCTGACAGCAGAGAATCTCTTGCTACAGAGATCAAGGGACTAAGGAACAGTCACGAGGAGCTGAAAAACGCTTTAAATAAAATGCATAACAAAATGGAAACCACCACAGCTCGGATTGAAGAGGCAGAGGAGAGAATAGGTGAACTAGAAGATAAAGTTATGGAAAAAGAGGAAGCTGAGAAAAAGAGAGATAAAAAAATCCAGGAGTATGAGGGGAAAATTAGAGAACTAAGTGATATACTAAAAAGAAATAATATACGCATAATTGGTATCCCAGAGGAGGAAGAGAGAGGGAAAGGTGCTGAAGGGGTACTTGAAGAAATAATAGCTGAGAACTTCCCTGAAGTGGGGAAGGAAAAAGGCATTGAAATCCAAGAGGCACAGAGAACTCCCTTCAGACGTAACTTGAATCGATCTTCTGCACGACATATCATAGTGAAACTGGCAAAATACAAGGATAAAGAGAAAATTCTGAAAGCAGCAAGGGGTAAACGTGCCCTCACATATAAAGGGAGACCTATAAGACTCGTGACTGATCTCTCTTTTGAAACTTGGCAGGCCAGAAAGAGTTGGCACGAGATTTTCAGTGTGCTAGACAGAAAAAATATGCAGCCGAGAATCCTTTATCCAGCAAGCCTGTCATTTAGAATAGAAGGAGAGATAAAGGTCTTCCCAAACAAACAAAAACTGAAGGAATTTGTCACCACTAAACCAGCCCTACAAGAGATCCTAAGGGGGACCCTGTGAGACAAAGTACCAGAGACATCACTACAAGCATAAAACATACAGACATCACAATGACTCTAAACCCATATCTTTCTATAATAACACTGAATGTAAATGGATTAAATGCGCCAACCAAAAGACATAGGGTATCAGAATGGATAAAAAAA
>NW_024412394.1:47830244-48080367 GCF_014898765.1 Herpailurus yagouaroundi | reverse complement strand
AGGGAATACTATGAAAAATTATATGCCAACAAATTGGACAACCTGGAAGAAATGGACAAATTCCTGAACACCCACACTCTTCCAAAACTCAATCAGGAGGAAATAGAAAGCTTGAACAGACCCATCACCAGCGAAGAAATTGAATCGGTTATCAAAAATCTCCCAACAAATAAGAGTCCAGGACCAGATGGCTTCCCAGGGGAGTTCTACCAGATGTTTCAAGCAGAGATAATACCTATCCTTCTCAAGCTATTCCAAGAAATAGAAAGGGAAGGAAAACTTCCAGACTCATTCTAGGAAGCCAGTATTACTTTGATTCCTAAACCAGACAGAGACCCAGTAAAAAAAGAGAACTACAGGCCAATATCCCTGATGAATATGGATGCCAAAATTCTCAATAAGATACTAGCAAATCGAATTCAACGGCATATAAAAAGACTTATTCACCATGATCAAGTGGGATTCATTCCTGGGATGCAGGGCTGGTTCAACATTCGCAAATCAATCAACGTGATACATCACATTAACAAAAAAAAAGAGAAAAACCATATGATCCTGTCAATCGATGCAGAAAAGGCCTTTGACAAAGTCCAGCACCCTTTCTTAATAAAAACCCTTGAGAAAGTCGGGATAGAAGGAACATACTTAAAGATCATAAAAGCCATTTATGAAAAGCCCACAGCTAACATCATCCTCAATGGGGAAAAACTGAGAGCTTTTTCCCTGAGATCAGGAACACGACAGGGATGCCCACTCTCACCGCTGTTGTTTAACATAGTGCTGGAAGTTCTAGCATCAGCAATCAGACAACAAAAGGAAATCAAAGGCATCAAAATTGGCAAAGATGAAGTCAAGCTTTCGCTTTTTGCAGATGACATGATATTATACATGGAAAATCCGACAGACTCCACCAAAAGTCTGCTAGAACTGATCCATGAATTCAGCAAAGTTGCAGGATACAAAATCAATGTACAGAAATCAGTTGCATTCTTATACACTAACAATGAAGCAACAGAAAGACAAATAAGGAAACTGATCCCATTCACAATTGCACCAAGAAGCATAAAATACCTAGGAATAAATCTAACCAAAGATGTAAAGGATCTGTATGCTGAAAACTATAGAAAGCTTATGAAGGTAATTGAAGAAGATTTAAAGAAATGGAAAGACATTCCCTGCTCATGGATTGGAAGAATAAATATTGTCAAAATGTCAATACTACCCAAAGCTATCTACACATTCAATGCAATCCCAATCAAAATTGCACCAGCATTCTTCTCGAAACTAGAACAAGCAATCCTAAAATTCATATGGAACCACAAAAGGCCCCGAATAGCCAAAGTAATTTTGAAGAAGAAGACCAAAGCAGGAGGCATCACAATCCCAGACTTTAGCCTCTACTACAAAGCTGTCATCATCAAGACAGCATGGTATTGGCACAAAAACAGACACACAGACCAATGGAATAGAATAGAAACCCCAGAACTAGACCCACAAACGTATGGCCAACTCATCTTTGACAAAGCAGGAAAGAACATCCAATGGAAAAAAGACAGTCTCTTTAACAAATGGTGCTGGGAGAACTGGACAGCAACATGCAGAAGGTTGAAACTAGACCACTTTCTCACACCATTCACAAAAATCAACTCAAAATGGATCAAGGACCTGAATGTGAGACAGGAAACCATCAAAACCTTAGAGGAGAAAGCAGGAAAAGACCTCTCTGACCTCAGCCGTAGCAATCTCTTACTCGACACATCCCCAAAGGCAAGGGAATTAAAAGCAAAAGTGAATTACTGGGACCTTATGAAGATAAAAAGCTTCTGCACAGCAAAGGAAACAACCAACAAAACGAAAAGGCAACCAACGGAATGGGAAAAGATATTTGCAAATGACATATCGGACAAAGGGCTAGTCTCCAAAATCTATAAAGAGCTCACCAAACTCCACACCCGAAAAGCAAATAACCCAGTGAAGAAATGGGCAGAAAACATGAATAGACACTTCTCTAAAGAAGACATCCGGATGGCCAACAGGCACATGAAAAGATGTTCAGCGTCGCTCCTTATCAGGGAAATACAAATCAAAACCACACTCAGATATCACCTCACGCCAGTCAGAGTGGCCAAAATGAACAAATCAGGAGACTATAGATGCTGGAGAGGATGTGGAGAAACGGGAACCCTCTTGCACTGTTGGTGGGAATGCAAATTGGTGCAGCCGCTCTGGAAAGCAGTGTGGAGATTCCTCAGAAAATTAAAAATAGACCTACCCTATGACCCAGCAATAGCACTGCTAGGAATTTATCCAAGGGACACAGGAGTACTGATGCATAGGGGCACTTGTACCCCAATGTTCATAGCAGCACTCTCAACAATAGCCAAAGTATGGAAAGAGCCTAAATGTCCATCAACTGATGAATGGATAAAGAAATTGTGGTTTATATACACTATGGAATACTATGTGGCAATGAGAAAAAATGAAATATGGCCTTTTGTAGCAACGTGGATGGAGCTGGAGAGTGTGATGCTAAGTGAAATAAGCCATACAGAGAAAGACAGATACCATATGGTTTCACTCTTATGTGGATCCTGAGAAACTTAACAGGAACCCATGGGGGAGGGGAAGGAAAAAAAAAAAAGAGGTTAGAGTGGGAGAGAGCCAAAGCATAAGAGACTGTTGAGAACTGAGAGCAAACTGAGGGTTGATGGGGGGTGGGAGGGAGGAGAGGGTGGGTGATGGGTATTGCGGAGGGCACCTTTTGGGATGAGCACTGGGTGTTGTATGGAAACCAATTTGACAATAAATTTCATATATAAATAAAAAAAATGTTAAATGAAAATATAAACTGCAAAAAAAAATAATAATAAAGATTACTAGACATGCGAAAAAGATTCAGGAAAACTCAACCCATAATGAAGAGAACAACAACAACAACAACAAACAAACAAACACAAAACCAAAACCAGCCAAGCAAAACTAACTGAAAACTGATGCAGATGTTAAATTTGGCACACAAGGAAATTAAAATAGTTGTAACTGTAATCCAGATGTTCAAAACATCAACTGGAGTCATGGGAGATATAAAAGAGACCCTGAGTTAAATTCATGGAGGTGAATACTACAGTGTTTGAGATGAAAAATACTCTGGATGGAATTAATGGTAGATTAGATATTGCAGAAGAACACATTAGTGAACTTGCAAACATAGTAATAGAAACAACTCAAAATGAACCACAGAGTAAAAAGGATTAAAAAATATTAAAAGAGCATTCATTAGTGAGCTGCAGGACAGTATGAAACAACCTAATATATACGTAATTAGAGTCTTGCAGGAGGGAAGAGAATAGAAAAAAGTCTGAATAATAATGGCAGAAAAATTTCCAAATTTGTGAAAACTAAAACCCCATAGATCCAAGAAGATGAGCGAGCTCCAAGCAGGAGAAACATCAGGAAAAAAAAAAAAATCTAACCAAGGTACATAGTATTATAATTTGCTCACATCCAGTGATAGAAAAATTTAAAAGCAGCCAGAAAAGAAACATGCCATAAACAAAGGAACAGAAAGTTGAGGATGATAGTATTGTTTCTCACAAAACAAGAGAGCAACATTTGTGAAGAACTGGAACAACAAAATTCTATCAACCTAGAATTCTAAACTCATATAAATAATCCATAAACAAATGAAATACATGCTTAATTTCAAAAATAGTTGGGAGAACTTATAAAACAACAATTAAATATCATCTTTTGCCCTCTTTCTCTCTTTAGGATCAGTTAAGAAGTAAAACAGAGGAGATAGATGAAGGTCAGCATTAAGCTGTATCACGCGGAGAGTTGATTAGAGACTTAGAGAATGGCTTAGATCAATAATCAAATTGGGTTAAATATTAATTATTAACCTCTGAATGTGACACTTGTACAGTGACAGGCATATCCTGACCTGGAAACTGCCACAGGGCTGGATAGACCAGACGGCACCCTGTCTGAGGGCAGGCAGATCTGGGCTGAAAAGAGGCAAACACGCTCCATTCCTCTCCTTGAAGTCACCAACCAGATAACTTGCTCCTTCCATGTAGGGGTGCATGTGGACAGAGAGTAAGAATCTGCTAACGTTTTGACCATCCTTCCCCTTATGGAAATAGGAGGGGGGCAGAATAAATGTTCTCTCCAACAATAATCAGGAAAAATATAAATTTAAAAAATAACGTAGTTGGTATTAATTTGCAGCCAGGACCTTGGGAGTTTTCATTTTGAGCTGCCCATAAATGGACTGTGAGATAAGGACTTGAGTGTAAGTGGTGTCTGTAGTGTTTTAGTTATTTGGGCTGTTGTAACAAAACACCACTGACTTTGTGGCTTATAAACAATAGACATTTATTTCTCACAGGCTGGGAAGTCTAAACCTTGTGTCCTCACAAGGCAGATGGGGCAAGGGAGTGCTCTGTGGTCTCTTACAAAGTTTTTTTTTTTTTTTTTTTTTATTTTTTTTTTTTATTTATTATTTTTTTTTAAAAAAAATTTTTTTTTTTCAACGTTTTATTTATTTGTGGGACAGAGAGAGACAGAGCATGAACGGGGGAGGGGCAGAGAGAGAGGGAGACACAGAATTGGAAACAGGCTGCAGGCTCTGAGCCATCAGCCCAGAGCCTGATGCGGGGCTCGAACTCCCGGACCGCGAGATCGTGACCTGGCTGAAGTCGGACGCCTAACCGACTGCGCCACCCAGGCGCCCCTCTATTTATTTATTTTGAGAGAGACAGAGCATGCCCACACACATGAGAGAGGGAAGGGCAGAGAGAAAGGGAAAGTGAGAGAGAATCCCAAGCAGGTTCTACACTGTCAGTGCAGAACCTGACATGGGGCTTGAACCCACAAATCGTGAGATCATGAGTTGAGTCGAAACCAAGAGTCGGACATTTAACTGGCTGAGCCAACCAGGTGTCCCTGGGGTCTCTTTTATAAGGGCAGTAATCCCACTTATGGGGTTCTTCTCTTGTGATGCAATTACCTTCCAAAGGCCCCACCTCCAAATACCATCACACTGGGGATTATTAGTTTTCAACATAAAAATTTCTGGGGGTGGGGGGATACAAACTTTAGCATATAAAATATTAACGTTGCATATATTACTTCCTATATGGAAGTAATCTCAGGAAATACTAGTTAAGTCACTGGGGAAATGAGAGAGAAACGAAGGAAGACAGCATGAGTGTTTTATCAAGAAATTTACCACTGTGGGCAACTGGCACTTAAACAATATAAAACACATGTCTTATGCTGCCCTATAGGCAAAGGAGCTGGGATATTCACTAGTCATAGGTTGAAGGTTGCTCTTGGGGTGGGGCTGGGGAGGCATTAATTTTCTGGAACTTAATGCAGGCAGAGATTACTCCAGCAGCCACGGAGAGCTCTTAGACATAGGCTTGGAGGTTTTGGCATTTGGAAACTGAACCAGCAAGCAAGTTGCTAAAGGTATTTGGGTGGGGACCCGATAGCACTGGCGGCATTCAAAAAATGTTACAACATTTCATTTTCTTTAAATGAGATTTAACCTAATTCCAAGCCCACATCTAGCTAACCTTCAGAAAATATAACATTATCCATTAATGGAGTTCTTCCTGGTCCTTTTCAGGTTCTTCCTAGCTCCTTTCCAGGAAACTCATGCAAAGCAAACTATGTGGGAGGCCGTGGGTTTCACTCCACCTTTGTTTAGATCAGAATGGTTTCTAGGTATGTCTGGAAGCTTTGTTGCTTTCTTGGACTTGGAAAGCTTTGCTATGATCAGGAGCTCCAGTGCTGGGTATTTGCCTCCTCAGGTACCTTTTGTTTTTCCCTTGTTGATCCCAAGTTCACCCAAGGGCACTGCCAGGCAGTCGACCATGGATTTTTATTCTTTGTTGGAACGTGAACATTTCCAAGTGCATCCTCTGCTCTGATGCTGCCATCCTTCAAAGGAATTCTAGCTCCCTATCACCCTTAGTCCTGAGCAGCACCCTTTCATTTGGCTCAGGACTTGGCAAACCGAGGTAAGAAGACTGGTTGACTGCAGGTTGCTTATGCGATCTCCTGCTCCAAACTTCTCTGAGGCAATGGCAAACAAAAGTCTGCCCATCTGCTCAGATTGGAGGCAAGAGGGAAAAATATGGTAAGAAGAAAACATAAGTTAATAATTCATCATTAGGGGCACCTGGGTGGCTCAGTCAGTTGGGCATCCAACGTCAGCTCAGATCATGATCTCACAGTCCGTGAGTTTGAGCCCCGCGTCGGGCTCTGTGCTGACAGCTCAGAGCCTGGAGCCTGCTTCGGATTCTGTGTCTCCCTCTCTCTCTCTGCTCTTCCCCTGCTCATGCTCTGTCTCTCTCTGTCTCAAAAATAAATAAAAACATTTTTAAAAAATTTAAAAAAATAACTCATCATTATTCTGCTACAATTAAATAGAATGAGCCAGAAAACTTGCTGCTCTTTAACATATGTATTTTTATTATGATGTTGGTGGTTCTCTAGGGCACCACCATGATGTCACCCTTCTGCTGAGGCAACTTTCTCTATCATGCAGAACTGCATGATAGCTGGTAGCAAGGCAAAATGGGTGTTCTAACATTGAACTAGAATCTTACCAGCAATCAAGATAACCCCATGCTATTAATAAATCACAACCAGGATCAAATAATCCAATGATCACGAGAGAATAAACCTCATTGGCTGGAGCATGAATTTCCTGGTTATAAAATTTCACAGTGTCTCTTTGTCTCAACCTTTCTTTTTTTTGTTGTTACCTTAAAAAAATTAATATACAATAAAATTCACTTTTTAGGGGGAAAAGTTCTATAAGTTTAAGCACGTATAGCATGTGGAAGCAATAATTTGTACACAAAACAGTTTCATTGCCCCAAAACAATCCCTCATGCTGCTCTTTTGTAGTGACACCCTCCCCTCGCCACAAAATACTGGCAAACATCACCATCATTATAGCTTTGACTTTTCCAGAATTGTAATATAAATGAAATCATATATCAACTTTGAGACTGAGTTCTTCATTCAGCATAGTGTCTTTGAGATTCTACCATGTTGTTGTTTGGATCAGTAGTGCATTCCTTTTCATTGCTAAGTAATTCTATGGCGTGCACGTAACATATTTTTTAAGGTTCATTTACCCAACGAAGGACGTTTGAGTTGTTTCTAGTGCTTTGGTGGTTATAAATAGAACTACTATAAACATCTGTGTGAATATACCTTTTCATTTCTCTAGGGGAGGTACTAGGTGTGAGGTCATATGATACATGTATATTTATAAGTAACTGGAAAACTGCTTTTTATACTCTACCTGCAATATAAGTCCCCAATTTCCTCTCATCCTCACCAGCTCTCAATATTCTCAGTTTATTTTCTAGTCATTCTAGTAAGTTTTTAGTGATATCTCATGTAGTTTTAATTTGTTTCTCTATCAGCAATGTGTTTTCTTCCCTCTGGCTGCCTGTAAGATTTGTTTGGTCTTTGATTTCCACAGGTTTTGATATGATAAACCTAGGTGTGTGTGTGTGTGTGTGTGTGTGTGTGTGTGTGTGTGTGTGTGTGTGTTTAATCTGCTGAGTGTTTTCTGAGTTTATTTGATCTGTGATTAGTATATGCTGTTACTTTTGGAAAATTCTCCACCATTATTTATCTAAGTATTTCTTCTGCCCTATTCTTTCTATTTTTTACTTCTGGGATTCCAACTTTACAATATCAAACCATTTGATATAGCATAGCTCCTAGATGCTCTGTTGAAGGCCTTCTTTTATTGTTCCTTACAGTGTCTCTCTCTCAACTGAAATTACCTATCCTGTATGTTGTCTGTTTTTTCTATTAGAGTCTTAAACATATTAGTCATTGTTGGTTTAAATTCCCTGACTGATTTCCAACACCTGTGTCATATATGAGTCTGTTTCTATTAATTATTTTAGCTTTTCAGATTCAGTTTTCCTTACCTTTTTATATGCCTCTTTTTTCTTTCTTTCTTTCTTTCTTTCTTTCTTTCTTTCTTTCTTTCTTTCTTTCTTTCTCTTAGAGAACTTCCCATATTTTATAGGATAGAAGATACCAGAAGATATTGAAGTAATTATTTCTTATGCTTGAAGATGCATCTGTTTTTCCCTCTATGTCTTTACTGTGGAGGTTTTTGTGAATTCAGTCAGGAGTTGGAGAGATTTTGAAGACTTTTTGTGCTGGGTTACCCTTAGTATACCACGGGATTCAAACTTCCCTAGTAATACCTTTTTTTTAGAGTGTGGGCTACTTTTTAAAAAAAATTTTCTTAATGTTTTTATTTATTTTTGAAGGAGAGAGAGAGAGAAAAAGAGACAGAGCATGAGTGGGGGAGGAGCAGAGAGAGAAGGAGACAAAGAATTCGAAGCAGGCTTCAGGCTCTGAGCTGTCAGCATAGAGCCCAACACGGGGCTCAAACTCCTGAACTGTGAGATCATGACCTGAGCCGAAGTGGAAGCTTAATGACTGAGCCACCCTGGGGCCTCAGGGTGTGGGCTACTTTGCCAGAGGAGTTTTCTCAGTGTCTGCTAACCAGAGTCTGTTACTTGGACTTCTTCCAGGTGCAACCTACTGTTATTTTGTCAGTGCCTGTTACTGAGTGGTTCGGGGAAGGGGGTTGTTTGTTCTCTGATGTTCTGACTTAGCCTCAGTCTTCAGCAGCAGGCACTGTGAGCCTGAGTCTCAGCAGGAGGCCTGACGAGTGTTCCTGCCCTTCTTCCATCGGTAGTGCTATCCTAGCACATGATCCTGCCATTCCCCAGGGGTAGAGCTTTTAAAAAAATCTGTTCCCGTCTTACAGCTGCGGTAGGCTTTACCAGTGATCTAAGGTGTAGATTTTTGTTGCTGTTCTTTCTCCCTGCAGATAAAAGCTTTCATTCTGCATGGAAGACGGGAAAGAGAGGTCTGGGTGGAGTCTCAGCAGGGGTTGCTGTTCCCACCCCGCACTGTGGATGCAAGCTTTCCCTGCATGAGTCTGGGGAGGCTTGTGGAATAAATTCTGCAAGAGGTTATGAACTCCCTAGGTCTGTGGCTCCAGGGGCTTCACATTGTCTCACTAACCCACCCTTGGCCTTTAGAGATTCTGTTAAATTTCACGAAATCTTCTTATCAGCTTCTTTGGAAATTGGCAGTGTTTGCCCTAGGTAAACAAATACTAGGCTTTGTTTCTCCTTGCAGGTGCCTGTTTCTCCCTATAATTGAGTTTGGATGTTTGCCCTGTGACCTCAGTTCTTTCATGGGTTCAGGGAAAGTTGTCAGTTTGTCATTTGTCCCAGTATTTCCTGTTGTAAATTGTGGCTGCAATGCTCTTTCCAGCTCTCTACATTTCCAAGAGGGAAACTGGAAATATCAACTGCTTTCTGAGAGTTGTTATGTTTCCAAGGCGTGGCTTTAGGATGAGATATAAAGAAGAGGAAATTCTGTCCTCCCTTCTCCTTTTTTTCTCCTCCCCCTCAACATGAGGGCATCTTTAGGTCAGCTTCCTCTGTTTTCAGTCACTTTAGTAATTCCACTATCTCTTTCATTTTTTTCCATTTCCTTGTTTTAATGTTTATTTACATGTGTAATTTCTGTTGGCTTAGTTGGTTGAATGTGTGTGTGCACGCCCCTATCAATAGTTTTTGTTACGTCTTTATTTTTGCTAGTTATGTATTGCTGGTAGCCAGGCACAATGCACCACCTCCTCCAGAGGGTTCCTGGCGCACACACCGAGAGGAGCCCTACTCCTCCTGGCTGCACAGCTGTGATTTGGAGAGGAGGTGTTGACTGTTTCTTCTGCACAAGCAGGGGAGTGCAGATGAAGCATTCACACTTCAGGGTCTTACAGATGGAAGGCAAAAGCCCTCCCGGCTCTGTTGTCCCTGAGCTCTTCAAGTGCACACACACTGTATCGTTACGAGAAGCACAGCACACGCACACACACCCCAATACACCCGTCGCTTCCCGAATAGCGATTCAGATAGATCTTCTTGTTTTCTTTTGGTAGAGCAGTGAGTGAAACTGAACTTACTCTGTGTGTGTGTGTGTGTGTGTGTGTGTGTGTTTAAGTTTATTTATTTAATTTGAGAGAGAAAGCAAGGGAGGGGCAGAGAGAGAGAGAGAGAGAGAGAGAGAGAGAGAGGGAGACAGTCCTAAGCAGGCTCTTTGCTGTAAGCATGAAGCCTGCTTGGAATTCTCTTTCTCTAAGTAGGGCTAGATCTCAGGAACTGTGAGAACATGACCTGAGCCAAAAGCAAGACTTGGGCACTTAACCGACTGAGCCACCCAGGTGCCCCCTCTGTTTTGTTTTTTTTTTAATAGAAAGTATCTTTATTGATTTCTTTTTAAAAAAAATTTTTAATGTTTATTTATTTTTGAGAAAGAATGTGAGCAGGGGAGGGGCAGAGAGAGAGGGAGACGAGACACAGAATACGAATCAGGCTCCGGGCTCTGAGCTGTCAGCGCAGAGCCCGATGTGGGGCTCGAACTCACCAACCGTGAGATCATGACCTGAGCTGAAGTCAGACACTTAACTGACTGAGCTACCCAGGCACCCCCTTGTTGATTTCTTTTAACTACAAGAAGTCATATAGAGCCCCTTTTAGCTTATTTACATTTGGGTGTACATTCTTCCAGGCTTTTTCTGTTTATAGGGAAAAGAACATGTATTTTAATTTGTAAAAACTCAGGTGAAGGCTAACCCAATTGACTAGTGGTTTTGAAGAAATGGATTAGTAGGGATAACTTTCTTTCATCCTGGCTGCTCAAGGCTTTGCTGCTGTGAGCAGGGAAGCAAGAGACGGGAAGCCAAAAAGAAGCTGGGGCTAGTCTGTTAAAGTGAGTGTGCAAAGGGAAGGCAAGAGGTAAGGGATGCGGGGACACCTGTGCCACTCTTTCACTTAATAGTGTGGGTGCTTTCATGGCCATCCCTCTCGGCAGAGGGTAGGATCCAGGGCCAGCCTGTAATCAGCAGTGATAGGCACGTTCCCTGGGGAGCAATGCCTCTCTCCATCCGGGCCCTTTCCTCTCAGCCTTGTGTCCCCTGGACCTCCACACGGCCTGGGCCTGCATCCCGCCAGGAGAACCACAGCCCTTTTGTAGCAGCCTCATTGCTAAAAGGTCATTTTGCTCCTGTTTCCCTCTCACTGATGCCGGCTCCCCTGACAGTAGCAGTGCTTTCACTTTGATCTCTAAACACTAGGGCTCCTTGGGGGGCGCTCGTGTCAGTAGCAAATGTATACTCATGTCATATCTGTCTGGACAAGGAGGGTGCAGGTAGGGATGTCAAATGTCAGCTCTCTGAATTCGGAATTCTGCTGCCCACTGGGGGTGACCGGGAGGAGCCGGTTCCCCATCCCGTGCCCATGTGAATGCACTCCTTCATAATTTATGGCCTTCCGATGCTTCAGAGATGATGAGAATTCATACTGATACAAAATTTAAGATTCGATACAATGAGAGATGTGTCTTAAATCCAATCTGTGGTTTAAGTTTATAACACTGACATGGCACCAGGAATCAGCTTGGCTGGAAATGCAGATCTTGGACAATGCCTGAGCGGATCCGTGGTCTCTGAGGAAGTACAGATATCACTGCACTGGATTATCTCTGATTCACCTAAGAAGAGAAAAGCAGTTTTAATGCTAAGTTAGAGGTATGCATTCTTCCCCAATAGTTGTCCTCGCACTGATTGCCATAGCAGGCCTCTCTACTCAATGACTTTGATTCTTTATTGTGACTAATAATTACAGTGTTGATTCTATGTTAGGCAGTGTCTGGACCTTCACCCTTCCATCTGGTGAGATTCACTCTGGGAGCTCCCGCTGACTTGACTGCAAAAGAAAGAAGTATCACCAATGGAGATTAATCCTCCCATCAGTCTGGAGAGAAAGGGCTGCAGACCGCATGTGGATTTGCTCAGCACGCTACTGTCCTTATTAAACAGCCAACGGGACAAAAGGAAACAAGGCCTTTCCTCTTCCAAAGGAGTTCTGTGCCAAAAATGTATTAGCCGGTCAAGGGCCACACGTTCAGGTCAAAATGCACTTTTTTTTTCTAGACACACAGTTCTAACATGTGATAATAATGTTGGGCATAGGCAGTTTGGAGTAGATAAGGCATCCTTAACCAGGGTTGGGAAAAAAGGTAAGTCAGACTTCACGAAGGAGATCAAACCTGCAGGAGTCATTCACTTATTCATAATTTATTGGTCCACTTAACAAATATTATGGAATGCTAATTTCATCTTCTGCTAGGTGTAGTGGGCTGAATAGTGGCCCCTCAAAATGTATGTCCATGTCCTAATTCCCAGAACCTGTGAATATTACTTTCTAAGGCAAAAGATGTGATTAAGTTAATGGTCTAGAGAGGAGTTTATCCTAGATTGTCTGGGTGGGCCCTAAATATAATCACATGTATCCTTAAGAGAAAAGAAGGTGATGTGAAGGTGGGGCCAGGCACCCACCAACCAGAGAATGCCGGAGGCTTGGAGCGGGGAATGGGGCAGACTCACCCCCAGAGTCTGGGAGAGGGCACAGCTCTGCTCACACTGTGTTTCAGTGTGATGTTGGCCTTCCCTCGAGTTCGTGGTCTAGTGCAGGTTTAGGGCCACAAATGTGTGGCTTATGATTAGAGTGATGAGATCCCAGGCCCCAACGGAAGCCATGGCTGATGTTGGTAAGCAGAGATGGGGGAGGTTGAAGCTAGGGGCAGGGAGGGGGCAAGCAAGTCATGCCTGCAGTGCTGAAGAACCTGTTTTTTGAAGCCCATCTGCCCTGATATCTTTTACTGATATCAATGTGACAAATTTCTTTTAAAAAATAATATTAATATTATTATATTATGTTATATTAATAACATGGTAATTATTATTATTAATTATATATACAATGATATTAATATTATTTTTTGATTATAAAAGGAATATACACATGTTGAGGAAAACTGGAAAAAATACAGAAAGATATAAATAACAGAAATTAAATTTGTCCAGGGGCGCCTGGGTGGCCCAGTCAGTTGAGTATCTGACTTTTGATTTTGGCTCAGGTCATGATCTCCTGGTTCCTGAGGTGGAGTCTCAGGTGGGGCTCTGCTCTGACAGTGCAGAGACTCCTTTGGATTCTCTCTCTTCTTCTCTCTGGCTCCTCCCCTGCCTGAACAGGCACATGTGCACACTCTCTCTCAAAATAAATAAATAAATAAATAAATAAATAAATAAACAAACAAACATTAAAAAATTGAATTTATCCATAATCCTACTGTCCAGAGGTAATCCTTGTGAATGTTTCCAATTATTAATGCACATACACACAATAGGCATTTGGTCAGATGTTATTTCTGCATTGTTGTGACTGTCATCTCACATTTATGAATGGGTGGCTTAGACTTCTGGGTACAAGGAAAGGAAATGCTCCCAATCTGGAGTAAGAAAAAGGGTTTGGGTTTTAGGATGTACTAGCCAGGATCAGCTAGGTTATGCCATGGTCACCAAATAGTGTGAAATCCTGAAGGTTTATTGCTTGTACACATGACAAATCCACTGTGAACTGAAGTGGAGAGTGGTGGCTGGGGGGCTCTGTTGGCCATTGTCCCTAGAGTCTCTGCTTGAAGATGTGCTGCCACCTGGAATGTTGGAATGCCACTGGCCCCTGAAGCAAAGAAAGACAGAAAGGAGGACCACTCATGGGTTTTTTGCTGTCTCTGTCCACAAGTGACACACATCATCTTTCCTCACAACCCATTGGCACAGCTGGGACATGGCCGTGCCTAACCGAAAATGGCTGGGAACCGTAGAGGAGTGCAGTGCGCATTTGATTCCATTAGAATAGAATGTTGCTTGACTTTGTTGCAGAGAATGAAACATACGTGGACCATATTTCAATGGACACGAACAACCATCAGGCTCTGAGGCAGCTGGGGGAAACAATGGCTGCCTCAGGGGTCTCTTTCATGCTTTCTTTGCTACGTCTGTCATGTCAGGTCGGCCAAGTAGGAGCAGAAATCCATTTCCCTCAAAGTGCCTGTCCTCCCACAAAAGATGGGTGTAGGCAAAACTCTCCCAAATACCAGCACTGAGAGTATTTGGAACTTATTTTTTCGGTTCAGACTTCAACTTGGTGGGAGGGTCCCAAACTGATAGGGTGCTGAAGAAAAATCTTTCTTGGAGTCAAAGAAGTAGAGGGAAGGTAATTAGTAGAAGTCAATATTCATCTCTACCTTATATTTGGGTTTTATTGATCTCATGTTCTGATGCATGCACGTGTGTTTAATTTTAGCACAGTTTATTAAGTAAAAAATCAGAAGTAGTACAGTAAAAATAAGAAGAAAACCTGTAATTCCTTCACTAACCCCTGCCCTATATTATCTGAACTACTTCTGCATGGAAATCTCCTTATTTAGTAATGGTAAGAAATTGAAGCTTCATGAATTGGACTCTAATTTTAAGAACACATCACTGGAAGTTTCCTCTGTGGCAAAGGAAGACCTGGTGGTTCCAGAGCCAGGAATTTTCAAAACGAGAAGATAACTTTGGATGTTCATGGGCCCAAGAGGGGAGCCTGGGCAATGGAGTGAGGCGACCTTAAATAATTTCCAGAAGGGATTAAAGGGCTTTCAGAGCTCAGTGAAATTGCCACCTGTCCTTGCCCCTGGCAGGGGAATGCAGAAAAATTTTGGGATTAGGCTTCAGCATTGTTTCCAGGAGAGCTATCTCTGCAAAAGGAACTTTTATTCCAATTCTATTCAGAGCTCCAGTTTGATCAGGCTGGGCTTATGTGCCCAGAGAGAAGGTATGTGGTTACCCTGGAGGTTTTATGCTCTCTGAGCACCCATGCAGGGCATTGTACATGAAAGTAACTTCTGGAATCCTTAAATTTCTAAAGGCTTCAGTTAAAAACTGGAGGATTCATACTCTTCTCTCTAATTGGGCCCCTACTCTTCATACTTGAGTAACATGTTGCTCATACTTTGAGCATTCTCATTAACATTGACAAGTGAGGACACTGAGGGTGACAGAGGCCAGGTAATTTCCCAAGGTCATGCAGTTTGTAAGGGATGGAGCTGCTATGGAAACCCAAGTGTGTCAAATTCCTAACCGGTGCTCTGTGTCTACCAGGCCAGAGCAAGCTTTGCTGAACGTTTCTTCAAAAGCTAGGATCAGAAGGGGAACAGAGATCAAGGTGAACTAGAGTTAGGCTGACAATTCAGTAAAAGATAATGCATGGTATTTTCAGAGAGAGGACAGATATGAGGGCAAAGACAACAATTTGGGACATAAGGTCTTTGTACATTTGACAAAAATGCAGTTGAAAAGTGGATAACATAGTCTCCTGCATGTCTGCTGCCATTTTGATAAAATTATTTCTTTGTCCATGTAACTAAAATTTTCATTTCTTTTCCCCCTGTGATTGAGAGTTTCATGTTGACATCATCTTGAATTTATCTTTGGCAGTACCTGGCTTTACCTGTGTTCTCAGTATGACCTCACCTGAGGTCAAGATGTAAAGGACTTCCTGGCACATGCGCATTTTTTTTTTTTTTGAGTTTCCGGTGTCCATTAGTTGTGCTTCACAGAGGGTATCGTGACTGGAGACTGTGGAGTTGAGTTCAGGTACTCTACTATCTCTACTTAGTAGTTGAGTTTCTAGTTTCTCTTTAAGGGTATAGCTGACAGATGTATTTGCATTTATGGTACCCTGGTGGAATCTCAGCTTTTCTGGGACTCTCACAAATTCACAGTGTAATTCATATCTGAGTTACATGGACCACAGCAGGAACAAAGCCACTGATGTAGTTTGGGATCTTGTCTGATTTGGGAGGCAATGAGAGACGTGAGGGAGGGCCTGCATTCCTGTGACGTTAACCAGTCTGACTTCCACAGTTACAAGATGGATCCATTCCATACAACTTCCAGCTACTAATACTGAAATCAGCATATGCATCAGCATTAGAAAAAGCACTAGGCATTCGAAGAGAATCAGGAGCTAGCATAGAAAGCGATCTACCTAGACAATTGGAGTAATTATGCCAGGGAAAGAGGATTAATGGTAGACATTAAGAGAGTGAAAACATACGGTATCTGTCTTTCTCTGTATGACTTATTTCATTTAGCATAACTGGGTGTTGTATGGAAACCAATTTGACAGTAAATTTCATATTTAAAAAAACCAAAATAAATAAATAAACTTTAAAAATAAATTATTTAAAAAAGAGAGAGTGAAAAGAAGTCTAAGTAGCATCCTCATTGAGTGTTGAGGCCATAAAAAAGAGCAGTTTCCATGCCAAAAGAGAATTATGAGCAAGAAGGATTCTCAGACATTAAAAACATTTCAGAAATTAAAAATAAAAAAAAACTCATTAAAATAATCTTATTTCTTCTTTGTGCCTTTGTTTCAACCGTCATATTTTCTATAATGGAAATGTACTGTTTTTTTAGAGTTAGGAGATTTCAACGAAGATTATTAAAAGATTTAAAGCCTTGGGTTTCATTTCTGTTTTATTTTTTTTCAATTTATTTTTGATTTTACAAATGGTTTTAATATTTCCATAATTTGACTTTTGATCATAAAACTCTTACCAACTAGCCAAAGTTATTTTCTTTTCTTTCTTTTTTTTAAGTTTTATTTATTTTTGAGACAGAGAGACAGCATGAACGGGGGAGGGGCAGAGAGAGAGGGAGACACAGAATTGCAAGCAGGCTCCAGGCTCCGAGCCATCAGCCCAGAGCCCGACACAGGGCTCGAACTCACGGACCGTGAGATTGTGACCTGAGCTGAAGTCGGCTGCTTAACCGACTGAGCCACCCAGGCGCCCCGCCAAAGTTATTTTCAATTTCAATTTTAGTCACAAGAAAACAGTGTAAGCTACAATGCAAAAATTGGCCTCCCGTATCAACATGCTAAAAATAAAAACATTGTATATCAGCGTCTTTTTCTGACTCCAAATTCACATGCCCTTTATATATCTTTAACTGAGTTAATAGTGTTCTGGAACTACATCCTGCAAACATTAAGAAATCTTCAGGGCCAGGAAATATTAGGGGTATTCCATAATTCAATATATAGAATGAAACAACACTCTTGATGTATTTGCTATTTTTGAAGGCAAAGGAAGGAATTTGATTTTGACCAAGAAGACACTGCCAAAAGAATTATGCTTTAAGTAGCAGATGCATTTTTCACTTTGGGGAATAAGATAAGCTGAAGAAATAAAAAAGACTAGAGCTCCCGTTTTATACAATTTCACTTACAACCTAAAAACAACCATTCTTAAGAGTTTTTCTTTGCCAATTTTAAAGCAGGTGGAATGGAACCTCAGATGAAAACAGCAGGATGACGAGAAAGGCAGGGAAACAAAATTCTGTTGGGAATTGCAGATTGTACAAGAACGACAGACAGGGAAGAGTGACATGGACGTTGAACATGACTCAGTAACGTAACCCTGTTACTAGGCTGGGGAATATGTACCGGGTAAAGATAAAGAGAAGTATAAAAAGTGGAAACCGACAGTTCTGGTTTTCATTCTGCATGCCATACTTTAAAGCACTGTTTTCATTTACATAATGGAACACCAAAACCTTTGGTAGAAGGGTGGGGTTTTAAAGAGACTAAGGTAACAAGTTTTAGAAAATAAGAACTCTGAAGGCACATGAAAGAATTTAACGCTTTGAAATCAAGTAGAATAAGGTGAGGGCATAAGATATCCAGATCAAAAAAACAAAAAAAACTAAAATTTTGTATTTATTCAATATGAAAAAAGAAGCAAGGCTAATTCATGAACTATGTGCAAACATAGGTGAGTGCTTGTAGCTTGCTCCAGTAGGCTGTTTTTCCTTTGCTGTGAGAAGAACCACAGGGTAAGGACTAAATTGTAGCAGGGAAGAGTCAGGTGTAAAAAAGTCACATTCATAGTCATGTCATGTTATTACATACTGACGTTTTCAGATGGAGATTATAGAATTTTGTAGAGTGGAGCTGGGGAGGGGCAGAGAAAGGAAGGTAGAGAATTATTCATTCTATAGTTGTCTGGGATGGTTTTTTCCCCCCCAAACACCTATGTCTCAAACAAAGAACTCTGCTAATTTTTAGTAAATAATCCAGATAGACAGGACTAGCCTCTTTGGAAGCTGGCTCTTTGGGAGTGGTTTAGAGACTGTGGAAGGTGAGTTCTGGATGTGTGGTCCTTGGAGTGCAGCTGTAAGTGTTGCATTCCTGCATTCCTGCTGGAGCTGGGAGGGGCAGTGGTGCAGGAGTAGGTGCAAAGGAAGGAAAGGCCTTGATAAAGATGAAGAGCAAAATCAGAAGACAGAGCAGGGTGAGTCTTGCGACTGCCAGGCGTAGGACAGGATACAACAAGGGGTAGCTTACCCAGCCCAGCACACAAGTGTCTGAGCCTGCTGGCTCCATGCAACCTACCCTAATTCGATAAACTCTGACCTTGTAATGCGGACAAAGACCTCCATATTTGTCTTAGTATTTCCAGTACAATGAACTGATAATGGTAGAATAAATGTATGAATAAATAAATTCAAGGAGCTCCTGCCTCTCGTTATCTAGTGCAAGGATATCCAATAAAGGTATAATGGGAAAGGCAAACGCAAGACATGGATGTAATTTAAAATTTTCTAGTAGCTGCATTGAGAGTAAAAAGAAACAAGTGAAATTAATTTTAATAATACATTCTTATTTAACCCAACATATGTAAAATACTGTCATTTGAACGTGTAATAAATATAAAAGTTATTGAGATATTTTAAATCCATTTTTTGTACTAAGCTGTTACACTCCAGAGTAAATATTACAGTAATAGCATGCTACAATTCAGACTAGCCACATTTCAAATTTTTAATAGCCCACATGTGGCTAGTGGCTACTGTGTTGGGCAGTACAGGTCTATATTCTGCTTGCATTTATGTTTTAATTTTTGTAATGTATTGGTTCAAAAGTAAAATTATGTTCTTTCCAAAGTAAGCTAGCTAATTCATTCTTTCATTAAATAAGATGACTGTCTCTTTCTCTATTTAGCTATTTGACAGTTTCTTAATAATTGCTTTATATATAAAATGAATCGTTTTCTAAATCATCAACTGTTGTAGGATTTCAGTCTTAACAAGAATAAATACACATTGTACTGATCGAATTTCAAAGGAACAGTTCAGGGTCCGAAGGAAGAAAGTCTCATTTCTGAGCCTGAAAGCTCTGCAACCCACGTCCCCACCACCCGCCCCCACCACCTGGATCATTTAAGCTAATCAGTGAGACTTGCCCCCTGCCCACGTCCATCAGGACCTGTCCAATTTGCTAAAACCGTGTCCTAGCCCATAATAGTAATAATGACAATGATTAACATTTATTAAGCTGTGTTTTAAGCACATAATCCGATGTTCTCTGAACATTACTGCATCAGCTCTCACAATAACAGCATAAGATAGGTAGATCTTCCAATTTGGGAGACTAGGAAGTTTTAGAGTCCCTTCAGATGGTATAGGTGGTAAGAAACAAAGCGGGGCTGCAAACCCCGAGCTCATCTAGCGCCAAGGTCTGCATGCCTAACTCGCATAGACACTGTCTGCTCCCCTCATGTTCCTTGGCTCCCCATCTCATGTCATTCTGAACTCCTCCCAAACTTCCCTAATTAGCTTCCTTCTCTGAGCAGAGCTCTATGATCACACACAGAGTCAGTGCCTTGCAGAATTTGCTAATTTTGCAGTTTCTGAGAAGGAATAATTCTCTCAACATCTCTAACCCTCTAGTTCAATTGGGACACAGTGGTCCCATGGTCTCACTACCCTGCCTTGCTCTAGAAGACACTGTCTACAGATCGATGCACGTTTGTCCACAGTGATGCTTTCTGAGGAACAGTGGACAGTGTTCAAGCAGGGCACACCCTTGGCCAGAAAACCAAAACACATCCAACACTTCACTTTGCTCCTTTTCCCCTCTTCTGCATGTGCCCGTGAGCAAGGAGGGGGAGCGGCAGAAGGAGAGAAAGGGAGAGAATACCAAGCAGGCCCCACGTTCCATACAGAGCCTGATGCAGGGCTCAATCTCACAACTGTGAGATCATGACCTGAGCCGAAATCAAGTGTCAAATGCTCAGCCCACTAGTCACCCAGGTGCCCCAGCCCTTGCTCCTTCTGATCCCACTGTGTTTTACACTTTCTGTCAGAGAGTTCCTTCCTTCCTTCCTTCCTTCCTTCCTTCCTTCCTTCCTTCCTTCTGACTCTTTCTCAGAGCTTTCACTCTGGGGAAAGCCAGGTACCTTGTTTTGGGTAGCTCTATGGAGCTCACCTGGCAAGGTGGCTCTGGCCAGCATCCAGCAATGACTTCAGGTCCTCAGTCCCTGGAGGATAACCCTGGGGGAACTGAATTCTGTCAACAGTCATATGGATGAGCTTGGAAGTGGATCCTTGCCACCACTGACCCCTAAGATTACTGCTGCTCTGGCCAAGAGCTTGATTAAAGACCATGAGAGACCTTGAGTCAAAGACCCCCTGCTAAGCTGAGCCTGGATTCCTGACCCACAGAAACTGTGAGATAATAAATGATGCTGAAGTTGCTAAGTTTTGGGTTGTTATGCAGTAATAGATAATTAACACAGTTGCTGACTACCCTTATGCCTAACTCAGATGCCTCACATGAGAAACAGAATTTCCAAGCAGGGAGAGAATCTTGGAGACCATTGATCTAACTCCTTCATTGTACAGATATGAAGACTCAGGCTCAGAGAGGGGGTGTGACCTGACCAGGGTGCACATTGAGGAGTGGCAGAATCAAGGTGACTTGTGTTGGATCCCAAGGTCACCCAGTGCTATGTTCACTACTCAGCAGCTACCTCAGCTGAGACATTGGTGTTTGCACCAAATGCATAATGTGATGACTGTCACCTTAGTGATGATTTTATATCAGCCACAGTTTAATTGTTTACATGTTGGGAGCGATGCCTCAAATTAATTCTGAAAAATGGAAAGATATTTAGTATATATTCAATATGTTTTATGTGATAAAATATGTCATAACACAGTAAAACCTTGGGTTTCAAGTAACTTGTCCTGCGAGTGTTCCACAAGATGAGCAACATTTCTAATAAATTTTAACTTGATGAGTGAGTGATGTCTTCCAATACGAGTAGTGTGTGATGCCGAATGTCACATGATCACAACTAAGCCAATGGTTCTTCTCTCTCTCTCTCTCTCTCTCTCACGCGCGCGCGTGCGCGTGTGCATTCACTGCAGGATTGTGGGTGATCATCTCCCATGCTCAGATGCTTGGTCTCAGGCTTTGGTGTTTGCAGAAATCAGTAATTTGTTTCAGAACATTGGAAGGTGCCCACAACTGGCACTAGTGTATTTTTTCATTTCAAAACACCCATGGACGGTCCTTTGCTTTTCCACAGAAGAGTAAGCTTAGGAGTGCTTTGCTTCATTCTAGGTCAGCCTGTCTGCAAATGTAGACCTTTTCTTTTGCTGCCTTATCGCCAGTTACATTAAATTTGGTATGACAAGAGTTTATTAATACTGTACGGTAGTCAACATCTGTGCGAGCGCATACAATGGCCCCCATGCAGAAAAAGATTCCGTTGAGCCAATAGATAGCAGTGATTCCATTGGTTATAGTGAAAGTTGGCCTACACAATTACCCTCCTTTCTCTTGTTTCCCTCACACCAGCCACGAAGGTTTTCAAAGGTAAATGCAGTTAATTTGTTTATTCTTCTTTATAGTTTGTATTTCTTTATTATTTTGTATTATATTATGGTATTATAATCATTAAAAAAATTTTTTTTTTCAACGTTTATTTATTTTTGGGACAGAGAGAGACAGAGCATGAACGGGGGAGGGGCAGAGAGAGAGGGAGACACAGAATCGGAAACAGGCTGCAGGCTCCGAGCCATCAGCCCAGAGCCTGACGCGGGGCTCGAACTCCCGGACCGCGAGATCGTGACCTGGCTGAAGTCGGACGCTTAACCGACTGCGCCACCCAGGCGCCCCTATAATCATTTTTATATGAATATTTTTGGGTTGTGGAATGAATTATCTGTGTTTCCATTATTTATTATGGGGAAATTTGCTTTGATATACAGGTGCGTTGGATTACAAGCATAGTTCCAGAACAAGTTATGCTCACAAACCAAGGTTTTACTGTAATTATGTATGGCATATCTTATGAATTATATATTATATAATGTTATGATATGAATTACATAATAATAAATTATACTTATAATCCTTACATTTAAAAAGCTTTCACATATGTTCTTTGAAACTATCCCACAATATGAGCAATTGTTTCTATTTTACAGATAAGAAAACTGAGGCACAGGCATGTCACATTGCTTGCTTGTGTTCATAGCCAGGACCTGAATTCAAATCTTTGATCCCAGCCTCCAGGGACTGCTGCCCAATTATTACACCCTGTTAAGACCCTCTTGCACCATCTGGTGCCATGGCCAGGCCCATGCCCTTGACAAACCTGCTGTTCTTTTTGGCTAGGCAGCTATTCTACCTCTATCCTGGTGTCATCTCTGTCATTTGTGTAAGATTATGCTGTGTGAAATAAAGACTATTTTCAAGATTTTGTGTGTGTGTGTCTCAGATCTTAATGACAAATAATAACAATCAGTAATAATAGTCAAGGGAGTAGAGTAGAGAAAAAAAGGAAGTAAACATAGCAAAATAGCATCCCCACTGTGACTTCCACTCAGAGGTTAAAAAAGCAAAGTCATCTGTTTTCTCAAAATTAGCAGGAAGCCTCCCTGTCTCCTGTACTCTTTGCTAAAACCCATTTAACCAGTGGAAGTACCATGTAGAGGCTTTAAAAGGTAGCATTGCATTTGAGACAGATTTGACATAGTCTACTTTATACAACTCAGCACCAGGATGTGATGGCAGACTTCTGCGCAAGGTCTATGATACGGACCCCCAGGACACCCTTTTGTAGCAAGACTTCTTTTTTTTTTAATTTTATTTTTAATTTTTTAAAATTTACATCCAAATTAGTTAGCATATAGTGCAACAATGATTTCAGGAGTAGATTCTCAATTCCCCTTAACCATTTAGCCCATCCCCCCTCCCACAACCCCTCCTGTGACCCTCATTTTGTTCTCCATATTTATGTCTCTTCTGTTTTGTCCCCCTCCCTGTTTTTATATTATTTTTGTTTCCCTTCCCTTATGTTCATCTGTTTTGTCTCTTAAAGTCCTCACATGAGTGAAGTCATATGATTTGTGTCTTTCTCTGGCTGACTAATTTCACTTGGCATAATACCCTCCAGTTCCATCCACGTAGTTGCAAATGGCAAGATTTCATTCTTTTTGACTGCCAAGTAATACTCCATTGAATATATATACCAAATCTTCTTTATCCATTCATCCATCGATGGACATTTGGGCTCTTTCCATACTATGGCTATTGTTGATAGTGCTGCTATAAACATGGGGGTGCATGTGTCCCTTCGAACCAGCACACCTGTATCCCTTGGATAAATGCCTAGTAGTGCAATTGCTGGGTCTTAGATTAGTTCTATTTTTAGTTTTTTGAGGAACCTCCATACTGTTTTCCAGAGTGGCTGCACCAGCTTGCATTCCCACCAACAATGCAAAAGAGATCCTCTTTCTCCGCATCCTCGCCAACATCTGTTGTTGCCTGAATTGTTAATGTTAGCCATTCTGACAGGTGTAAGGTGATATCTCATTGTGGTTTTGATTTGTATTTCCCTGATGATGAGTGATGTTGAGCATTTTTTCATGTGTCGGTTGGCCATCTGGATGTCTTCTTTGGAGAAGTGTCTATTCATGTCTTTTGCCCATTTCTTCACTGGATTATTTGTGTGTTGAGTTTGATAAGTTCTTTATAGATTTTGGATACTAGCCCTTTATCTGATATGTCATTTGCAAGTATATTCTCCCATTCTGTCGGTTGCCTTTTAGTATTGCTGATTGTTTCCTGTGCTGTGCAGAAGCTTTTTCTTTTGATGAGGTCCCGGTAGTTTATTTTTGCTTTTGTTTCCCTTGTCTCCAGAGATGTGTTGAGTAAGAAGTTGCTGCGGCCAAGATCAAAGGGGTTTTTGCCTGCTTTCTCCTTGAGGATTTTGATGGCTTCCTGTCTTACATTTAGGTTTTTCATCCATTTTGAGTTTATTTTTGTGTATGGTGTAAGAGAGTGGTCCACGTTCATTTATCTGCATGTAGCTGTCCAGTTTTCCCAGCACCACTTGCTGAAGAGACTCTTTATTCCAATGGATATTCTTTCCTGCTTTGTCAAAGATTAGTTGGTCATATGTTTGTGGGTCCATTTCTGGGTTCTCTATTCTGTTCCATTGATCTGAGTGTCTGTTCTTGTGCCAGTACCATACTATCTTGATGATTACAGCTTTGTAGTATAGCTTGAAGTCTGGGATTGTGATGCCTCTTGCTCTGGTTTTCTTTTTCAAGATCTCTTTGGCTATTTGGGGTCTTTTCTTGTTCCATACAAATTTTAGGATTATTTGTTCTAGCTCTGTGAAGAATGCTGGTGTTACTTTGGTAGGGATTACATTGAATATGTAGATTGCTTTGGGTAATATTGACATTTTAACAATATTTGTTCTTCCTATCCAGGAGCATAGAATATTTTTCCATTTTTTTGTGTCTTCTTCAATTTCTTTCATAAGCTTTCTATAATTTTCAGTGTATAGATTTTTCACCTCTTTGGTTAGATTTATTCCTAGGTATTTTATGGTTTTTGGTGCAACTGTAAATGGGATCGATTCCTTGATTTCTCTTTCTGTCACTTCATTGTTGGTGTATAGGAATGCAACCAATTTCTGTGCATTGATTTTATATCCTGCAACTTTGCTGAATTCATGAATCAATTCTAGCAGTTTTTTGGTGGAATCTTTTGGGTTTTCCATATAGAGTATCATGTCATCTGTGAAGAGTGAAGTTTGACCTCCTCCTGGCCGATTTGGATGCCTTTTATTTCTTTGTGTTGTCTGATTGCAGAGGCTAAGACATCCAATACTATGTTGAATGACAGTGGCGAGAGTGGACATCCCTGTCTTGTTCCTGACCTCAGGGGGAAAGCTGTCAGTTTTCCCCATTGAGGATGATATTAGCGTTGGGCCATTCATATATGGCTTTTATGATCTTGAGGTATGCTCCTTCTATCCCTACTTTCTTGAGGGTTTTTATCAAGAAAGGATGGTGTATTTTGTCAAATGCTTTCTCTGCATCTATTGAGAGGATCATATGGTTCTTGTCCTTTCTTTTATTGATGTGATGACTCATGTTAATTGTTTTGCAGATATTGAATCAGCCCTGCATCCCAGGTGTAAATCCCACTTGGTCGTGGTGAATAATTTTTTTAATGTATTGTTGGAGCCGGTTGGCTAATATTGGTCTTGTTGAGGATTTTTGCATCCATGTTCATCAAGGAAATTGGTCTATAGTTCTCCTTTTTAGTGGGGTCTCTGTCTGCTTTTGGAATCAAGGTAATGCTGGCTTCATAGAAAGAGTTTGGAAGTTTTCCTTCCATTTCTATTTTTTTGGAACAATTTCAAGAGAATAGGTGTTAACTCTTCCTTAAATGTTTGGTAGAATTCCCCTGGAAAGCCATCTGGCCCTGGACTCTTGTTTTTTGGCAGATTTTTGACTACTAATTCGATTTACTTACTGGTCATGGGTCTGTTCAACTTTTCTATTTCTTCCTGTTTCAGTTTTGGTAGTGTATATGTTTTTAGGAATTTGTCCATTTCTTCCAGATTGCCCATTTTACTGGCATATAATTGCTCATAATATTCTTTTATTATTGTTTTTATTTCTGCTGTGTTGGTTGTGATCTCTCCTCTTTATTCTTGATTTTATTTATTTGGGTACTTTCCTTTTTCTTTTTGATGAAGCTGGCTAGTGGTTTATCAATTTTGTTAATTCTTTCAAAGAACCAGCTTCTGGTTTCATTGATCTGTCCTACTGTTTTTTTGGTTTTGATAGCATTAATTTCTGCTCTAATCTTTATTATTTCCTGTCTTCTGCTGTTTTTGGGTTTTACTTGCTGTTCTTTTTCCAGTTCCTTAAGGTGTAAGGTTAGGTTGTGTATCTGGGATCTTTCTTCCTTCTTTAAGAAGGCCTGGATTGCTATATACTTTCCTCTTATGACCGCCTTTGCTGCATCCAAGAGGTTTTGGGTTGTGGTGTTATCATTTTCATTGACTTCCATATACTTTTTTAATTTCCTCTTTAACTGCTTGGTTAGCCCATTCATTCTTTAGTAGGATGTTCGTCAGTCTCCAAGTATTTGTTACCTTTCCAAATTTTTTCTTGTGGTTGATTTCGAGTTTCATAACATTGTGATCTGAATATATGCAGGGTATGATCTCGATCTTTTTGCACTTATTTAGGGCTGATTTGTGTCCCAGTATATGGTCTATTCTGGAGAACGTTCCACGTGCACTGGAGAAGAATGTATATTCTGCTGCTTTAGGATGAAATGTTCTGAATATATCTGTTAAGTCCATCTGGTCCAGTGTGTCATTCAAAGCCATTGTTTACTTGTTGATTTTTTGATTAGATGATCTGTCCATTGCTGTGAGTGGGGTATTGAAATCTCCTACTATTATGGTATTACTATCGACGAGTTTCTTTATGTTTGTGATTAATTAATTTATATATTTGGGTGCTTTCACATTTGGTGCATAAATGTTTACAATTGTTAGGTCTTCTTGGTGGATTGACCCCTTGATTATGATACAATTCCCTTCTGCATCTTTTGATACAGTCTTTATTTTAAAGTCTAGATTGTCTAAGTATGGCTACTCCAGTGTTCTTTTGTTGACCATTAGCATGATGGTTCTCTATCCCCTTATTTTCAATCTGAAGGTGCCTTTAGGTCTAAAGTGGGTCTCTTGTAAACAGCATATAGATGGATCTTGTTTTCTTACCCATTCTCTTACCCAATGTCTTTTGATTGGAGCATTGAGTCCATTGACGTTTAGAGTGAGTACTGAAAGATATGAATTTATTGACATTATGATGCTTGTAGAGTTGGAGTTTCTGGTGGTGTTCTCTGGTCCTTTCTAATCTTTGTTGCTTTTGATATATATATATATATACATATATATATGTATATATATATATGTATATATATACATATATATATATATTTTTTTTTTCATCTTTTCTTCCCTCAGAAAGTCCCCCTTAAAATTTCTTGCAGGGCTAGTTTAGTGGTCACAAACTCCTTTAATTTTTGTTTGCCTGGGAAACTTTTAATCTCTCCTTCTATTTTGAATGACAGCCTTGCTGGATAAAGAATTCTTGGTTGCATGTTTTTCTGATTAAGCACATTGAATATATCCTGCTACTCCTTTCTGGCCTGCCAAGTTTCTGTGGATGGGTCTGCTGCAAACCTGATCTGTCTTCCCTTGTATGTTAGGGACTTTTTTTCCCTTGCTGCTTTCATGATTCTCTCCTTGCCTGAGTGTTTTGTGAATTTGACTATGATATGCCTTGTTGATGGTCGGTTTTTGTTGAATCTAATGGGGGTCCTCTGTGCTTCCTGGATTTTGATGCCTGTGTCTTACCCCACGTTAGGAAAGTTTTCTGTTATGATTTGCTCGCATAACCCTTCTACCTCTATTCTCTTTCTTCCTCTTCTGGGACCCCTATGATTCTGATGTTCCTTTTTAATGAGTCACTGATTTCTCTAATTCTTAAATCGTACCCTTTTGCCTTCATCTCCCTCTTTTTTCTGCTTCATTATTCTCTATAAGTTTGTCCACTATATTGCTGATTTTCTGTTCTGCCTCATCCATCCTTGCCACCGCTGCATCCATCCGTGATTGCAGCTCAGTTATGGCATTTTAATTTCATTCTGACTATTTTTTACTTTTTTTTTTATTTCTGCAGAAAGGGATTCTAACCTATTTTCAACTCCACCTAGTATTCTTATTATTGTGATTCTAAATTCTGACTCAGACATCTTGCTTGTATCTGTGTTGGTTAAGTCCCTGGCTGTTGTTTCTTTGTGCTCTTTCTTTTGGGGTGAATTCCTTCGTTTTGTCATTTTGAAGACAGAAAAGGAATTAATGAGGTACAAAAATTGAAATTAAAAAGACAATTAAAATTTAAAAAATATTAAAATTAAAAATTAAACACACATACACACACAAATCGAGTAGATGATGCTAGATCCTACGTGTGTTTTGTTCTGGATGTTGAAAGTGGTTTTACAGATTAGAGAAAAAAAAGGGGGGAGAGAAGAAGAAAAAATGAAATTGTTTGAGAATTTGAAAAAATGAATACACTGAAGTAGACTAAAATGAGATTATGGGGATAAAATAGAATTTGAAAAAATATACACAAAAGTAAAGAATATAGTAGAAAAAAATTAAAGAAAAATATTTTTAATAAAAATTAAAAATCAATATGAATTTTCTTTTTCTGTATTCAAGAAAAAAGAAACGAAAAAGAGAAAAAAGATTAAAAAAGAAAAAAAAGGAAATCGTTTGAAAATTTGAAAAAGTGAATACACTGTAGTAGACTAAAATAAAATGATAGAAGTAAAATAGAATTTGAAAAAAATTACACAAAGGTAAAAAATATAGTAATAAAAATTAAAGAAAAAAATTTTTAATAAAAATTGAAAATAAAAATTTTTTCTCTTTCTGTATTCAAGAAAAAGAAGTGTAAAAGAGAAAAAGAAAAAGAAAAAAAAAAGAAAGAAAATTGAATAGATGAACCTGCTAACAGATTGAAGTAGGACTGAAATTACTTTGTTTTCCCCTAGAAGTCTATGTAGCACTTTATAGTCCATAAACAAATCCTGCAGTGAAACTTGTGTTCTTGAAGAGTGAAGTTGGCCCAGTTGGGTGGGGCTCAGTGTAACAGCTCCGCTCTCCACTAGATGGCGCTGCTATCCTACTGGGGTGGATTGTTTCCGCTCTCGTAGGTGCGTGTGCGCATGCGCGAGAGCGGTGAGTATGGCGCCGCCCAGTTACCCAGTCTGTTCTCTGTGATCAGCAATTGCGCACCTGTCCTCTGTCTTCAGCTTTCGTCCACTCCCCGCTTTTTCACTCTCCGTAACCAGGCTCCAGGCAGTACCTCTCTCCCGAGTTTTGTCTCGGATGCGCTGTTTTCTCCGGCCCCTTACCTCTGCAGGACTGCCGCTTTGACCTGTTCCGCCCCTCTGCGGGAGGGTCTCACTGAGCAATGGCCGAATGAGCACTGGCCGAATGTCGGCTGCAACCAGGAACACTTGCTGGACCCTGCTGCTGCTGGTGCCCTGAGACTGCGGCCAAGTGCCAGCCTGCCAGAAAAAGTTTGCAAGATAGTGTAGCAGCAGCATTTCAGGGATTATGGAAAATCACAACACACATCTGGCACCAGGCTTCACCCTTAAGGACCTTGTTCCAGCACCAGCGAATGTGGCCATTTTCTGGGGTCTGCTGGGACCAGGTGCTTTCAACAGTGTCTACAAAACGTCCTTCCAGCAGTGGAACCGCTTTTCCCCATGTGGCCTGAGAACCACCTGGACCCGACTCTGTTCCTGGGGATTCACCCTTCCCACCAGAGCACCACAAGGTATTGAGCTGCAGAGATGCAGCCTTTGCGCTCCCCTTTTTTACAGTCTTAATGGAATTTAAACCTTCTCCTTTCTCCCTTTTTAGTTTAGTCCCTGTGGCTGTTCCAATTTTCCACTTTCTCTCCAGCTGCTTTTGGGGAGGGGTGCTTTTCCCGTATTCTCTCCCCTTCCTCCGTCTCTGTCCTCTCTCTGCCCTCCGCGGCTTCTTGCTCCCCAAATTCACCTCTCTGCGCCGAGTACTTGCTGAATTCTGTGGTTTGGGTTGTGTAGATTATTGTGTTAATCCTCCAATCAGTTTTCTAGGTGTGTAGGATGGTTTAGTGTTGGTCTGGCTGTATTTCATGGATGTGAGACACACAAAAAACTTCCATGCTGTTCTGCTATTTTGGCTCCTTCCCGAACCTGCTGACTTTTAAAGTTCTTGTAGCAAGACTTCTGAATGCCATTCAACTCTAGCCCTTAGTCAGGGGCTGTGCAGTGAGGATGGCCACATTCGAGAAATTTCAGCTCCCAAGAAGGTACAACACACCACAGTCCACTCCGCAGAATTAGCAGTGACCTCTAACCTTACAGCAAACTGAAAAACAAACAAATCACCTGAGGATTTCCATAAAGAAGCCTGAGATTTTGGCCAGGACCTTTGAATTAGTATAATCTCTTCCTTCTTCCTCTGTCCTCACTTTTCTCTCCTATCGCACACACACACACACATGTGTCTGCACATGAGTGCCTGTGCACTTGTACATCTACATGTGTAACACACACATGCACACACATGTAATGCACACACGTGCATTTACACACCTACATCCCACATTACCCCCACTCCCTGTTCATTTCAGACCTGAATTTATTAACTGCTTTCTTTTTTTTTCTCATATGATTTTCTGTAAGACATTTCAACATTTCAGATAGTCTATCAATTCCATCTTGTTTTTCCTGGGGACCCCCACCCAGAACCACTGGGGCTCCTGTCCTATCTTGGACATGCTAGTCAAAGGCTTCCTACACAGCTGTCAAAAGGAACTTCTGTTCAAGTCATCTTGGGAATTTCATTCACAGTGTTCCTGTTGAATTCTCACAGTTTTTTGAATCTATGTCTTCTGCTATGTCAATAATTTTCCTTATTTCTATGGGAAAATCCTTCAGTTGTTTCTTAAGAAAAGGTGCATGGGAAGTTAGTTTTTGAGACTCACTTTTCAGACTTCCTTTTACTCTGACCCTTGATTGATAGTTGGCTGGGTATATACATTTCAAGGTTTTAAATAATTTTCCTTCAGAACTTTTAGCATATTTCTCTATCATTTTCTGGTATCCATTGTAGCTATTATAAAATCCAATTCATCCTGATCTATGTTCCTTTGTATGTGGCATTGTTTTAATCTCTGAAAGCTTTAATAAATTATTAACCTTCTCTTTATTTTTGGTATTCTGTAATTTCACAACAATATATCTTAATATGAGTCTCTTTGCACTTTACTAAATGGCCCTTTCTGTCTAGGTATTCATACAATCTTCATATATTTCTTTGGCAATTTTCTTCCTTCCTTTTTGGCTGTTTTCTTTCTCCAGAATTCAGATGTACTTCCTAGGTTTTCTACTATCTTTCCACCTCTTTGTCTTCTTGCTTTATTTCTGGGAGAATTCCTTGATTCTCTATAATTTTTAATTTTAAAGAGCACCTTCTGATTCTTAGTTATTCCTTTTTGAAAGCTTTCCATTCTTATTTTGTGAATGTAGCGCATTCTTTTATCACTCTAAGGGTATTTACTTCTGGGGGGCAAGATTTCTTCCATTTCCAGCACTGTTTTCCTTCTTCTGGGTTCCTTTCTATTCTCTGCTTTTATTTCTCTCTTTCATGTTGGAGGTTTTCCTAAAGTGGCAATAGCTCTTGATTGTTCATTTCTAAGGAAAAAAAAAGAAGCAATAATGAGTTTCTTGGAATCTCTGTATGCACAGGTGAGATTTGTCAGCTGGGAGACCTCACTGCATCAGGCAGTGAAGTGGCCATTTGATTTTAAAGGCACCCTTTGGGGCGCCTGGGTGGCGCAGTCAGTTAAGCGTCCGACTTCAGCCAGGTCACGATCTCGCGGTCCGTGAGTTCGAGCCCCGCGTCAGGCTCTGGGCTGATGGCTCAGAGCCTGGAGCCTGTTTCCGATTCTGTGTCTTCCTCTCTCTCTGCCCCTCCCCTGTTCATGCTCTGTCTCTCTCTGTCCCAAAAATAAATAAACGTTGAAAAAAAAAATTTAAAGGCACCCTTTGGAGTTTAATTACCTGAAGGCTTCAGCTTCTATGAGAAGAGTTATCCACTTCCTGCAAGCCATCTACTGGCTACCAATGTCATGGGAGTGAGTAAAGTAAGGACCATCCACCATTCAGTATTCTCTCTTTCATTTAACTTCTTCATTTTATGTCTTCTACTAGCTCTGCGATCTCTGAATTCAGTACTTCTTCCTTGATTTCTCATGAAATTAAATCTCTCTTTTCCTGCTTGGGGCAGAGTTGGGGTGGAGAGATGGTGTTAATTGCTGGCAGAATAATGTGAGAGAGGGAGCCTTGGGGGTTAGCCATTGCATACATGCATATTTCCAGCCAATCCCTTCTTTAACTGCATACCTCACCCCTCTTTCTGCAGTATTTAACTGATAGTATGATAATCTCAAGGATTCTATGGATAAAGTGGTTTCTTATCTCTAAGGATCTTTCAAATATGGCTTTCTCTGGCAAATCAATTACTGCAACTCTATCTGCCTTTTGTCTTCCCAAGATATGTTGAAACTTCTTGTCTGCCAATATCTCACCCACCTCTCTTTGTCTTGTGGATAAATATATGATACGTATCTTTATCTCATTACTTTCATTTTTTCAGGGACTTGAGAGTGAGAGGAAGCGTATGCATATGATCATTTGCCATACTTAACCTCAAGTCTTAAATGGACTTACTGATGCTGATCATAAAACCAATGAAGGAATTTAGCATGTCTTCTTGGGGCTAGGAATCAGAGCAAGGCAGAAATATGGCATCAGATGTCATACCACACTTAAAATCTAGTGGGTGAATGGAATACGTATGGTTTAACCCAGTAAGACCACTTGGGAGGCTCAGGCTTAAGACAATAATTCACCAAACTTTAAAAACCCTCCTGTTTGAAAGTGTTTATAGCTGTATGAAATAGAATACAGCAGCTTAAAAATCTTATAGCCTAAACCTGGAACTATTCAAAATGTCCAGTAATAGGTAATAGTGGACCACAGTCCACTGGTCCACTATTAGCTATTACCTATTGTTAATGAAAAAGAAGGGGTTTGGGAGAGATTGACTGGAAGAGGTCACAAGAGAACTTTCTGGAGTGATAAGGATGTTTTATATCTTGTTTGTAGTGGTGCTTACATGAAAGTATCCATCTGTTAAAACTCATCTAACAGTACATGCACACTGTGTGCAATTGACTATATAAATTATGCCTTAATAGAGTTGATTTGATAATAAAATCTTTTATGGATACTCATTACCTTTAAGACGAAGCACATACTGCTAGTCAAGATGCTTTACAAACTATCTTCAAATTACTCTCCTGCTTGCTCTCCTGCACTCCAATTAAATCTCCATCCCCCACCCCCAGCCTGAGGAATGGTCCATTTTCTCCCAACTTGCCATGCCTTGCTCACCTCTGCATATGAACCCCTGCTTGTCCATGCTCAGACTGCCTCTTTTAAAATGGTTCAAATCTTCTCTGCTCCTTTTCAAAAAGCCTTTTCTGATCACCAAGTACTAAAAGATTACTGCTTCTTCTAGTCTCTTTTATTTTCGTCTATACTAGTTATTTGGCATTTCAAAATGTACAGCTTTGAGAGATCTCTTTTATTATCCTGCATTATTCTAAGTGCTGTATTGATGTTTCAGTTTTCATATGTGCGTGCCTTATTGTCCGAAAAAGATGAATTTTCTAGACGGTATGCGTTGTACATTCTTACATCTTTCCTAGAGCCTAGCAGAAGGCCTTACACATCGTTGGCAGTCAATAAATATTTGCTGAATGAAGGATAAGATAATAAATCATGTAGACATTTTAAAGAGACGAAACTGGGGATTTTGAAGCTGGAGAGAGAGGATTTGCTTTACCAGTATGAACTGGTAGGAAAGAATCATCCAAAGAATATACTGAATTAACAGGAGGTTCACATCATTTATAAGCTGCATTTTGTGAAGGCTCTATGTTATAATTAAATCAACATAGTATGTAAAATTAATCCACAGAACCTGCTAAGAGCAGTCTATAATTAGGATATGGCAATTTTAAACTCTAGTGATTCCTGAATTTATTCCCTAGGATTTATTGCTAGGAATCCTGACACGGTCCCAAGAGGCAATATCTTGTGCTATATATGGCATTCCTCTTGTCATCTTCTCTCCTTGCCTCAGTGTCATCAAGATAACAAGCACTTCTGCAATTCTAGGTAGAATGTATATGCTGCAAACAGTAGGGATGAATTCAGCCGTAACATATGCTACACATTTATTATGCACAGCTTGTTAGATTCTGATTTCTGATCTGCCATTTTTCCCAAAGGAATATAGACTTCCAGTGTGGCAAAAAATAATATGGCTATTTTATTTTAAAGGGCAGCCTATTTATATAAAACAGGGCCCCAAATGAACTCATCTATACGTCATGTATGCTCTTTCTTTTACTTGCTCGTGAGATGAATTTGTTTATGATAAGTAAATCTTTATGGTATAGTATTTATTTTATCACAGAGAGAAAGAGTCCATGCCCAGAAATTGGACGCCACACACATACCCACTCAACTTGAGGTAATGAGGGCTGTTCTCACCGATTCACTTTGCTGCCTGACAGACAAGAGGGCTGTTCGTTTTATCATTGTTGCTCACACCTATCAACCCTCCCTCCAATTTGATGACTACCACAGCAATATATATAGCAAATCTCCTCAGGGACTATAATTATTCATCTTTCAGAAGGCACAAGATCTATAATGGATGAGTGCTGTAGACAAGAAACCAGTTTATAGGTTTAGCTCCTAAGCAAAAGACTAATTTGTCTTTATTGGAGGAATAAGCCATGGCCATTTAATAAATGAATTGTAAGTATTGGAAGAGATTGTGTAAATGTGTTTGTGGCTCAGGCACATAAACGCTATTCTGATATCACTACGCAGAAAACAAAAACTGATGCCCGCAGGCCATCAGACGCTACTGTGATTTGGAAAATCCAGAGGCCTGTCATGAAACCTCAGCTTGTTGTCTTGAGTTATGAATTACTCTTAAATTAATATCACTACTGCTGCTATTGGGACCATCTGATTTCATAACATTTTTGAGCCCGGTAGTCGATCAAGGCACTCAAGCTGTTATTTCCATCAGAGATGAGGGCTTAAAATGTCCCTTGTGGCATGCCTCTTGGTTTCCCATAGAATCTCAAGTTGAATGTGCAATCCATTTCACCCTCTCATGGTGAGGTACCATGGAAGCCAGCAGTGCATTTTTCACGATTTGCGTTGCAGTATTCTGTTGATTTTTCACTAATAGAGCTTGTTTACTCACTGAAGCATTTGAATGTTATTTATACCGAGTAATAAAATGGTTCTGCTCAACTGTGTTCTGATTTGTCTTAGTCGAAGCTCTTTAGAATCTAAAGAAAACAAATCCACCTAAGACAGCCCAAGTAAAGAGAGAGCTCTTATCTAAAAATGCAGATCACTTAATGACTGTGAATGGATTCAGGGACTGGCGTGAAGAACCAATGCCTTCCCCATATCTCAGGATCCTACAAATTTCTCTTATCTCTGGCTCTCTCCGCTTCCTTCTCCTCTGTCTACTCTTGCTTTTTTGGCTGGTTTATTCTCTTACTCATCTTGCCCATTACCCAGTAGGGCCATAGCTCTAACTCTGTATCATGACCTCTGACTCACTACAGTCTGGTCTCTATCACTAAGTTTTCAAACCCTTCTCCTGAGAATCTGATTGGCTTACCTACTCCCTGGAGAAGTCACCTTTGAAATGTTCTTTCCAAGGCTGATGGATAGGGCAGGTTCTCGAGAACGGGTCCTAGGAAGCAGAGGGCATAAACCTGATAAGTCATGAGCTTTCCATCATGCTCTGACTTCACTCTATTGTCTTGGAGTCACTTCCTCAAACTGCTTTGTCAATAGGAGCGATTGTATCAAATGCCTGTATTCTTGACTACACACATAGCTGCATTTGAGGTACAGCTTTTCAGTTCTGCAGAACCATAAAATTGAAGCAATTTCTGGAAGTTTCTAGATCAGAGATTATCAATCTATACATTCTCTACATCAAAATACCATTATCTGAGTTTTGTTTCTTGGTTGCATTTGGGGATCACATATTCTAGCCACCAATGATTGTGCAGTATAGGTAGGAGGGCAGGGCTTGGACCTGGCCAATCTGCCACAGATTGGACTCTACATCCCCTGGTGAAAATTTGGCAAAGCCTTTTGTCCACATTGTAGGTGATTAAGATGATTTCCTTTGTTTTCTGCAAATGCATCCTGAGTACAATGGAAATTACTGCTCTGGATGGGGGGAAATAGGTTGGATATGAAGACTGGAAACTGGTCCCTTTACAAGCCTGGTGAAGAGATAAAAGAGATCACTATACTGAGGAAAGCTCACAAAGGGATTTAGTTGCCAATGAACATGCTTCAGTCATGCTACATGTAGCCCATGTACAAACCTGTCTTCCTAAAAAGAACTAAATGCCTTGAGAGCATAAATGATACACTAGTTGTCTGTGGTTCCAGGATCCGCCATAGTACCTGGCACATAGTAGGTACTCAGTAATTTTTGCTAATCGAATGAATGGATGGACCATATAAAGAAACTTCTTTGCTGACATCAGCACGGACCACCTCAAGAAGAAGCCTGCTTTTCTTTTGGTACCTTTCTGTGTGTGTGGAATATTGAGCCGATTAATCATTCTAATTAAAATTTAAATGTAGGGGCGCCTGGGTGGCGCAGTCGGTTAAGCGTCCGACTTCAGCCAGGTCACGATCTCGCCGTCCGTGAGTTCGAGCCCCGCGTCGGGCTCTGGGCTGATGGCTCAGAGCCTGGAGCCTGTTTCCGATTCTGTGTCTCCCTCTCTCTCTCTGCCCCTCCCCTGTTCATGCTCTGTCTCTCTCTGTCCCAAAAATAAATAAACGTTGAAAAAAAAATTTAATAAAATAAAATTTAAATGTGTTTTCTAATCTTAGGCGATTTCAGGATTTTTTTTCTCATTGTGAGCCTTCAAAAGAATCATTTTCATTTTAATCTTCTAGTGCTAGCATTTCGTTGTGAGTTGAAGGAATAGATCTTCCTAAGTTCTTAGACCTGTAACATTTAGAAACCATCCTCTGCCGTGTTTGCCTACTGAAATTTTTCCACAGCATTTACTCTCCTAAGTCATTTTATCATTTTTTTCTGTTCTTTCTGACCAAAGAGGTGCGTCCACACTGTGGAATCTACAGCAAAGCTCTGACCTTCTGAAGTTTCTGTGTAGACCTGGCCTCCAGTCTCCAAAATGCTGTATATCATTTGTCTTTGCCTTCAAGAAACATATTGCCATTTCTTTTACAAAATAAAACAGGTTTATGTTAGAAATTTTGGGGAAAAAAGATAAGCAAAAATAAGTAATAAGGCATAGTCCCCATCACCCAGAGATAACCAGCCATTTTTTTCTATGTCCCTACGATTATTTAAACAAAAACAGGATGGCATTTCTTTACAGCTGTCCCTATTGAGACGCTTGGTAACCGTCAGCCTGCTGAATTTGGTGGACAGCATGCCCCGCTAGGCACACTACCCTCAGCGACCGCTGGCTACGCAGCTCACCTTCAGCTTGCTCATCTGATTTGTCACATTTTGCCCCATGAAAACATTATGGCGTTTTTGACCTGTTTGGTCTATTTTCTGGATTCATTTAGCAAGAACTGAAAAAAGCTAATTGATAGCCCTCTAACTCCCTGGGTTCAAACAGCAATAAAGATGTTGGAGTAAATGCGCGCCCGGGTGCTTGGAGTCCTGGGGCTGCTGTATAGGTGCTCCTGCTTCTGTTTCGGCAGAGGCGTGATACAGGGCAGGACAGCCAGGCTGGGGAAGTCTTTGCAGTGATCTCCCAATAAGCTGGGACTTTGAAAAGCCCCACCCTTAGCGCGGTGGAAAATGAGGAACGAAGCCCACCATGTCCAAGGGAGCAGCAAGGCAATTTCCCTGACTCGAATTTGGTGTAAATAATGAGAAAAACAGTATCTGGTATCTCCCTCGATAATTCATGACCACAAACCAGCCCACATTTGGGCTTGGCAGCAAGAAAAAAGCAGGGAGGGAGAACAGAGAATAGGGATACAATGGAAAAAAGAATCAGATAGCAAAAGATTAAAATTCAAGCCTATATTGCATATTTTTCCTCAGCTCATATCTTTTCAGTAGAATTCCTCTTGGTTTTTAATAATCAAGTATCATAGAACTTACATATCTGTGAATACATTTTTTTTTATCAGTCATTGGTTATATAGGAGCAGTGTCTAATTGAATTCCAAATACTCAATGCATTTTTAACAAAATGATGTGCTGGAAAGGTATCAGGTTACATTCTAAATACAACGGGCGAATCATTAGAATCACATAAAGATTTTTTGAAAAGCGTGCAGAGTTCGGACAAAAGGGACACTGGCCCTGAGCAAAATGTCATAGCATCACACTCAGTGGGAACCACTCTTTTGCCACTGTGTGCTTGTCCTGAACACATTTCCACAGGGCCTTTCATATTTAGCCTTCATTTTTGACTAGTAATGAGGAGGTCTTTCTCTCTCTCTCTCTCTCTACGAAAGCATTGAAGGAAAACGTGGAGAATAGAGAAAACAAATGTAAATAATGGGAGTTTAAATAAAGCTCCATTTTACAAACGTTCTCATGCTTAAATGTTGGTGACTTCCTTTGAAAATGTCTCACAGCTTTCTTGTTCAAGAGCCTCTTCAGCAGTGCCAGATGATAGGGAATTTCTATCAGCTTCTGAGTTGGATAGTTTGCTTGAAATTGACTGGTATCAACTCACTCATGCACATCAGCTCTTTCTACAACCAGTGACAATTACTGCTTTGGTCCTGCTCCCTTCGCAGTTTTCATCAAGTATCAAGTTTTCTCCTCACTTGGTGAGTTACAGCTTATTGCAGGTAATTGTCTTGTTTTTATTGGAAAATTTTCACTGCATTTTTTTTCTAACAAATTTATTTATTTGCTTTTATTTACTTTGCCATATTGTCAACATAGTGTTCTTCAAATGCATGCAGACTTTCATATTTGATAACCTTAAAACAATGTCTTAAGCATTTTACATCCTAATGTCATGGTTTGTTATTTATATTTAAGTATTTTACTTAAAATTAGTTTGGAGGTAGGGTCAAAGTATAACACATTTATACATTCTTCTCATTTAAAATAATAGGAAATAAACTGTTTTTATGCAATACATCTGACATTTTAGGAATGTATTATTGTTATTAAAAGGGGTGATGGTTAATTTTATGTGTCAACTTGACTGGATCACAGGATCCTAGACATTTAGCTAAGCATAATTTCTGGGTGTTTTCTGTGAGAGTGTTTCTGGATGGGATTAGCTTTTGAGTTGGTAGACTCAGTAAAGCAGCTTGCCTTCTCCTTTGAAGGTGGCCATCATGAAATCAGCTGAAGGTCCAAATAGAACAACAAGATGGAGGGAGGCAGATTACACCTTTTCAGCCTAACTGTTGGAGCTGGACATTGGTCTTCTGCCATTGGGCTGAGACTTATTCTGGCTCTCAGGCCTTTAGACTTAATTATACCACCTGCTTTCGTGGGTCTCCAACTTGCAGACAGTAGATTGTGGCATTTCTCAGACTCCATAATTATGTGAGCCAATTCCTCATAGTAAATCTCTTTAGATAGATAGATTCTTTATATTATCAATCACAATAAATGTAAATGGACTGAACACAATAGATAAAATATAAAGATGGCCAGGCTGGATTAAAAAAAAAAATCCAAGGGTGCCTGGGTGGCTCAGTCTTTTGGCTCAGGTTGTAATCCCAGGGTTGTGGCTCCGTATGGGGCTCCATGCTGAGCATGAAACCTGCTTGGGATTGTTTCTCTTTCTGTCTCTCTCTCTGCCCCTCCCCACCACTCGTATGCTCTTTTCAAAAAAAAAAAAAAAAATCCAGCCATATACTATTTACAATAGACCACATGCATCACAAAAACATAAATATTTAGAACCAAAGGATGGAAAAATGATGTCCTAGACAAATAATCAAAGGAAGCCTGAGGAAGTTATTTTAACATTAGATTAAGAAAATTCTAAGGGAATAGGAGATAAAGAGAACCATAATATAACATTAAAAAATTTAATTCACCTTATAGTTATACCAAACTAAACCTTATGCACAAAATAACATAGTTCCTAAATATATAAATCAAAAGTTGTCAGAACTACAAAGAAAAATGGAAAAACCTATACTATAGTACTCTCTAAAATACGAATAGGTCAGGCAGACAGATGTTAGTAAAAATATAGAAGATATTAACTGAACAATGAAGCTTGATCTAATGGACATTTAAAAACCACAACATTCAATACACATTTGAAAATACACATTCTACATACTAATGTATAGCCCACATAAAACATTTATAAAAACTGAATTCTTGCTAGGACAAGAGCCAGCCCAACTAATTTGTAATCATTTTCTGATCATCATGTAATTAAGTCATTTATACAAAAAGCTGAAACCACAGGGGGGAAACTGGTAAATGTTGGCTACATTAATATTAAGGATGGTTGTTCACTGATATACATCAAAAAGTGAAAAAGCAGGTCAAAAACTCGGAAAGATATTTGCAAGATGTATAACTCAAAGAATTATATAATAAACTCCTAGAAATCAAGGGGAAAAAAATGAGCAGCCTGATACAAAAGTGAGAAGAGTTACCCTCAGAAGAGCCATTCCAGCTGTCCCATAAACACATGAAAAAATGCACAAACTCAGTAATTGGGAAATGTAAATCAAAACCACGATGAAGTATAATTTCACACCCACCAGAAGGGTGAAAATCTAAAAATTGTTCAATCCCAATGCCAGGATGTAAGTCAAACAGGATCCTTTATCCACTGCTGGTATAATACAGTATTCTGTTTGGGAACATCTACAGAGGTGAAGACACTATAAAGAAGGGCATGGAATGAGTAACACAAAATTCAGAATGGCAGTTATCCCTGAGGGAAAGCAATGGGAGGATGATGATTATCACACAATTAAGTCTACATGTATATTTTATACATGTTTTTGTAAGGATGCTACGTTTCACGATTTAGAAAGATATTAATGAAGTTAAAGGCTGGTATCAGCTAATACCAAAAGTCATTTTGATACTTGGTGGGTATTGCACTGTGGTTAACAGAAAGACACTATGCTGTTAACTTGTCTTTCATCTCATTTGTCTGTGCTTTTTCTTTCTTTTAAAAAATTTTTTTTTAATATTTATTTATTTTTGAGAGACACAGAGAGAGTGTGAGCAGGGGAGGGGCAGAGAGAGAGAGGAAGATACAGAATCTGAAGCAGGCTCCAGGCTCTGAGCTGTCAGCACAGAGCCCGAGACAGGGCTTAAACCCACGAACTGTGGGATCATGACCTCAGCCAAAGTCGGATGCTTAACCAACTGAGCCACACAGTTGCCCCTCTGCTTTTTCTAATGGTTTCCAGTATTGGGCCTAAGCTCTAGTCAGTTATACCAAACACGTATGTTACATTTCAAGACATGTTGTGTATTTATCACAAACCCAAAATACCTTGTTTACTGCAAACCTTTCAAAGACAGAGGAGCCATGAACAAGGAAAAAAAGAAATGTTTAAGACTGTTTAACATTTCTAATGCTGAATAGTAGGGTCTAATATTATTTAAATCTCTCAAATGTTTACTTTAGTCGGGTTGTGATTTTTTTTTAAAGAACTTTTTAGTTTTATCTGGCTTGATTTTTCCTATAAAATCATACTGTTAATGTAATCTAATATATTTATGAACTCTCAAAATTATTATAAAGTATTGGTTTTAAATTTCTTTTAAGATGATTTCAAGTTTTTTAGAAGCCCTAAGGAAAATGAAGATCAAACAGTTTCTCCTTTATTGTGATGATTACCAAACTTATTAAATCCATAGCTAGCCAAATCTAAGGTTTTGTAAAAATTCTATAGTAATTCATTAAGTCAACAACTAAAAGCTTCCTTTACTTGGCTCTAATGAATCATCTAAAACATCTATCTGTGCCTACAGACTTCTAGGACCATCTGTCTACTATTTGAGTTGAATTTATACTGTCTGACTTATATATATTTTAGGGGGTTGGCTGTATTAGAAGCATATTCTTAGAGGAGGCATCAATGGCTATAAGGTTTATTCTTGTATCTATCCCCAGGGTCTTTGGAAGGAAAAAAGGCATTTCTTCCTTTTCCTTAATGTAATATATTGATTTATGTCTTCAATTTTATTCTTTCTTCCTTTTGAAAGGATTTTCTTTCTATAATAATTCCCATTTCATGATGGTTACCAGAGGGGAGAGGAGGATGGGTGAAACAGGTGATGGGGATTTAAGAGTACATTTATCATGATGGGCACGAAGTAGTGTATAGAATTATTGAATCACTATATTGTGCACCTGAAACTAATGCAACCCTGTATGTTAACTATACTGGAATTAAAATAAAAAATAATAAAGAATTTAAAAATTCCCCTTTCATAGCTCCCTCTGTCTCTTCTTCTCCTTCTTCCGCCTCAAATGTTTACATATCCTTTTTAAAAAGCAAACAAGAACTTCCTGTGACACCAATAAGACATTGAACACCAGGTTCTTTCATCTCTCCCGTCTTCTGCTAGTGAGCTCTTTGTATAACTGCGAACTTCATATCCCTCCCTTCTTGATCCTCAGTGCCACAGCCAACTTGCCACCTCTTAGAGCTCATCTCTGTCCTTCTCAAACTGTTTCAAGCACACTGGCCTCCTTATTGCTTCTCAAGGCTAAGTGCACTCCTGTTTCAAGCCTTCGCATTAGCCCCTCTTCCCCATGCTCCTCTCCCATATATTCACAGGACTTCCTTCATTTCTCTACTCAGATGACATCTTCACTCTATTTAAAAAAACCCGAATAACAAGATAGTGACCCCCCCCCCTCACCTCTTAGATTGTTTATTTTCTTCAAAATACTTACCACTAGCTGGCATATATTTATTGGTTGTTTGCAAACACAGTGAAAAAGAAAAACTTTGTCCCCTTTGTTCTGTTCAAACAGTGCCTGGTGCATAGTTAGAGCTCAATAAATACTTGTGGATTGAATCAATTAATAAATGTTGAAAATGCCTCATCTCAGGTCTATAATGATTCTTCTGTTTCCTTGATGTCTTATTCATCTGTCTGTGGCATTTGTTTCTTATAACATATCCCTTCTCTCAGTTTTAGTGATATTATACCTTTATTTAACCTCTCTACCCTTCTGTTTTCTCCAAGAGTTCCTTTCAAATTGTTGTTCCTCCAAGGCTTGATTCTGAGCCCTAGAAATTTCTTTTTCAGTGTTCACATCCTCAAAGATTTCTTCTATTCTTCTTCTTTTTATTGTGATAAAAAAATAATATAAAATTTACCATTTTAACAATTAAAAAAATTTTAAATGTTTATTTATTTTGAGAGAGAGAGAGAGAGACAGAGAGCAAGAAGGGGAGGGGCAGAGAGAGAGAGGGAGACACAGAATCCGAAGCAGGCTCAAGGCTTTGAGCTGTCAGCACAGAGCCTGATGTGGGGCTCAAACTCATGGACCATGAGATCATGACCTGAGGTGAAGTTGGATGCTTAACTAACTGAGCCACCCAGGTGCCCTGTATTTTAACAGTTTTTAAGAACATGGTTTAGTAGTGTTAGCTATATACGCCTTCTTGTGCCACAAATCTCTAGTACTTGTCCATCTTGCGAAACTGACACGCTACTCATTGAACAATGACTTCCCTTTACCCCTTCCCCAGCTTCTAGTAACTATTGTTGTACTTTCTGTTCCTATGAGTTTGGCTACTTTAGATACCTCTTATAAATGGAATCATACAGTTTTTATCTTTTTGTGACTGGCTTATTTCACTTAGCATAATATCTTCCAGTTTCGTCGATATTGTAGCATGTGACAGGATTTCCTTTTTTTTTTTTTTTAAGGCTAAATAGCTTTCCATTGCATATATGTGCCACATTTTCTTTGTCCATTCATCTGCTAGTGAACATTTAGTTGCTTCTACCTCTTGGCCAGTGTGGATAATTCTGCAATGAACAGGAGTGTGCACATATCTTTTTCAGATCCTGTTTTCAATTCTTTTGAATATATATTTGGAAATGGGATTGGTAGGTCATATGGTAATTTTTTAAAAGGTTTTCCTTTCAAAACCATACTGTTTTCCATGCAGGTGCATTGTTTTATATTCCACCAATAATGCACAAGGGTTCCAGTTTCTCCACATCCTCATCAAACACTTGTTATTTTCTGTTTTTTTTTTCTTTTCTTTTCTTTTTTAAATAATGGCCATCCTAATGAGCATGAGATGATATCTCATTGTGGTTTTTATTTATATTTCCCTGATGATCAGTGATGTTGAGCATCTTCTGATATGCTTATTGGTCATTGGCATGTCTTCTTTGGAGAAATATCTATTCGAGTCCTTTGCCCATTTTTAAATTGAGTCATTTGTGATTTTGCTGTTGTCAAGTTGTAGGAGTTCTTTATGTATTCTGGGCATTAATCTCTTATCAAATATATGGCTTACTAGTATTTTCTCCCATTCTGTGGAATGCTCTTTCATTCTGTTTGAGATTTCTTCTATTTAAGACTTTTTTATACTTCACTTGGCTCCTGATTTATATCTGTGTTCCTCACTCTTGTTTGCACACCTCTTTGTCCTTAAGCCTTGCCTTGCCATGTCTTTCCTTTCTTCTTTACCTTCTATATGGTCTAGTATAGGATATAAAGTGGAAACTCAATAGTTGAATTGCCAAATTGAATGACTTAAATAAAACACTGGTGTACCGCCACTTCCAGTTTTGACTTCTTATGAAGTGTCCAGGCCCGTATCTCCAAATGCTTCTTGAACATCTGAAAACAGCCAATATTTGAGGCCTTACAGTTACCTTTCTTCCACTTACTTCTTACATAAACAATCATTAAATCCTCTCTATTTCTTTTGGACAATGAATCTTAAATTGAACACTTCTTTTCCTTTGCCAGGTTCACTGTGAACCAATCCGAATGAACATAGCCCCTCTCAATGAGATCTCCCATTCTTCTCTCAGCTGTGTTTTCGAACAACAAAAAGGCCAGCTCATTATTATCTTATTAGGATTCTAGGGTGGCGTCCAGTCATTCCCAAGAGCAAAACTGAAAATTTCCCCTGGCTTTTGGTTTGCCCTAAGAAGGCGGGAAATGTGATTTAAGCTCACAGTTAACAAAACAGTCCCTCCACTTTGGCCAAATGATGTCCTTCCTTTGTCAACAAAATACCTTTTCTTCATTCCTTCTTCTGGGCCTTCACTGTCTCCTAGAGGACTTTACACGTGACTTAAATAATTCGAGTCTTAACCCTTCTCCCTAATCCTAATCCTCAAGTATGCCTTTCAGTCTCCCCTGACAGCTAACTAAAATCATCTTTGTCCTAAATTTGAATATCTTAAGCAACTCTGTATGTTTTAACACACCAGGTTAATGTTTTTATTGATATAATAGCATTTTCTTTTGGAATATTTCTACTTTGTACTTCTCTTTGAGCTTGGAGGACCATCAAAATTAAAGTAACTTTTTCTATAGACCTTTGTTACTGACTCAGGCTGTGATCTTGTGTGTGGTTTACTTGACTTTTTTTTTCTTTTTAAGTTTATTTATTTATTTTGAGAGAGGGAGAGAGCAGGGGAAAGGCAGAGAGAGGGGGGAGAGAGAGAGAGAATCCCATGCAGGCTCTGCACCAGCAGCACAGAACCTGATGTGGGGCTCGAACACATGAACTGTGAGATCATGACCTGAGCTAAAACCAAGAGTCAGATGCTTAACTAACTGAGCCACCCAGGTGCCCCTCACTTAACTTCTTGATATTTATCTCTCTATTTGCAAATGGGAATAAGATTGGAGTGCAAGAGGTACTGCTTTTTGGAGCTTTTAGCCCATGATAGGTGAGACATGAATTATGACATTAGGCTATGACAATTGTTTTTTTCTCTTAGTATATAGGATCTTGTCTGTTTATTTATAGATAATCCATCCTATCCTGAAAAAAGAGTTTTAAGTCAGTGTTAGAAATATAAGATTTTAATTTTTTAAGTAAAGAATGTCAAGGTAAATGGACAATAAGTAGTAGGAAAAATAGAAAGAGAATAGAAAAAATAAGATGATGAAAAACAGGAGTGGGATCAATACACAGAAAGTATGTCTTGAGATGCAATCCACTTGCTACAGATGGACTGCAAATCTGACTCTGAGATTTCTAGCAGCCAGCTTAGACAGAAGAGCATGATCAATTCAATGATTCATGAAGTCCATACGTAAAAACAAACCAACTGCTCAAAGTCATAACTATTCCTGGTACTAAGATCAGAGGGAAATTTCCTGTTCTAGACAGTGACACTCAAGTGATGAAGAGAATTATGCACAACAGTTGAGTAAGTGATACGAAATTCTCCCTTTTAATGTTTTTGAGGTTTTTTTTTTTTAATTTTTTTTTTCAACGTTTTTATTTATTTATGGGACAGACAGAGACAGAGCATGAACAGGGGAGGGGCAGAGAGAGAGGGAGACACAGAATCGGAAACAGGCTCCAGGCTCCGAGCCATCAGCCCAGAGCCTGACGCGGGGCTCGAACTCACGGACCGTGAGATCGTGACCTGGCTGAAGTCGGACGCTTAACCGACTGCGCCACCCAGGCGCCCCGTTTTTGAGGTTTTTAAAGAAACATTTCTTTTGCCATTTTATTTTTCAGTAACATGAGGTTGATAGTGAGGCTATATGGTCAAAAACTTGGGCAGGTAAAAAAATAATTTTTAGGAGGAATTTGAAAGGAATGACTAGGGAGTGGCACTTTCACATCTAGAAGGAACAGACCAAGAGTACAGAAATAACAAGTTTTCAGGGCAAAGCAAGGGCAAAATGAGAAGTCAGGAGCCATCTGGACAGATTGAATGTGGTGCCAAAGCCCTGAAGTAGCGGAGTCTTAATTTTAAGCAGAAGATAAAGAAAATGAATTCGTAGTTGGAACAAGGTCATAGTATAATTATAGTGAATACAATTATGTGACCATTTACTGGACTCACTTTTGTGATTTCGTTGCATTTATACTATTTCTAGAAAAAATGATATATTTAATTATACTGTAATTATCCTGAAAGGACTTCTACATTTAGGCTACAATTAGCTCTGACCATTAGTCCATTATGAATGAAACAAAGGCAATAGAAAAGTGATCGAATAGCATGAACAGGCAATTCAAAAAAGAAGACATTTGTATTTGTATGGTCGTCTGTATAGTCAATCTGCATAAAATATTTTCATTTTATTAATAAATAGAAATTATAAATGACAAATGCACATTAGAACACCAGTGATATACTAGTGCTGTCTATCAATTAAAATTACACAGCAATTTTTATTTTAAGTGATAATACATAGCACTGGCTCTCTCATACGCTATTGACAGCTGCAAATGGACACAGTTTTTTAGGGTAGTTTGGTGATATAGATGGAAATCCTTAAAAATCAACACATGCTTAAATTTAGCAATTCCACTTCTAGGAATTTATTCTTAGGAAATAATTCAGAACAATCCTAAAGATGTTCACTGAAGAATTTTTAAGTGATTCTTAAAAATATAAATACTAAAAAAAATCTGACAATAACGAATTTGTTTAATAAACTATAATTCATCCATAGAATAGAATACTATGCATTCATAAAAGCTAAGAGTGTCACAGTAGAGTTGTTGTCCTGGGAAGATGTTCATGACATATTGTTTTGTGCTCAAAGCAGGTTCCATTAAGTGGTACTATCATGCTAACGTTATCAAGAGAGTATGGTGGTGTAAATTTAGGCAAATAGATTGGTAGAATGAAATAGGGAAATGAGAAATAGGTGCAAATATATGCAATCAATTGAGTTTCAGTAAAGGCACAACACATTCGAAAGGGAAAAGAAAACCCTTGCAACAAATGTTAGAAGAACTAGAAGTCCATATGAAAAAAGAAATGTACCTCACCTCTTACTTCACCACACACCAAAAAAAAAAAAAAAAAAAAAAAAAAAAACAAGATGGATCAGATGCCTAAACAAAACAGCTAAAACTATAATGCTTCTAGAGGAAAACATAGGAGAATATCTTTGCAATTTTTGGAGAGGCAAAGATTACTTAGTTAACTCACAAAAACCACTAATCATAAAACATAAAATTGATAAATTGGATTTATTAGAATATCATCATAAAAATACACCGTTAAGACAATGAAAAAAATGCACCACAGACTAGGATTAAATATTTACAATCCATATATCTGACAAAATACTTGTATCCAGATTACATAAGTAATGCCAAGTCAATATTTAAAAAAAACAACCAATTTTTAAAAAATTAGCAAAAGTCTTGAGCAGATACTTCACAAAAGATATGTAAATGGCCAATAAATACATAGAAAGGTGCTCAATAACATTAGACATGCAAATTAAACCACAATGCAAATTAATGCAAATTAAATGCAAATTAAAACCACAATAAGATACCATTATATACCAACCATATTGCTAAAATTTAAAAACGGAAACTTAAATGTTGGTGAGTATATGCAGCAACTGGAACTCTCATAAATTGTTGGTGGAAGTGTAAAATGGTACTATCACTTTGGAAAACTGTTTGGCAATTTTGAAAATAAAATTAAACATATAAAATTAAACCTTGTGACCCTGCAATTAAACTCTTTAGTTTTTACTCAACAGAAATGAAAGCGTATGTTCACAAAAAAACTTCCATCAGAATGTTCATAATAGCTTTATTTATATTAGCTCCAAACTGGAGACAACACAATATCTGTCAACAGGTAAATGAATGAACAGTTTGTGGTATATTCATACCATAAGACACTAGCCAGCAATAAGAAAGTATGAACTACTGATACATTTAACAACATCGATGAGTCCAGGAGCTACTACTACGTGAAAGAAGCCAGACAGAAAAGAGTATACGCTGTGATTCCATTTATATGAACAATATGACCAAACAAAATAATTCTATGGTGAAAAAAATCAAAACAGTGGTTGCTTTTGGTGCAGTAGGTAAGGTTTTGCTGGAAAGGGGCATGAGAAAACTTTGCACTGACAGGAATATTTCTTGATCAATAATAATTATGTAAGTGTGTACATTTGTCAAAACTCATCAAATGTACACTTAAAATTGGGGCCCCTGGTGGCTCAGTCAGTTAAGCAACTGACTTTGGCTCAGGTCATGATCTCACAGTTCTTGAGTTTGAGCCCCGCGTCAGGCTTTGTTCTGACAGCTCAGAGCCTGGAGCCTGCTTCAGATTCTGTGTCTCATTCTCTCTCTCTGCCCCTCCCCAACTCGTGCTCTGGCTCTCTCTCTCTCTCTCTCAAAAATAAATAAACATTAAAAAAATTAAAATGTACACTTAAAATCTTTGCATTTTATCTATGGAAGCCAGTTTCTAAGAAGGCCCCTTAATCCCCATGTCTTGGCACTCATGCCTTATCACATAGTACTTGTGTTGGTCTGTGTGACCCTTAGAATATAGCGGAAGTGATGTATGTCACTTCTGAGACTGGGTTATAAAAGGGACTATTAAAGATGCTTCCATTTTGATCTTTTCGTTCATGCTTTTTTTCTTTTGGATCACTTGCTCTAGGAAGCCAGCTGCTCCCTTGAGAATAGTCAGGTAGCCCTGTAAAGACAAACTGCAACACCCAGTTGGACAACCAGTTCATAGCCAGCACCTGCTAATGAACAGAGAGGGAGTTTGGAATGGTTGGTCCTGTCTTCAGATGACTGTAGCTTGGCTGGCATCTTCACTGCAACCTCATGGGAGACCCTGAGCCAGAACCACCCAATTAAGCCACTCCCAGATTCCTCATCCCCAGGAACTGTGTGAGATAATAAATAGTTGATTATTATTTTAAGCTGCCAAAATTTGAGGGTACTTTTTAAGGCAGCAGTAAATAACTGATGTGCTTTGTATACAAATTATACCTTAATTTTAAAATATTAGAAACATAAAGTAACATAACATAGAGTGTTAGTTTATTTCCATCTAAAATAGTATTGTACTTCCAAATATTGACAACAGCTGTCTGGGTGGTGGGATTACGGGTTGTTTTCTCCTTTCTGCCTATCAGTATTTTTATTTCCTCCAAGTATTGCATAAATATCACAGTTTATAAAATAAAAAGTTTTAATAAAAGCAGAAGATGGAAGTAACTTTTTCCCCTGTGTTCACCCTTCTGTGGATCAAGTGTTGCTGGGGGTCCTAATGAAATCCTCCCTCTTTAAGTGGTTTCAGGAAAGGCAGCCATGAGTCTGGTACCTTGAGTTTTTGTCTTACTCTTTCATTAGTATGCGAGAATCTGCTTTCATCTTGCTTTTAAAAGGTGTTTGCCTTTTTTTCCCCCAAGAAAAGCTATTCGCAAAACCAAAATGGGACCAAGAAATACCAAAAGCACCTACTAATATTTGAAAGAGTAGTGAAAATCTATGTAATTATTACGTTTTCCTAGTAATGGAGAAGATTTTTTTTTTTAACAATACCACCTGATTCAGTTTTTAAAAAGGCCGATCAGTAGCCACTGAGCCCTTTGCTTCCTACTCTAAACCATCTTCCATTTCTGTCCACCCAGAGAGTCTGGCTTTATATGGGTAGCCCGAGTGGAGGCAAAATTTGGGTTGGGGCCAAAAGTCAGTTCCAGGCCCTGATAATGACAAAAATTGGGATCAAAACATACACCTAGTACAAGATGATGGGAACTTGCCAGATGTCCTTGTGACTCTGCTTCCAGGGAGTCCCTCTGGCCCCATATGGATCTTTTTTTCTGCCTAATCGCACCCAGCTTCACAGTACTGTCAGACACACCAGGAAAAACAGCCACACAGCTTAAACTGAGGTCACACACTCTTTGTGCACATGGGCTGGGGATACATTCCTGGTGCAATGCACACATCTTTCAGTAGATGCAGGCATGATCCACCAAATGCTGATGAGGACAGGCATCCAGATGTCATAGCTTACATTGCCAAGACCTTGCAGGAAAGCTACAATACGGAAGATACCCAGAAAGTGATTAAGTCCATTTTCTGTGACTCTGGGTAACATTATTCAGTCTGTTCATTCCTTATGCCCTTTTCCGATTCTTCAGACTCCTGACTGAGGTCTCATGGCCCTACTGGCAAAACAGTATTAGGAGGAAGAAAGAGAAAGTAATGGTCAGATTATATAGGCTATCAGTTACCAGGCAGGCCAAAACTCTTTGGAGAATGGAGCTGAAACCATAGGATAAAGTAAAACTCGAGGATATACAAACATTCTGTTCTTTATGAGAATGCCCAGAAATCTACGGAGAAAATGTTGCATATAGTTGGGCACCGTCAGTGTTTAGGTAGGAGCGTCTTCCTTAGGGGGATGGGATTTTCATCTCTACCATTTTTTTTAGATTGTGCTAAAATACACATGCCATAAAATTTACCTTTTTAACCATTTTTAAGAAGTTTATTTATTTATTTTGAGAGAGAGAGAGAGAGAGAGTGAGCATGAGCAGGGGAAAGGGCAGAAAGAGAGGGAGAGATTGAATCCCAAGCAGGCTCTATGCCTCCAACACAGTGCCCAACATGGGACGTGAACTCACAAACTGCAAGAGCATGACCTGAGCTGAAATCAAGAGTCAGACACTTAACCGACTGAGCCGCCCAGGTGTCCCTACCTTTTTAATCATTTTTAAGTGAATTCAGTGGCATTAAGTTTATAGATATGGTTGTGCAACCTTCACCATCAATTCATCTGCAGCAGTGAATTCCAATTATTTTGCAAAAGTGAAACTTTGTCCTTATTAAACAGTAACCTCCCATTCTCCCCTCCCTCCATTCCTGGTGGCTACTATTCTATTTTCTGTCTCTAGGAATTTGACTCCTCTAGGGTCCTCATGTAAGTGGAATCAAAAGTGGCCTTTTGACTGGCTTACTTCACTTAGCAAAATGTCTGTAAGTTTCCTTCATGTTATAGCATATGTCAGAATTCCTTATTCAAGGCTGAATAACATTCCATTGTACATACATATCTCATTTTGTTTATCCATTCATTGTTGTTGGGCACTGGGGTTGCTTCCACCTTTTGGCTACTGTGAATTACACTGCTATGAACATGGGTGTGTCTTCTCTACCATTTTATCATGAGCTAAGGACCAAGTTGGGTATTTTACACATTTTCTTTATTTAATTTTATATCTTTAAAAATTTTCAAGGGTCCAGAGTATGGTCTGAGTAAGAAAGAATTGACAATAGGAATGAATCAGAGGTAAGCATGTAAAGATAATTGACCTACAATATATTGCTAAATTTGGGTTCAAATCTTAGACTACTTTAGGTAAAAAAAATAATTTGTCAATGATCTTTTGATAATTCCTAACATAAATTCCCTTAAATGAAATGAAAGTATTATTTGGCTTGAACTGAGTTCTCTTTAGAGAATAACACTTTTTAAAAAAAAGTGGCAGTTGGGGCGCCTGGGTGGCGCAGTCGGTTAAGCGTCCGACTTCAGCCAGGTCACGATCTCGCGGTCCGTGAGTTCGAGCCCCGCGTCAGGCTCTGGGCTGATGGCTCAGAGCCTGGAGCCTGTTTCCGATTCTGTGTCTCCCTCTCTCTCTGCCCCTCCCCCGTTCATGCTCTGTCTCTCTCTGTCGCAAAAATAAGTAAACGTTGAAAAAAAAATAAAAAAATAAAAATAAATAAATAAATAAATAAATAAATAAATAAATAAATAAAGTGGCAGTGAAGTTTAAAGAATGAGTAAAGATTGCTCTCATGGAAACATTTAGAGTTTCTCATAAGAAACACCTTTATTTTCTATAAATATGTTTGGAAATTTTAATAAAATATTATCAACTTGAAATTTGTCCCCAAATCACTGGTGTCCTTGGGAGCGGTCATCCAGTTCAAGAGTGTGCAGCAATGCGTAAGAACACTCTCTAAAGTTGTGCTGTCCAGCATGTAGCCACTAGCCACATGTGGCCATTGAGCACTTGGTAGGTAGGAGATGAAGCAGATCTAAAATACACTTAGTACTAAAAAAATGTAGAAGAATTTATTAATAATTGTTTCATGTTAGTTACATGCTGAAAGAGTAATGTTTAGGCTATATTGGGTTAAATAAAATATTATCATTAAAATTAATCTCACCTGTTTCTTTTTGATTTTTTAAAATGTGGCCACTAGAAAACGTAAACTCATGCATGGTTTACATTATATTTCAAGTAGCCCTAAAGATTACATTATCTGTCATTAAAAGAGGACTCAGTTGGTCAGAACCATGCCTGTGTCCTTCTCTGCCGTCAGCATGAGCCACATCTCGCCAGGTGTGGTGACAACCTGAGACCCACACCCTCTCTGGCTAGGGATCTTACACATTTCTCCCTGACCAGGTCCTCAGAAAAGCCAGACCCGCATGAAAATGGGCTCGTGTTGTCTTGTATTCTCCATGAGTCTGTGTTTTAACATAAAGGGACATTCTTGTAGAGAGAATCTGCTTTTACTCACAAAATTGAGTCAAAGGGTTTGGAACAGTTAGGTAGTGACCTTACAAGCAATACGTTCTTGACCTCCCTGGGAGTGATGAGGTGAAAATAGCAGGTGAGGAAGGTTTGCTGATTTGTAGAGGAGAAATCAGAGGTAGCGATGGAGCACAGAGAGACCAGGCTCGTGAGGACGGGTCCCATTGTAGGGCCAGGAGGTAGGCTTGAGGAGACAGAACGCACAGTGTGGAGGTGAGGAAAGATTGTGAAATGAGTCCAAATCTGTATACTGGGGGTGGTAGAGTTGCAGAGAGACCAGGAAGCCTGCAATGATTGAGTTGTCTTCATTTCCATCCTTTGTTGGAGGTTCATTTGTTTTCCACTTATTTTGGCGTCTTGTGGGCCCTTTAGCCTGTTAGCGCCTTGTTTCACACTAATCACAAGTGGCTGTTATTGCCAAAATGTGACATATCCAATTTAGGATTCTGCCTGTTAGTTCCCTCAAGCTCTGCTGAATCATTTGCTGTAAACCACCCTCCCCCCTCTTTTTTTTTCTTATTAGTGTGTCATTTTACAGAGTGTTGCTCAAGCTGCAGGGTTCCATGCAGTCTTCAGGCCCTGCAGAGATTTGTGCTTGTGAGAAAGTTTGGTGAAGGTTAATTTGTGTGTGTGTGTGTGTGTGTGTGTGTGTGTGTGTGTGTTTAATTGGTTGCTAAACTGTAGTGTTATCATGGTCCAGCAATGAGTTTCAGGATTGGTGGTATGTCTTATAATATGAATGATGGGCATTAAGGAGGGCACTTGTTGTGATGAGCACTGGGTGTTATATGTAAGTGATGAATCACTAAATTCTACTCTTGAAACCAATTTCACCATATATATTGACTAACTTGAATTTAAAGAAAAACTTGAAATAAAAAAAAAAGAGTGCCTACTCGTGACAAAAACAAAAAAAAATCCATCCAAGCTAAATTCAAGATATTGACCTGTTTCTCTATTAGGTATGAGAAACAAATCAGACAAGTCGTAGTTAACACTAATTCAACGAGCCACTGGGTTTTGTTTTTAAGGCCAAATGCAGTGATATCAGAAGCAAGATACATGTTTGCTGAGATACTGGTGGTATTTGAAATTCATGTTGTTATGAGCACTCTGATAAGATCAGAGTGAGAGAGCACACACAGAACCGATCACCAACTCACTTCTGAGAAAGATCAAGTGGACTGTGGGCACACAGTGGACACTTTCTTTGTGCAGTAACTTCACGCACTTTTGTCAGCAGTTCAAAGGTATGGGAGTCCCAGTTTCCAGAGGTGGGAACCACAGAATGTGTTGGCATAAGATTGCTTTAAGAGATTCTTCACAAGGAATGACCTGCCAGGGGTCAGCATTCAGAAGTCATAGGGTATACCAGTAGGTACAGAGGCAGAGAGGAGACTGGGATGGCCAGCCAGTGGAGAGGCCCTGCCCCTACTCAGGCAGTTGTGGTCCGAAGGTCCAACAGGGGAGTCTCTGAAGAACTCCCAAATGTGGGCGAGCACCCACTTCCAAATGCCTCCCAGGCCTGCAGAACAGGCCATCCTAATGCAGTAGTACCAATCAAATAGGAATGTCCTATCCTTTTCCTATCCTGCTTTCTTCCTTACTGTGTACCCCCAGCCCACCCTACTCCCAACTTTGACTCTGATGGAGGACGAGATCAGCTGAGCAATCCAGGAGAAGAAGAAAAACTCCAAGAAGACGAAAATTAGATGAAAATTGAGGTATAGAATAATATATTGGACCAGACATTTTTTGTATGTATGTGAGTGTGTGTTTTGTTTCTAACTTTTTATTTTGAATTGATTTTGACTCCCAGGAAAGTGTGAAAATACTACATAGTGTCTCTTACACCCTTCAACCAGCTTCCCCCAGTGGTGACATTGTATACAACTAGGGTAAGACAGGAAGCCAGGAAATTGACCCTGGCAATACTGTTAACTAGACTACAGACTGTATTCAGCTTTTGCTGGGTTTTACATGTATTTGTGTGTGTGTGTGTGCATGTGTATGTGTGTGTGTGTGTGTGTGTGTAGTTCTGTGCAATCTGATTTCAAGTATAAGTTTGTGTAACCACCGTCACAATCAGGATACATAAGAATACAGGACTGTTCTAACACCATAAAGAACTCTTGTGTGCTAACCCTTTGTAGCCAAACTCAATCCCCATCCCATCCTTGTTCGCTGGAGATCACTACTCTGTCTCCATCTCGTTTATCATTTCGAGGATATCCCATAAATGACATCAGAGTATGTTACTTTTCAAAACTGCCTTTCCCCCAATGAGCGTAGCGCCCTTAAGATATATATTGTTGGATATATCAATAGTTTGTTCCTTTTTATTACTGAGTAGTTTTCCATTGTATGATTGTCCCAGGGATTGTTTAACCACTCACCTATTGCAAGATACTTGGGTTGTTTCCAGCACTGGGCTATTAAAAGTAAAGATTCATGCTATAATCACTGTATACAAGTTACTGTATGAACATAAGTTTCTATTTCTCTGGGATAAATGCCCAATGTTTCTAGGTTGTGTGAGAAGTAAATATTTAGTTTTATAAGAAAATGCAAAATTTTTGAGAGTGGCTGTACCATATTACATTCCTACCAGCTTTGTGTAAAAGATACATACAAAGATAAATGCTTTGTCAGCATTTGGTTAATACTTTTTGGTTTAGCTATTTATTCTAACTGGTGTGTAGTACTTCGTTTGCTTTTACTTTGCATTCCTCTAGTGGCTACTGATGTTGAACATCTTTTTGTGTGCTTCTTTGTCATCAATATCTCCTTGGTAAAATGTCTGTTCATGTCTTTTGTCCATTTTCTAATTAGATGGTTTCTGTACTGTTGAGTTTTGAGATATCTTTATGTAGTCCAGGTATAAGTTCTTTGTTAAATACATAGTTTGCAGATCTTTTCTCTCAGTTTGTAATCTGTTTTTTCATCCTTTAAAAAAGGTGTTTCACAAAGCAAAAGATCTTAATTTCTATTAAGTCCAATTTATTTATTTTTTTCTCTTAGAAACTATGTTTTTGGATTCATGTCTAATGCTTTTAACCTAGATCTATGTCTAGAAGATTTTCCTCTTACGTTAGGATACTTAAACATTTATTTAATACAAAAGTCAGCAAAAGAAGGGCAGATGAACAAAAACGATCTAGACAAATAGTAACCAAATAACAAAATTTCTGACTTAATCCAGTGATATCAATAATTATATAAACGTGGGTGAACTAAACACCCTACTTAAAAGGCAGAGATTGTCAGGCTGTACAAAAAAGCAAGATCTGCCTATGTGTTGTTGTTTTACAAGAGACACACTTTAGATTCAAAGGCACAAATAGTTTGGAGGTTAAAGATGGAAAATTATATATTATGAAACAGTGGTTATAAGACGGCTGAAGCGGCCATAATAATATCAAACAAAATAGACTTTAAGACAAGAAATATTAGTGAAGAAAAATGGGTGTTTCATAATAATAAGAGGATCAATATATCAAGAAGATATAATAATTAAAAATGTGTATAAAACCAACAAAGCCTCAAAATACATGATACAAAATTTGACAGAATTGAAAGGAGAAATAGTTTAATAGTAATAGTTAGAGATTTCAATGTACTGCTCTCAATAAATGATAGAACAACTAGACAGAAAATCAACAGGAACACGTAAGTCTTCAACAACCAACTTGATCTAACCGACATTTATGGAATACTCCATCCAAAGACTTTAGAATACAAATTCTTTTCAAGTGCACATGCAACATACTCTAGGTTAGACCAAATGCTGATTCAGATCAGAATTAAATTAGAGATTCACAATATGAAGATACCTGGTAAAATTCAATTTCTTTGGAAATTAAATAGCACACTTCTGGATAACCTATGGGTCAAAGAAGAAATCAAAAGGAAAAGTAGATATTTTGAACTCAAGGAAGCAAAAACACAACATATAACTATGTAGAATCTAAAGTAGTGCTGAGCCTCTTATGTGGATCCTGAGAAACTTAACAGGAACTCATGGAGGAGGGGAAGGAAAAAAAAAAGAGGTTAGAGGTTAGAGTGGGAGAGAGCCAAAGCATAAGAGACTCTTAAAAACTGAGAACAAACTGAGGGTTGATGGGGGTGGGAGGGAGGAGGGTGGGTGATGGGTATTGAAGAGGGCATCTTTTGGGATGAATACTGGGTGTTGTATGGAAGCCAATTTGACAATAAATTTCATATATTTAAAAAAAAGTGCTTTGCAGAAAATGGAGAACTTTAAATAGCTGCCTTAAAAAACAGAAAAAAGAAGAGCAATCTAAACTGAAAGCAAACAGAAGGAAGCAATAACAGAGTATAGTGGAAATTATTGAAATAGAAAACAAGCAAAACAAAAAAACGGTAGAAAAACTAATGAAACCAAAAACTTAGTTCCTTAAAAATATGAACAAAATTGACAAACCTTTAGCTAGAGTGACAGGGAAAATAAGAGAGAAGATAAAGATTACCAGAATCAGGAATGAAAGTGAAAACATCACTACTGGTGCCATATAAATTAAAATGGTTATAGGAAAATATTATGAAACATTTTATGCCAATAAACTAGACAACTTAGATGAAATTGACAAGTCCTTAGAAAGACGCAAATTACCAAAACTGATGCAAGAAGAGAAAAATCTGAATGTACCTTTGACAAGTAAAGAAATTTGAATTAGTAATTAAAAATCTCCCCACATGGAAAACTATAAATATTGTTAAGATAAATTTATAAAGACAGAAATAAAGGGAGAGACATTTCATGTTTTAGTTTGGAAGACTCAATATTTTTAAGATGGACATTCTTTCCAAATTGGTCTATAGAAAGAACATAATCCTTTTCAAAATCATAGCAAGCTTTTATTGTAAAAACTAACAACCCGATTATAATTTTTTTTATGTGTCAATTTTGCTAATCTATAGTCTCCAGCTATTCAAGAAAATACCAATTGAAGTGTTGCTGTGAAGGAAATTGGCAGATGTCATTAATGTCTTAATCATTTGACTTTAAGTAAGAAAGATTATGGTGGATAATCTTGATGGGCTTGATTTAATTGGTTGGAAGGCTTCAAATCAGGACTGAGGCTTCCCTGAGAAAAAGAAGTTCTCTCCGCAGACAGGAGCTTCTGCCCCTGCCTTTGAGTTCTAGGCTGACCTTCCTGCCTGCCTGTCTATGGTTTCAGATGTGCTTAGTCAGCCCCTATGATACCATAAACCAATTGCTTGTAATAAATTTCATAATATATATCTCTTCTACTGGTTCTGCTTCTGTGGTTGAATTTTGACTGGCACACTTATTCAATGATTTATATGGATATGTGAAAGATCTAAATTAGACAAAACAATTTTAGCACAGAACAAAGTTGGAGGACTTACATTATCCAACTTCAAAACTTAATATGTAGAGCTACAGTGATCATGAAAATTTGGTATTAGTATAAGGATAGGTATACAGATCAATGATAACAGAATTGAGAAGTCCCCAAACTAACCTTTATGTTTATGGTCAATTGGTGCAAATCCATGTATATGCCAAGACTTGTACATGAATATTCATAACATCATTATTCACAATAGCTCCAAATGGAAACAACCTAAATGTCCATTGATTGAGAAGTGGATAAATATACTGTGGCATATTCATAGAATAGAATATTATTTAGTAATAAGAAGGAATGAAATACAGATATATGCTACAACATGGATGAAGTTTACAGCAGTATAGTAAGTGAAACAAACCAGACACAAAAGACAATTAAATTGTATGATTCCATTTCCATGAAGTGTCCAGAAAAGGCAGAATTATTGACGGAAACTAGATCAGTGGTTTCTCAGGCTGGGAGACAGCAGAAATTCACTGCAAATGGGCTTGAAGGAACTTGGAGGAGTTATGGAAATGTTCTACAACTGGATTGTCATGATGGATGTACGAATCACTAAAGCTTATTAACAGTATCATCAAACTGTACATTCACAGGGGGCCCTTTATGGTGTGTAAGTTATACTTTAATAAAGCTGTTACAAATAAGTGAACAGAAAAGTCACAGGGCCTGTTTCAATGCTCATCAAGGGAAAAGGAAAGGAAAATTCCCTACGGAGAAAATCTGAAGTGACAATAGAAGATAAAAATAAAGTTGCTTTTGTACATACATTCCTGGAGTCCAGTACTTTTCCCACATAAATTACAGAGGTCAGTATGGCTGGAACTAGATAGTGTGGCCATCTCTGAAAACTCCATACTTTTTCATGACGTAAATAAGTTGCTCTCAATGCCATGAGAATATACGAAGAGATGTTAAAACGTTGATTCAGCCATAGTTACCTTACCTTGAAATATAATTTTATACTTTCCAGCTTATTGAGCCTTAACCCACCTTTTATAATGGAAAAAACAAGGAAAAGAATTACAAGTCAGAAGACAACTGTAGAAACCCACAGTCTCAGAGTCTTAATTCAGACCCACACAAACCAGTTGATTTTGCTTGGAAGGAAAATTGCTCCCAAGTCAAACTTAACCCCCTGACTCTAGCCAGTCACCTAAAAAATGTGAGCCTTTAGTCCTGGTGGGCTCAGCAAAATAACGGGGTGCCTCAGAACACTTACTTTCAAGGGAGATAAGGGATAGCACAATGTTAATCCACAATATGTATTAACTATAGAAATCAATAATAAAAAGGATAGGAGAATCCAAGATACAATGTGATACTATTTACCCCATGACTAATTATAGATGTAATGAGTAAGTGGGGAGAATTTGTTAAGAAGTAAGAATATATGACAGGAGACCAGGTTTTTTTTTTAAACAGTACCAGGGAATAAACAAGGCTTGAAAGGATAGAATCTAGGTTACATGTTTGGACAGGAAACCAGGGTTCTACAAAAACATGCTCTTCCCTTTTCTCTCCGGTGAAGGGGCACTGATTTCCAGTCACACATTAATATTTGGAGGCACCTTGCAGACTGTAGTTTCATAATTACTGTATTTACCATCTGTCTTTGTTAAGTTTCCAAAAGAATTGGCCATTACCCTATTATTATTATTATTATTATTATTATTTAAGTAGCCTTCATGCCCAGCACGGAGCCCAACATAGGGTTTGAACACACAACCCTGAGATCAAGCATTGGATGCTTAAACCACTGATCCACCCAGGTGCCCCTGCCTTTACCCTGTCTTTGTTACTGACTTTTAACCCAGGGTTTCCAAGGCTAGTCACATTTTAAGAGACATGCTTAGACTCTTTCACACTTTATAAATCTCTCAGTCATACCAGGAAATAATGCTGAGCTGTCCCTTAAAGACACCAGAAGTATATGCTAGCAGCTTTTTGGATTCAGGGTCCCACTTGCTGTGATCACTATGGAAATGGGACCGAATGACCTGCATTTTATAGACTTTAAGCTAGCATGGTGATATTAGATATTCCGGAAGCAGAAGCATTTTCTCATTCTGAATTGTATGGAGAAAATTTGGCCCTGACTGATACTGAGATTATTGCCTTCAATGGAGTGTAAAAGAGTCCCTCAGATTCAGATTTCTTAACTCCTCTTTTGAAATGGAACGGATGAAACTTGCTTATCATTGTACTTAGTGAATTTCATTACAGGACTGTTATATCTGTCAACGGGTGGCCACACACCACAGCTGACTTCCCCAGTTATCAGAGCTGTCCAGCTGCATGTACCATCTTTCCTCTCTACCCTATGAGCATTATCACTGCCTGGCCAGAGCGGGACCCCATGGCCCACTGCAGACATGCTATTCACGTTAATCTGGTACCGGTGGCATTGAACTTGCTAGACGGTACTTCCCTTCTCCTGTCCTACCTGCCATCACCCTGATGATGTCTTCCAAGAACATCATTTCTAGAAAAGCAGGTGTCACTCTCAGCTTTTGTAGGCAGCTAAGAAACCCATGTAAGGAGCAGAGGGCAGTGTTATTAGGGATGGCAATTCCAGTCATTGAATGCAAAGTCTGTGCAGGTTCAACTCTAGCACCTGCCTTACAGCCCAGCTGCAAAAGTGCACTTAGTTCTTCAGGTCTATTGCTGGTCCAGATACTCTTCCAGAATATAGTCTCATTTTTCAGTTTTTATTAGGGATAATTAGATGATTGAATTTAAATCTTGTCAGCTAAGAGAACATCATCAGAAAGGCAGATTTTTTAAAAAAAAAGAGGGATAAAGAAAATTAAGAAGAAATTCTTCAGTTTTTCAAATACTAAGTATGACTCATTCCCATTTCCAAAATTCTGAAAGGTAATGTTTTCAATTCTACTATTTTAATAAGAGCCTGTGATTTTAATTTTGATATCCTTGTGGGCCTAACACTTATTTAGGACAGAGTGAAAAAAAATGTTCAAGCTGTTTGAGATTTCTGGCTTACGCATTTGTTACTGGCTGTTGACGTATTGCCCTGACTTCCCGAGTATGTGGGTCATGGAATGTCTACTTTTAATTCAAAAGTTGTATTTACAATCAATTTTTGCAAATGATCCATAGGCATTCAAAAGAAGGCATAGTCCCTGTAGGGAACAGATATTATAAATGTATTAATTCAGGGTTAGTGTTGAAATTATTTAAAGCTTCATGCCCTTATTATCTACTTGAATCTGTCAGAGCCTGAGAGTGCTGATTAAATCTTTCACTAACTATGATTGCCTTTTGGTCAATCTCTTTTTTCAAAAAGGTCTTATTTTATATATTTCTTCATTCATTTTATGTATTTTTTAATTGCTCTATATTCATTATGGAGACACTTCATTATAAAATAATTCTCTTTTATCATATTTAATGTCTGGTTTGAAATCTACTTTGTTGGATATTAATACTTCTTCCCTTGCCTTCTCTTTCCTTTTGCCTGATATAAGCCTATTTAAACATTTAAAAAAACATTTTAAAATGTTTATTTATATTTGAGAGGCAGAGACAGAGACAGAGAGCACGAGCCCTGCCCCTTCCCCACTTGTGCTCTGTCTCTGTCTCTCAAAACTAAATAAACATAAAAAAAATTTAAGGTTCCAGCATCATTTTGAGTGTTTTTTTTATGAGAATCATCCAGTTACAACTTATTTGCTAATCTACTGTTATAATTTTTGTGTTTTAATTTAAAATTTGAGTTATTTCGTTTGATCTAAATGAGCCACTAGTTCTCATTCCTGTCATCTTGTTTGATATGTACTTGTGCCTTTTGCATCTGCTTTTCTTTTCTATCATTTACCCTATAAAGAATATAATAACAAGGGCATTTGTTTCAAATTTGAAAATTTCAACAAAATGCCTTAAGCATATCTTTAACTTCCAAAGTATAAGAAAAAGGAAATAAAATTTGATTTCATGATATGTTAAATACATGCCAATGTTAACTATAGTGATGACTATAAACTCAGACTCATATATACCTAGAAATATAAGACTGATTAATAATTATTTTATTTACTAGATTCAGTTTGGCAATATTTATTTATTATGTTTAACTCCATAAGTTTAGTTTTAATGCTAATGTATATCTCTTCACATACTTTTTTTTAAAGTTTATTTATTTTGAAAGAGAGAGAGAGAGAGAGAGAGAGAGAGAACGTGTGCACACAAGCAGAGGAAGGACAGAGAGGAGAAACAGAATCCCAAGGAGGCTCTGCACCATCGTCATCAGTGCAGAACCTCAGTTGGGGTTCGAACCCATGAACGGTGAGATCAGGACCTGAGCCGAGGTCAAGAGTCAGACACTTAACCGACTAAGCCACCCAGGCGCCCCATCTTTTCGCATACTTTTTATTGCCTAACTTCTTAGTTACTATTTACTGCTTTTTAATTACTATATACTTCTTTTGTGTCTAGAATTGGTTTTTTGAGTAATTTTGGGGGATGGTGACTTGAGAGACCCATTTTGAATGTCTTTGAATACTTAACAGCATGTATTGCTGTTTTTCATAAAAGAGGATCTAATTGGGACAAGAATTTCTGGGTCACTATTTTTTTCTTTCATATTGCCACTCACTAAGTTCTAGGTTTTGGCATGCTGTTTTATCTCTCTAGGACTCAGTTTTTATTCATAAAATGATGATAATAGCCCTTGTCCCAGTTACTTCACAGAATTTTGTGAGACCAACATCAGAATATGGACAGGAAAGTACACTGAAACTACAAAGGGCCACTGAAATATGAGATGTTACCATTTCTCACTGAGTTTAACTTGAAGTGCAATGTTTTATACTTGTCTAGACTGATTCAGTTTTTGTTTGCACCTTAATCACTCCTGTTCAGCTCAGCCACCTCTTTAAGAAGCACCTTCTTTTCCAGATTCATCTGTAAAATACAGCCTTCCTGGTCAAGCCATCTGATGGGTCATGCCTAAAGAGGCCTTCTTGTATCTAAAATACTTTTTATTTTTCTTTTAAAATAGAAGTGATTCTTGGTCACTGAGGGAAAATAGAAAATAGGCAACAACTCAAATCAATTCTAAAGCAATGAATTCTGAAGTAATTAATTCTTAAGTATTTCTAATACACGGGAATAACCCACATTTTGACTTTTTTTCTTATATACAGATCACCATTTTCCCTTAAAATTGATATCATCATATAATGTCATGAGCTTAATTTAAGTAATTTTAAATTGATATATACAGCAACATACACCAAATTGTAAGTATACAATTTGATTCATTTTTCATGAAGTGAACCCATTTGGGGAGCCACCATGAGGAGCAGAGAGATTATCTTCAGGCCTCTGGAGGCTTCCCATGTAGCCTCTCTATGAACTACCAGTTCCCTCCCCTAAATAATCACCTACTCTACCCATTAGTTTCAACTACTTTTGAACTTTATGTGAATGAACCGTGCGCTATGCTTCTTTCATGCTGGCTTCTTTAGCGTAACATTGTATTTGTGAGGGTCTTCTGTCCCCCCATTAGTTTCAACTACTTTTGAACTTTATGTGAATGAACCATGCACTATGCTTCTTTCATGCTGGCTTCTTTAGCATAGCATTGTATTTGTGAGGGTCTTCTGTCTTGTTAGCGGTTCATTCACTTTTATTGTTGTATAGTATTCCATTATATGATGACACCACCATTTCTTTTCTTTTCTACTATTAATGAACGTGTGGTTTATTTCCAGTTGAGGCTATTACAAACAGTGCTTCCATGAATATGTTTGTATATGTCTTTTGAAGTAAATAATATGCATTTTGGTTGGCTATATGCCAGATAGTGGATTTGCTATGGGTATGTTTGGCTTTAGGAAATAATAAGAAGAAAATTCTCTCAAGTGTTGGTACCAATTTACACCCCCAGAAGTAGTGTATGAAATTTTCAGTTGCTCCACATACTTTTCAACGCTTGGTAATTGTAACCACTATGTTGGATGTGTATTAGTATCTCATTGTGGTCATTGAATTTCCATGAAATTGAACTTAAATTTTTTTACCTGTTTATGACTATTCAGATATTTTGTGAGTTCTTATTCAAGCACTTTGCTTGAATAAAATATTTCCTAGTTTTTAAAATTATCGTTAGGAATTCTTATATACTTTGGATGGGAGTCATTTGCCAGATACATGCAAATTAATATTTTACTCTATGGCTTGGCTTGCTTTTGGCTCTTTTATAGCTGTGTCTGGATGAACAGAAGTCCTTAATTTTAATACTCACAATTATCAATCATTTTCTTTATTGTTATGGCTTTTTGTGTCGTTAAAAAAAGCTTTGTCTATTCCAAGTCATGAAGTTATACTCCAGTACAATATCTGGAGGCTTTATTTATTTAAGTTTCACATTTAGATCTAACTTTTACCTGGGGCTGTTATTTAATTGATTTTTAAGTATGGTATGAGGTCATGATTCATTTATTTTTCTCTATATTGAAAAAAGAATTCTCTTAGGCAGTGTCACTTTTCTTGTAAGTGAAGTGACTGTATAACTGTGGGTTTGTTTCTGTAGTCTCTATTCCGTTTGCATATCCTTGTGTCTTGACTCAGCTTTATAATAAACCTTGATATCTGATATATGTTAGTCTTCCAGACTAGTTCATTGAGAACGCCTTTACCATTCTTGGAACTATAAATGTCCATGTACTGTTTAGAAATGTCAACAATAAAAACCTGGTTGGGATTTTTCTTTGTATTGAATTGGATATATAATTTAATTTGGAGAAAAATGATACCTTTAAAATATAGAATCTTCCAACTTGTGAACATTATGTATCTATTTATTTAGATTTTTTCAATTTGTCTCAATAAGGTTTTCTACTTTTCTGGATAGAGATCTTTTCTGACTTTTAAAATATATTACTAAGTATTTAATTATTTATTTGATGTTATTATAAATGTTATTGGTTTCCAAATGTCATTAAAAAATTTTTATGTTGATATATGTAAAGAAAATTGATTTTTGTATATTGAATTTGTATCAGCAATCTTGCTGAATTTACTTTTAATTCACACAATTTATCTGTAAATGACTGTATTTTCTATCTATAAAATTGTATTGTCTGTAAATATAATTTTATATTTTATTTTTCAATTTTTAAAACTTTTGCCTTGTTGCTCTGGCTTGGTTTCTTTAGTATCATGTTGAATAGCAGTGCTGACTATGGGCACCTTTGTCTATTATTGATCTCAAGGAGATAGTTGTCAATTTTCACCATTAAATATGATTTTGACTATTGGATTTTTTTTAATTTTTTTAAACCTTTATTTATTTTTGAGAGAGAGAGAGAGTGGGCGGGGGGGGAGGAACAGAGAGAGAGGGAGACAAAGAATCGAAGCAGGCTCTAGGCTCCAAGCTGTCAGCACAAAGCCCGACACGGGGCTCGAACTCATGAACCACAAGATCATGACCTGAGCCGAAATCAGATGCTTAACTGACTGAACCACCTAGGTGCCCCTTGACTGTTGGATTTTTTTTTAGACACTTTTAATCACATTAAAGAGGCTCACTTTTCCCCCTAGTTTATTAGAAGTTTTTATGATGGACTAACATTGAATTTTGTCAAATATTTCACAGGAAAAGTTTTATAATTACAGATTCAATTTCTTTAGTAGAACTATAACAATTTATGTTATCTATTTCTTCTTTTCTCAAATTTGCAAAGTTGTCTTTTTCTAAAAAAGTCTCTCTTATATCTAAATATTTGAATTCTTTTGCATAAAGTTGCTCATAATATTCTCTGTGTATATGTGTACATATGTGTACGTGTGTGTATATGCATTTAGCTCTATTTAGTGATGTATAATTTATATATAATTAAATTCACCAATTTTAATTTATTTATTTAATTTATTTAATTTAACTTATTTAATGACTTTGACTTTATCTCACTATTTCCATTCTCACATCTTGATTTTGGATGGCATACCTTAAGATTTTGCCTACTTCATTATTGTTATTAATATAACACAGTTAAATTAATATAGTTAAAGTAGCATTGTTTATATCTTAGGTGTCTGTTTAAAAATTAGTTGTGGTATTTACATTTGTTTATCACATTTATAACAATTATTTGGAACTTCTTTGTTTGCTTCACAACTCTTTTTAATTCTATTTCTTCCCTTTTCTTGAAAAATTTCAATTGCATTGAAAAAATTGAAAAATTTCAATTTTGACGCTTGCATATTTGATCATATCTCTCTGTTTTCTTTATACAACCTTATTTCCATTTGGGTATAGATTTGGCTATAGAACTCTTGGTCATAACTTGTTTCTTTTAATATTACAAAATTTCCTTCATTTTATTTATTTATTAAAAGTTTTTTTTGTGTGTTTATTTATTTTGAGACACAAAGTGCTTGTGGGGGAGAGGGTCAGAGAGAGGGAGACAGAATCTTAAGCAAGCTCGATCCCACAACGGTAAGATCATGACCTGAGATTAAATCAAGAGTCAGATGCTTAACTGACTGAGCCATCCAGGTGCCCTTCCTTCCTTCACTTTATCTGACAGAAAAGAAATTTGGAAAAAAAAAACTTTTTTTTTTTTTTTGCTTTATTCTTTCTGTTGTTGTTCCTTCTTCTCTGTTAATGATGCTAGTGCACTAGGGACTGGCCCATTGCATCTAGTTTTCAATTTTGTCTCAGTCTCCATTCCAGATACTCAAGTAATACTACTGAGTGTTGGTGACCCAAATTGTTGAAATGGGTTTCTGAAAGAATTGGCTTCTATCTCCTGTTTTTCACTTGGTTTTAGCCCAAATCCCACTGTAACATATTTGGAGGGTGGGGAGATTTTCTCATATCTCTTCTTCTTTCTGACAATTTGGCTTAGCTTTCTCAGGAAGGTACCTTAATATCTTTCAGAATTTCTACATGCAATATGTCTAACTAAAATACCTTGTAGTTTGTACCTCACAGGTGGAATTTTATTTTTCCATGGCTGAGGTGAAATTGTTTCCAACATCCTATTACCCTACATCCCACTGGTTATTCCATTTTAACTATGGTGATGACCTGGGGAGAGAGTTAATACCTGGGCTCAATTACCATCTTACCTGATGACTGCAGGATGAATTCCTTTTTTTCTAACTCCTTTTTCCTCTCATAGTAGTAACTTTACCTTAATTATTTTTATTTTACTCCTATTGCTTCTGTAGATTCTCTGAGTAATTTATTGACTCATTGAATTTTCTTTTCAGAAGTCATATACATTTGATACTATCAATATTCTGAATTAATATCCTAAATAGTTAACCGAGACTAATTATAAAGGTCAAAATAAACATTTTTATTTATATAATCCATAAAAATTATATCAGTAATGCTAATATTCAGGGAAGGGATAGAATGATATAAGATGCTCAAGAAAGCCTTTATGTTAGAGGGACTTGGAAACACAGAATTATAAAATTCTAAAGCTTAAAGCATCCTTAAAACAATTTAACTCAACTTTCTAATTTTATAGATGAAGACACTGAGGCCAAGAAAGTCAAGCTAGCTTATCCAAGTACATGAAGATAATTTGAACAGACGCAAATTAAACTGAGACATAGGAGGTCACTCATTCTTTGGTCTAACCATCACATTTTTCTTCTTCTGGAAAAAGGTCTATCTTTTTAGGGAATTCTTTTAAGGAATTCTCCTTCTCAACTTCTTCAACTGTGTACCCCTAGTAAGGGCTGAAGACAATATTGATCTGTTCCCATGAGCATAAATATAGTTTTGTGACCTTAGGTGACCTAGTATCCTAACATAGAATTTAAACATTTCGCCTAAGGGAGCATTTATTCTCTGTTGGCAAAGCTATGAAGAGTTGAGCTGCAGAAGACCATGGCTTCAACATTATGTAAAAGCTTACTTAAGAGAATGAAGCTGAACTCCTGAAAGTATCAGAGGGGGAAAATGGAGATAGCAGGTCTAGACAGCATCTGGGAGCCTGGTTCCAGACAGCTGGTGGCTACCTAGATTCTACTCTGCTCATAGTTTGGGTACCTAAGTTCAAGAAAAAAAATGCACTTTTGGCCTAAGCTGGGTTGAGTATTATTTTAGTAACTTATAGTCAAAAAAGTCCTAACCAATTGTGTGTCTTTAAGATAAGGCAGAAATTAAACAGATGGAGAAGAGCGGGGAGGGAATTCTAGGTAGAGAGGGAGTTGAGCCAAGGTTTGGAGGCCAAAATGCCATGCTCTGTTCTGACAGCTTGGTAGAATTAACACCTCAGCAGGTCAAGGATGATAGGGAATGGAAAGCATAAAGAGCACACAGAATTGGTTCCCTGGGGTGGGAACATCTGGGTATTTCACCAGGAGGAGCTTTGAAAAGGATGGTAAAAGGGTACTACATAGGGTTACCTCATAGTTTTGTCAGAAATATTTCCTGACAAATCCGCGCTCTCTTCAGTAATGGCAAACAGTGGTAGCAAACTAGAGCAGACAAATATTGCACATTTTTCTTATCTAGCTCAACCATAAGTTTCCTCCTGAGTTTAAAGGGAAGAAAAAGCATTGACTCATCCACAGAGGGATGTAAGGCAAAAAAGAAAGAATTCACTGTAATTAAGATTGCAAAATTGCTTCAGTATCATCTTATCTTTGGTGGCTTGAGTATTTCTGATTTATTGTCCTTTTAGGACTGGGAAAATGAATCAGTGGGCTTTAAACTGTGTTTGTCTTCTAAACACATAGCCCTTTTGTAATTCTCATTTCTTTGTGGTATTTCAATTCCTTATCTTGAGATCCTTCAGCTTATCAGTTAGTTATATTTTCAATCTTCTCATCGGAGTTTGTTGTATTTGTATTTTCTTGTTGACTGTACCACATGCAATTTAGTAGATTTCAGAATGGGGTCCCTGTCAAGAAGGGAGGAAATTACTGATCCATGTAAGCTAATCAAAGTTGGAACCCTGGTGTTAAAAACTGTGAAAGAGTGAGAGCTCATCTTACTCCAGCTGTCAGGGCCCAGCATTTTCTTTAAAATTATTCAGCAGTGTGGAGTTGGCCATGAGACCATGGAAGGGATTGGTGAGCCAAGGAATGGATGATGTGTTAGAATCATATCATTCTCTTTTCAGTTCTGTCACTGACCCATTTGTGCTCATGACTGCCTTAGAGCAGGCATTTTAGTCAGATATCTGTTTTTCCTCTCTGCCACATAATGGTAATGAAACTGTTCAGGCTGATTTCCATGAATTTTAGGAGAATGACTGAGAAAAATGTTTTCTGAAATGAGAGTCATTTTAGCATGAGTAATGGAAGGGAACTAAGAAGTCATCGTGAACTTCCTACAGGCCATCATGAGCCTTCTCCCTGGCCATACTTTTGGGGAAATACCAGTCCTCAGGAGATGATCAACTTTCTGGTAGTTGCCTGATGTCTTCTCTTTAAGTCCTGCTTCCTGGCAGGGCTTTTTTTCTTTTCTTTTTCCTTTTTAATTTTTTATTCATTTTTTTTTTTTTTTTGAGAGACAGAGAGAGACAGACGTGAGCAGGGGAGGGGCAGAGAGAGAGAGGGAGACACAGAATCTGAAGCAGGCTCCAGGCTCTGAGCTGTCAGCACAGAGCCCAATGTGGGGCTTGATCTCACGAACTGTGAGATCATGACCTGAGCCGAAGTCGGCCACTTAACCGACTGAGCCCCCCAGGCATTCTGTGGCAAGGCTTTCTCGTAGATTAACTGTTAGTGCAGTTGGCCTATAATCTCTTTTTCAGCCATGTCCCCCTATTATTCTGACTATGTAATTTACAATCAGAATCATAAGAGCAAAGGAACACGGAACTGGCTACATGTTGTTTGATAGTAGGAAGGAGTGATACTCAAACTTCCGGAGCCACTTACAAGGCTTAATTGAAGGTGCATTAGGTGCTTGTTCTGAAACATAGCTACAATTGGGCCATAAATAGGAAACAGATAGCTGATTCACAGACTGACATCTCAGAATGACAAAGGCTAGAACAAGGTCCGGAAAGAGTAGAGGAGCCTATATCTGATGGGTAAAAGAGACACACGAAAAAGGTTGAACATGATCTGCTGGATGGTAAGTTTTGTTTTGTACCCTTAGGGCTTCTTTTTTTCTGAGAAGAAAGTCTTGCAAAATGGCTATCATGTTTTATATGCTCAGTAAAGTTTCCTTTTTAAATGAAAGAATTAAGGAAAAAATTAATATGTTTGTTGCAACAGCAGCAACAACAAAAGCACAGCGAACTATATAGAAAAGAAATGTTTTAATATTTCAAAAGTGCTCACTGCTAAGTTCCCAAGGAAGTGAGATACATCTCACCATAGTACATGCGACAGAAACTGGTGGGAAAGCCCAACCAAGATTTCGACTTCTTTAGCCATTATGAGTGAGTTCAAGAGACATGTTTAGAAGAATGCGATTCACGTGAGTGTTAGTTCAAGTCCTGTGGGAAGCAGACGTGGATGGAGTGAGAAGTTCAAAACATTGTTTTGGAGTAATGCCTGTAAAGGATAAAGGGAGAGGGAGAGGGGTAGACAGGGAAAGCCTTCAGACTGCAGTGCAGGTTTGACACCGGAGAAAGAAGAGAAGAAAGGAAAGACACTTGCATAGGAAGAGCCTAAGACATGAGTGCTATTCTGAGAGAGTCTAGGCCAGTAAAGGATTCCCTGTAGAAGAATCCCATGTTGAGCAGAAATGGCTGGGATCTGCTACCCTGGCTGTACTCAGTCACTGACTAGGACTGCGCGTGTCCTTGATGCAAACACGATAGTTGATCCTGAAGACACACTTACATGGCTGCCCCACTGGAAATCTCAGCATCCTAATGCAAGTTCCTGTTTTAAAGTTTACTATGTTTGTTTAGTAAGAGTTATTTCATCATAAATTTGGGGTGACAATGTTGCTGAAAGAGATAGATAGAGCATTATCCCGTACTACAGATATCTGCAAGAGTGTAGCAGTTGGCATGGGAAGGAGGGCAGGTTGTCATATAACAAAAATATTTCATGAAACTGAGTACTCTAGCTTCTGGTTATGATGGTGTGGTTTATAAAAGCCTGATGGTTCCATTGACAACAGCTAGAAAAGCCAGGAAAACAAAGAGCAAAAACAGTAGTTTGAAAGGATTAGGGCCTGCCAAGGCAGCCAAGACCTAAGGGACAAAGACCTTAGAGAGAAGAGAAGTTTGCTGTGGCAAGAGGGATTTCCACATGCCGCTTTCTTTCTGGAGCTTTTCCCCAATCTTGGACTAGAGACAGAGGCTGGGTTGTTAAGCAAAGCTACAGGCAAGCTCACAGAGCTGAGGTGGCAAGCTGGAGTTTGGGCCTTTCGAAGTGTCCAGGTATGGAAGCACCCTGATCCCACAGGAAAAGTAGGTCCAGAGAAGTTGGTTCACACTTGGCACCAGTCTGCCCCTTGAGGCATTTCCTGACTCTTAAACGAGCAGGGTCAGAGGCTATGAAACTGAGCAGAAAGCAGATCGAAAGCAGAGTGACGTATTTTTGTTGTTGTTTGGTTTTGTTTGTTGTTAACAGTTTCGTGGTGCTAAGGAGATGAAAATGGAGCCCAAGACCTACCTTTATGTGAGTGCTCAATACCCCAGGCTCTCAGCTGACTATGTCATACAGGCTAAATTGACTGAGCCTCAAGAGAGTGCAGAAATGATCTGCTCACTCCCTGGCAAAGGACAGTGTAAATTCACTAGGCAGGAGGATGACATTGCACCCCTCTACAATATTTCAGTCGCAAGTTTGGCATTCAGTAAGAAATTGCCACTCATAAAAAGAAACAGAACAAGGAGAGAAATAGACATTAGATACATACTTATAGATGTCCAAGCTATTAAATTCATCAGTCATACGTTTCTTTTTTCATAATTGGGATTGACATGCTTAAGAAAACATCACGAGATGGAAAGTTTCACCAGATAATTGGACTATATAGAAAAAAGGGATGAAGTAGAATTTTGCGAGCTAAAAAGTACAATAGCTGTAATAAAGCATCTAGTATCAGGTGGATACAGTTGAGAGAATGAGTGAACTGCAAGAGAAGACAGTAGAAAATATATAGACAAAGGCAGAGGGGGAGAAAGGGATGGCAAATACAAAAAGAGCATAATAACACAATTCTTTTATAGCAAATAGAAAAAAGCAGGAAAAATAAGCACGCATATCAAAAATTTGAAATACTTACACACTTGATGTCATTGAAATATATAGAACACAGCCATATGACAGAACCCACATTCTTTTTAAGTACATTTTACCAAAACTGACTATCTTCTGGGACATAAAACAAGATATAGCAGGTTTAAAAGATTGAGACAGTTAAAAGTATGCTTATTGATGACAGTGGAATTAAGCTAGACATAAATAAATAAGAATACAACAAACAGAAAGTCCCCCAACATTTTGAAATTAAGGAGAATACTTCCAGACAACCCAAAGAAGAAATTGTTGAACTGAATGATAATAAAATATGACATATCAAAATTTGTGTTATGAAGCGAAAGCTTGTTTGAAGGGAAATGTAGGTACACACAAATTAGGTTACACACAAATAAGAAAAGGAATGTCTTAAAATCAATGCTATAAGTGTCCAGCTCAGAAAGTGAAAGGAATGACGGTAAGTTAAATCCAAGGAAAGTAGAAGGGAGTAAATAATAAAGATAAGATTGGAAGTTAGAGAAGTAGAAAACAAATGTATAATAGTTATCTAGCTATAATATCTCGAGTCATTTTTTTGTATGAATTGACATAAACATTACTAAACTTTGGCACCTATGACATCAGTATGACCAAAAAAGCTTAATTTAATGAGATAATGGATGTGAATTTGGGATTTTATAATAGGTGAATAACAATCACGATATAGTAAAGTTACTGAAATGGAAATGTGAAGAAAGCAGTTGATAACTTAGGTCTTAGAATCTTCTCTGGAACACACTTTGTGGTGTTCCTGTAAGCTTGGCTGTTTAATCTTTAGTTTGAGATTTCTGTCGTTCTGCATTTTTCCTTTGTGATTGATGAATTTGTAGTTTAATAGTTTAATACATACTAGATGCTACAGTTTATGAAAATAATTTTTTTGAAGAGAGACAAGAGTTGAAACCTTGAAAAAATTGACATATTTGATAACTTCCTATCTAGGAAGAAAGAGAACAGGCAGAAATAACAATATAAGAAATAAAAAGGAGACATTGTTGCAGATCTTATACACGTTAAAAACATAAGGATATATTATAAACAACTTTATGTTATTAAATTAGAAAATTCAGATGAAATTGTCAAATTTCTAAAATCACATCTTACAAAAACATCTGAAGGATCCTATCTATGCCTATTAAATTAGTTCATCTTAAATAACTACTAACAAAGAAAACTACAGTCCATAAAGGTTTCACTTGAGGATTTGGCCACACATTTAAGGAAGAAATAACTTCAATCTTACAAAATTTTCCAGGGAACAGAGAAAGAGGAGGCATTTCCCAACTTATTTGATAGGGCTGTTTGATAACCTCGGTACCATGACCAGATAACTGCCTACTCAATTTCTCTCATAAACTGAGACACAAAAATGTACAGCAAGATCTTAGCAATTCTTATCCTCCATTAAAAAAAGGGCAAAAACCTTTAATTTGGGTTTACTTCAGGAATACAAGATTAGTTTAACATTTGAAAATCAACCAATCAATGTAATTGACTATGCAACCAAATAAAGGAGAGAAGGAAGTTACCTTAAAAGGAATTGTGACTGGCAGTGGGCATGACGGTGGAGACTTCTGGGATGTGGGTGATATCTTTTTCTTGACCTGGTGGTGAGTATCTGGATGTGTTCATTCTGAACATTCACTGAGTTGCGTACTGATAATTTGTTTACATTTCCACATGTATGCTATGCTGCAATACATTTTTACTTTAAAACATTCCATGAAACTGATCTTATGGAATTTGTGGACCCTGTAATACACAATAGACAGTAATAAGAAATAAGTCCTTTGGATCCAGCCTGCTATTGAATTGTATTTCAGAGTTTGAAGGACTCTTATAGTTTAGTCCAGAATACATCCACATACACAAAGAAGTTACATTGGAAACCTGCCATTACTCTATGAATATTTGAACCTCTTCCTTCAGAATTTTATTCACGATTAGTCTAATGGGCATACAAGAAAATGTCTTTTTAAAAATTGAAGATATATTCTATCTTGATTGTTTTCTCTACTTCATTAAACTTCAAATGGCTTTATTTTTTTCCCTCAAAGAATAAATATTTACTATCACAAGGATATTTAATAACATTATCTTTGGAATAGGTATGAATTCTCCAAGGGCTGTCTTTGAAGAAGCAACATTATTGGGACTCATCTATCCAATTGCCTGTCATGGCGTGTGTGCTTGCCATACATCAGGGGTGTTAATTTTTGGTAACACCTCATTATCTTTTGTATAAACCCATATTTGACTTATGTCTCCAGACTACATTGGAGAAAACAATGCCAGGTAGTAATTAGCACTTTTGTTGACTGGACACAAGGGCAGCCCACTTTCAAAGAACCAAAGATGATAAAAATACACATAAATGTAAACATTTAGTTCTCAAAGTGGAGCTCCATCTCTGGATGAGAAGCATCAGCACCACTGGGCACTTGTTAAAGCTGCAAATTCTGGGTCCCAATCCAGACCTACTGAGAAAGGAGTGCTGGGTTTGGGCTCAGAAATCAGGTAATTGTGATACATGCTAAAGTGTTAGAATCCCTGGCATAGGGAAATAGCGTAGCAGAAAAAATGCAGTCTTTGGAGTTAGCCTTAGGCTTTGCATTTCCACTTCCTATTTGGGTAATCTTGGGCAAGTCCCTGGATTTTGAACATACTGAGTTTTGTCAACAATAAATGGGAAAAATGATCCCTACAGTTAATCAAGTACACAAAGGAGGTTTTCAATACGTAGTGCCAATAATACTGATAATATTACTGATATTTTTATTATTTTATAAATAAAATAAGATTTGGAAATCTAGTTTTCACTGGAATAATAGGTAAAGAATCGTCCTTGATTCATGTGGTACCACCAAACAGTATTGATTCCATTTGCTTAGTTATAAAGCATATTTAGAAATATTCCTGGTTTTGTCAGTTCATGGGAGGCTCTCCTTGTTAACAAAAGCATCGCCGTGTGGCAGCTTATGCTGAATGAGATTCTCCTCAGTGCAGGACAAACAGCATATCCTGGGACTTTGAAGATGAAGTCACTGAAGAGAGAGCAAGTGCATTTCGTTGAAGAAAATTGCTGGGCATGCATCAAAAACATTTTTTTAACCCCTACTTTCTTTTTTTCCTTGCCATCTTTCATGCTCTAGTAGATGTAAGTTTCAGAGAGTTGCCAAATCTCTCCACTGCTCAATTAGAAGCCATTCTTCCTTCTGGTAAATGGCTCTGCACTTGGAGAACTCCCCCTAAGTAGAGGAGTAGAGGAAATGGCCTGGCTCTTCCTCTCTTCCTTTTTAATTCCCTGAAATAAGTGTCTGGGCTCCAGTCTCTTCACCACATTATGGAACACACACTATGAAATATGGCAGAGATAAGACATTGTCTGGTTCATTTTGTTTCCATTTATTGTCTCTGTTTTAATGTTAATGATTTGGGAAGAAAGTCTAAACTGGCCACTTAACACAGGTGACTCTGTTTGGTAATTAAGTGATGACACCATGAAATGTTGGCCAGATGCGAGGTTGTTAACAAGCATGTTGGATCAGGGCTTTTTTCTTCATGTTCTTTGTTTTGCACAGGCTCTGGGCCTGAAAACTGGCCTTCAGCTCATGTAGACATGGCACTGACAGATGAGGTCACTCCTCCATGCTTAGTCCAGAGCTGTGGTCTACACTGTTGGCAGGATTCTATCATCCTGTTATTTTCCTCTTTCTTGTCTTTTTCTCCCCAACCTACCTCAGGTTCTCTCTTCTCCCAATACAAATGGGAGGAAAAATCAGCCTCCTGCAGCTTCTGCTTTACAAGAGAAAGAGGACTTAATTTCCTTGAGACTAATTCCAGGAGCAAGAGTATGGCATAGCATGCATTCAATGCATTTTGTTTAATTCATCAGATTGCTATGTTTACATACAAGTTAATTCACAGTACTGTGCAAATTACAGAGCTTGTCAAAAAAAAAAATGAAGGCTTTCAAATTAGTCTGAGATATACCTATTATTCATTGAATCAGTAACATCTATTCATTGGAAGTTTCTACAAACCCCATATTACAGGTCACTCCAACACATTGGGTACCTTATTACTCACACATGGAAACCTCATTTGCAGATAAATGTGACCTTCGTGTTTTGAGGATCTCAATTTTAAAGTGTACTGAATATTAGTTAGTTTTGAATGATAGTAAACATTTCCCCAGACTTAGAAATGGCACCACATAGGGGTGCCTGGGTGGCTCAGTCAGTTGAATGTTTGACTCTTGGTTTTACCTCAGGTCATGATCCCAGGGTCATGGGATCAAGCCCTGTGTTGGGCTCTGCACTGAGTATGGAACCTGCTTAAGATTCTCTCTCTCTGGGGCGCCTGGGTGGCACAGTCAGTTAAGCGTCCGACTTCAGCCAGGTCACGATCTCGCGGTCCGTGAGTTCGAGCCCCGCGTCAGGCTCTGGGCTGATGGCTCAGAGCCTGGAGCCTGTTTCCGATTTTGTGTCTCCCTCTCTGTCTGCCCCTCCCCTGTTCATGCTCTGTCTCTCTCTGTCCCAAAAATAAATAAAAACGTTGAAAAAAAAATTAAAAAAAAAATTCTCTCTCTCTTTCTGCCTCTCCCTCATGTACACACACACTCTCTCTCTCTCTAAAAGGAAAGGTAAGGTCAGGAAAGAAAAGAAAAGAAAAAAGAAAAGAAAAGAAAAGGCACCACATAGGCCACTGTAACACAGTGCTCATGCACATTTATATGTCTGGTCGTTTTGTCATTTGAAAATGATACATTTGAAGCAGTATATGAAATGAGAGTGGCCACTGAAGATAGAACTTCTGAGTGGTCTGAGCAGATTGAAGTCTTGAGAAGAGCAGAAGAGTCAGGCAGGATGACACAGTGGGAAAGCATTCTGCCTTCTAAATTGTATTCATTGCGTGGCTTTTCACTTGTACTTATAGGTAAGCCATTTCAACTATATTTGTGTGAATGATAAAGTGGCAAAAGGCTACCCACCTGCTAACATACAGATCCACATACTAGTCATAGTGATTGACAGGGTATGAGGATGACTGCCCCCCAGGGGGATATTTGGAACTATATGGGGGCATTTCCAGGTGCCCCATTGACTAAAGGATGGGAGGTGTTCCAACATTTATTGTTTAACAGTGGGAGATGTTAAAAATTCAGCAACATTCTGAACACTCTTGCACAAATAAGAACGGTCATGCCAAAAATGTAAATTGTCTCATCTTTGAGAAGCAGCTGTTTTTTGGTTCATATCTATCTATTATTCCCATCTTGGGTTTCTAATAGTTGTCATTAATTGTAAGAATCTGTAGACCATGTTGGTATTTCAGATCTCAAGCTCATCCAGACTTCTCTTCTGACTTCCAGAACATTATCCAACTGCTTACTGTACATCTCCATCTGGATATCCCAGAGGACCTGATTCATTATATCCAAAATCAAACTCATTCTCTTCTCCCTCAAACCTTCTCCTTCTCATCTCAAATATCCCCTGTGTTGGTGAGTGCCATTGCCATGACAGTCAAGTTAAAAAGCTAATATTTGTCCTAGGTGCACATTCCTCTCCTCACCCTCACATTTAATCAGTCACTAAATCCTGGGTTTCCACCTCCTTGGTTTCTTTCACTTTTTTCACTATTTTCTTCATTCCTGCTCCTTCTGCCTTAGTTCTGCCTCTTTTCATCTCTGCCCTAGTCTATTTCATTCATCTTCCAATTGATCTCTCTACCTTGCTGCATTAATTGAGAATCTTTTGGTTGAAAGTGACAGAAAACTTGGCTAAATGGGCTTTTATAATTTAGAGGGCAGAAAATTCAGGGACAGCTCGATCCAGGGTCTAAAATGACACAATTACAGCACTGACTCGCTTCATCCATGTACTCCACTTTCTTCTGTGTGGCTCCATCTCAGGCAGGCACTCCCGATGTGGATCCTGCCACAGCTCAGTTCCAAATTTGTTCTTCCAGCCATCTCGGTGGAAGGAGACAGCCTCTTCCTTAGTTGCTTCAGCCTAGTCTCATGCTCAGCTCTCCTTGGTTCCCATCTTGTCATATGTCCGACTAAGCCAGAGAAGGGTCAAGGCATCCCACACAAACCCCATTGAAGGGGCATGGGGAGCAGTTGGTTTCTAAAGCAAAACACAGTTTTGTTAGTAGAAGGAAAGAGAGAATTTGTACTTGGGAGTAAATATCCATTAAAACTCTCTCTGACCTAAGCTCTATCCAGGGACAAGAGGGGGTCTTTTTCTGCATATTGAATCACATCTCTTCCCTGATAAAAATCCTTGCATACTTTCCCATTGCCTTCATGATAAAGTCTAGAAAAGTATGAGCAGGGCTCTAAGATCTGAACTCTGCTAACGTCTTTTTTTTTTCAAATACATATTTTTAATGTTTTTATTTATTTTTGAGAGAGAGAGAGAGAGAGAGACAGCATGAGCTCGGGAGGGGCAGAGAGAAAAGGAGATACAGAATCTGAAGCAGGCTGTCAGCACAGAGAAAGTCACGGGACTCAAAGCCATGAATCTCGAGATCATGACCTGGTCTGAAGTCAGATGCTTAACTGACTGAGGCACCCAGGCACCCCCTGTGCTAACTTCTCACGTTCTGCTTCTTCTCTTACCTGGCTCCTCCCTCTGCCTTGGCTACAAACATTGAGACCCTCTGAATACCTCATGCTGAGCTGTGCTTTGAATTTGCTCCAGAAGCACACCCCGTTTCTCTTCCTACAGAAATACCTATGCATTACTGTTAAGAGGCAGTTAGTTAGGTTCTAACAGGATTCCTGGAAGCCAGCAATGAGGAAGTCATGGCCAGGTATCTGGAAAGTCAGAGGCCTGTCCTGGCAGCACTCCAAAACAAAGCCACATGAAGCCGAATCAAAGGTGACAAGCCCAAGATGGCTGACAAAGGAGGCCAGAAATCCTTTTTCCCCAAAAATCCCCACTCCAAGTAATGAATAGTTTACCCCGCTAGTTAACAACTGTCAATAATAGATAGAAACCCAAACCCCAGGGTGCTCCTGATGAGACCAAGAGCCTTTGGAAACATCTTTAGGACAGGCTGAGTGGAAGCCTCTGGTCCCGGCATCTCCCCAGTTCACCTGGCAACATTACCTCTTTTCCTAACCTTTCCCCATCCTCTCCTGCCTTTATACCCCCAATGAACCCGCACAAATTTATGTCAGAGCAATTGTGACCCAGTCTATCCTGATTGGTCTGTCTTCCCCTCTAGGCTGTCAATTCCTTAAGATCAGAGATAGACGTTTCTCTTTGATTTTCAAATATCTAACAAGGTGCATGACCCACAGTTGGCACTGATAAATATTTACTGAATGATTGAATCAATAAAATATAATAAAAATGAAATGTTTACAACTGATAAAGTCAAACAGGATACAGATACTTTTTTTGAAAGTTGAAAATGTAAATTCATATGGAACTCAGAATCAAAGATGTTTTTAGTGCTGAAGGGGGAAAGAGTACTTTCAGCGGGACATTGTGTTACAGTATTATTTAGCGGGCGCTGTGCTAGTTCGTTAAGTGATCATTATTTTGAGGGACAATTTGGTAACTAATTTGATTATAACCATACTTGAGATCTATTTTTATGTAATCCTTGTGGCCCGAGAAAGTAAACCTTAGCCAGTGAGTCGACTGCAGTGGATGTAAGGTCAGCAAAACTATTGGCATTGATTGTTTTGTCTCCCAAATCTAAAATCTTCCTAGTGTGCTATTCAGATGGAAACAACCACCAAGCACTCAAGCTAATGGCCAAGGTCATTTTTCCAGCGAGGCAGCCATGCAGCTGTGTCCAGTGCCCTAGGCAGGACTTGAAAGAACCCTGTTTGTCTCCCCATTGCCAGGGTGGGGGAGTGCCCCTCCCCCACACCACAGGTCTGCTTTGAACCACGTTCCAAAGAAAGCTCCCCCTTGCACAGTGAATGCTAAACAATTTCTTCTTTTTTTCCCCCTGAGGCTTAACTCAAAGAACATTTTTCATTAGGACTTTTCTAAGAATTTAGGGAGAGCAAAATTTGGGTTTTATCAGAATGATGAGAGCTCTAGATAATGGGGATCATGGCTGTATTTACATATAATTTCATCCTGAATTACTGTCTCTAGAGTTCAAACTTGTCTGGAAAGTGCTAACCCTTGGTTTCACAGCACTGAGCTATCATCTGAGCTAAGAATGGAACTCAGGTTTCTTAACTTCCCAGCCATCTATTAGAACACTGTGCCTCTCAATTGTGTCTTAAATTAGCCACATAAATGAATTCACTCACACTCTTCCTGCCTACCAAGTTTCTGCAAAGGAACTTATCAGCGCTACACGCTACAGTTGGGAGCATTTCCTCAGCTCTAGAGTTAAACTCCTACAGACTGCGGGCGTGGGAGAGACTCAGATTGAGAAGCTTAAGTCTCCTCAAATCTCCCAAGAGCCACACAGTCCCCTCCGCCTCCTCCATCATCAGTCAGACGCGAAACAAAGGGAATCCTTCTAGTCCCAGGCCAAACTGCATCAGGGAAATTACACGTTTACCGTGAGAAACCCTTAGTCCAGCAAGAGTCTACGAGTGTGGAAAGGAACATGCGTGGACACACCTGCGCGCTGCACTTTGCCATCAATGGCATTCTAAATGGGGACTCTGCTTCGTTCTCCAGGCCTGTCCCCCCACTGCATCCATCTGCAGGAGTGAAGAGAGGGGTCTAATGAATTAGAGTGAATTGCTTGGCACCGCTCTGACTTGAGAGCTGATAGGAACTCAGGGGCGAAGTGCCTTTTATTTTTAATGGGCTCTTGCCTACCTTTTAAATGTTCTCTTCTTTTTGGTCCCTTGAAATTCTAGTGCCTGTGGAGTGGGGGAGGGGAAGGGAAAAAACACACACAACAAACCCAAAAGAAGAATATAAATAAATATCATTTGGAATCTTGCATAATATCAGCCAATGGCAACAGCAGGTTTTTGACAGGCCTGCGAACTTCCCCAAAACAACATCCTGCCAGCCTGGCTGTGATTCAGGCATGAGTCAACGCTGTGAGATGGGCCGCTGCCAGCCCGCTTCCCCAGCCCAGAACGACTCCCCCCAGGCCCATTGGTCTATTCACATTTAGAATCCAGGCTGGACTGTGTGTTATTAGCGGCGCTGGTCCCCCTCAAGGTAACCGCATGAGGACATCTTTTCTTCTAGCGTTGAGAGCAAATCTACCATAAAGAAAGATGTCTCTTCATCACGATATGATCTTTGGTAAGAAGGGTTCGGCACACAGTTTTTACAGCTGACAAAATTCTTATATTCTTAAGAAATGGAGAAAAGCTCTTTCCCTAACCCCTGGAGTCTTGTTATGATGAGGCCTGAGAGTACGATCTCTTTTTTGTAATCCAAACAAGGGATGGAACTGGAACTGGGGGGGGGGGCATACCAGAGGAATCATCAGAGCCCCAAATGCTGCGCAATAATTTCCTGCTGATGTTAGGAGACTCCCTATCACAGAAGCTTTTCTCGAAGCCTGCCTTTCACTTGGAAACGAGGGCTGTGCTTCAAAGAGCAGTTCTCTCTCTGTTTGCACGAAGTAGCAATCACGGGCTCCTCCACCCCCCAAAACCACCACCTTGCTAATTAGGGATGCTGGCCTCCTTCTAAATGCCCATGGTGCCTTCTGAGCTGGGAAAGCACAGCACAGTCGTGATTCTGCAGACGTTGACTCAGAGTAGAGCTATAAAACATGAAATTTTCTCCAAGTAAATATGGAGCCAGGAGACATAATGGAAAGAAAACAATATTCTTCATCGGTTCCTTCCCCCTTCATTCTTTTGTGCTAGAGCTAGGCAACGATTTATGAAACCACGATCAGGGAGACTTCTTTTTTTCTTAAGGGCAAGTCCCTCACTCCTTTTCTTTAACCTTTTGACCAGTTAATGAACTGTGTTACTCACCGTGCTTTTGTTAAGTCACTCTTCCACTGCCGAAAATACAAAGTAACTTCGATAGCCTCACATCCATTTGGGAATCTAGAGGGGATGGTTTATGTTGTGCAAGTCCTGGTTGGGCACTATAGCCTTTGATTCTTCAGTGATGGTTTATACCTACAGTTCCAGAGTGGGGGCGGGGGATTGGGGGAACCGAAAAGTGATTGGCTGGCAAGTTTCTTTAAATGGAGCCAACAACATTTAGAAATTGCAGGCATGGGCATGGAGAGTGTCAATAAAGAGGATATTTTGGAAATAGGGTTCTTGCAAATTCTGATTTTTTTTTTTTTAACAGCTTCTTTTGGCTTATACCTTGCATGTCACTTGTCTTGGAGGAACACTTGTCCCTTGCGGTAAAGCAATGACTCAGGTGTTAAAAAAGTTCTTGGAAACATGGCAATCCTGCACTCACAGAAGATGGAGCTGAGTTGCAGGATTACACTGGGAGAATTATGATGGCTGTCGGCGGGCTCTCACTTCGGAAGCAACTTCCCTGCAAGTTATGCCCACATCTCCTGCGCCAGCCAGAGTGTGGGTGGGAATGGGCTTTCTCACAAATGCTGGCCCTAGTTTTTTGTTTTTGAAAATTTAGCCTTTGCTGTTTACTCTAGCTTCAGACATGATATTTTTTAAAACCACACTTGGAATCTGCAGCAGCTTTTCTCTCCTTACTAGAACTCTGCCATAACTTTGGCCATGGAAGTTGACCTTGTTTATCAACAATTCATAAGCTGTGGAGGTGGCAAAGAGCAAACTAACGGCAGTGACGCCCGGCTAGCAAATTCTGGCCCTCGCGAGGTCATTACTATTGGTGTGCTTATTTACGGACTGACTCTATCATTTCCGGCCTCCTGTGTTTGCAGCTGCCTCCTGTTCTCTCCCTCTTGATGGCCGCAGATCTGTGCTTATCATCCATTTCCATGCTGGCTTTGTGTGCCTCTTTGTAAGCCCTGCTCTGAGTGGTTTCCACAGCATGCACGGCATTGTCAGTGACTAGTGGATAAGCTGCCTTGCCTGTTACAGTCATTCTGGATCTCCTTTGTCTTGTCTCCTTTTTGATGGCCTAATTTCATACACATTCGAACTAAGGACTCTTTTCAAAATAAGCAGCCGATATGGGTCTGCTATTGTTCCATGAGGCTGCCAGATTATTATTTTTTAAATGTATTCACTGCATGGATTTATCATGTAAACTCCTGTTGAAAACCACTGCCCCCAGGGAAGGATTTGAGCATTTGGATAATTTCCTGAAATTCTCAAGTGTACGTGTTTGTAGTTTCTTTTTTCTTGCCTTCAAATGGATGCAGCCATGTCAGAGCAATCCATAAACAATATTGATTGCACAAAAGCACCAAACTGCCAATCTCAAAGCTTGCGGCTCGTCCCCTGCTGTAGACCCTAATCTCTGAGAAGCCCACCCTTTTTCACGGGATGCAAAAGAAACACAATTGGATTTCCATTTATATGATCGAAGCTTCAGTGATAGTCTCCCAATTTTCTTGGTGTCAGCATTGTGTCAGTTTTGGACTAAAAGCTGGAAAATTATTCTTCCTGTGAAACATGGCTTCTTTTCCTATGCCAGCAGAGACATGCATGAATGCAATAATGTGTGGATATTCTAGGCCCCAGACATGGAATGTGCTGGCTTCCACTTGATTTGATAATCTAATACAATTAAGGCCATTAATAAGAGAAATTGTTTGGGAACTTGATTCATTGCCTAAAATCTGTGCAAGGCAATGTCATTTAAAGATCATTTTCCTTTCCTTTTAGACTTTTATCCTTTGAATAAATAATTCAACTTAATAACCTCTGTGGTCTGTGAGGTTAATTGTCATCAAAAGAAACTTTTCTACTGGTTTAATGGAACCGATCTTTGAATACTATTTACGGAGTGATACAGTAACTTTTGATTTTCCCTCTTCCCCTCGTATTTCCCAATAGACTGAGTATGTTCCAAAAGCCACAAACCACGTCAGCGTGGTTCACAACTGGCTAATGTTTTTGGAATACAGGGGTCAAGGTGATTATCCAAAGTTCATTTTAAAAAGCTACATTTGCTATGGTCCTTATAATCCAACCATTCTTTCACATAAATACACATTCTCAAACAGCAGCTAACCTCTAACAAGAGTCCAGCATTTTAAGTAATTGAAAATTAATGTGGACAACATACAAATTCTGTAGTTTAACCCCAAGACTGGTTGGATTCCAGGAATGGTATTTTAATGAAGGGCCCACTGAATTTAGGACAGCTGCTGGGTGTTATGCTAGGCTGGTAGCTGAATCTTGGATCAAACACAACTTTGCAATGACTCATACATTTTACTAATTTATAAGTGCAGCCTTCCTTGAAATCTCAATGTAAAGACCCGCATCCTGATCTATAAAAGTGAATATAACCTTGAAGTCAATGAAAATGAGGGTATTGTTCCCTGAATAGAGGATCTGTAAGCTTATCACCTTTCCCCTCCCACATCTTCTACCTTTTTGTTTTCTTTGAGTTTCACATGAGGGGCTATGTGAAGCCAAAAGCATAAATCTGACTTCCGGAGGTTTGTATAACAATAAACAAGAAAACCTTATCTGAACAGCCAATAGAAAAAGGTTGGATGGCAAATTCATTTAGAAACAGCATCAGACTACCCAATTGGGCATGTTACTCTGAGCCTGGGTAGGAAAGAGCCATGTGTGATGAATAATCGGGAAAATATTCTCATCTCCCAGTTTAGAAGCTTCTTGTGTTTGAATGTTCCATGTGGCCCATCTTCATCCACTTCCTCAGAACCCCTACCCTACCCCACTCCTATACGGTGGGTGAGCCTTGCCGGACCCATCTGTCTACTGCCAGAGGTGCTGAGTCTGGCAAAGTTCCCCTTTCATTTACCTTTTCTACCACTAACTTCTGATTGTCAACTCTTACGTGTGAAAATGATCTCACAATAAAGTCACATAGAAAAACAGGATGCAACATTTTACTTTGGAAATAATCCCAAATATACAAAAAATTACTTTATTGGAAGCAAATACTTCAATATATTAATAGTCATTGTGAGTATTTTGATCTTTGTACTTTTCTCTAGTTCCCCACCCCCGGCCTTTTTTTTTTTTTTTTTTCTTTTTTTTTTACCAAAACATGCTTTTGTAACCAGAATGTATTTTCTCCCTCCCTGCCCCCATCAGGTACAGCATAGAAGATACAGCCTGAAATACATCGAGATCAAATTAAGGAAATAGACTTACTTAGAACACAAATTTATAACTACAAATTGTCATCCTTTGCCTCTTTTCAAGTGCAATGAGATAATTAAAAGGAAGAAGTGAAACTTTTAAGGGACTATTAGCAGTTTAACATTCTCAGTTGGTGTCGATTATGGATTTCACTTGCAAAGGTGAAAATGAGTTGCCCCTGAGAGGCTGGACATCATCCCTGGTTTTCTCTGACAAAGCAGGTGTAGGTATGTATAGGTCTTTGGCAGAATCCGACCTACATGTTGTTGTAAAGAAGCACCTTTGTGGCCACACAGGGATTCTCTGATGGGCACATTCACTAATTAGGAACAGAAAGGGGACATGCTGGGAAGGAGGAAAGAGAACAGAGTGGGAAGAACTGGTGCCCCAGATTCCGACTCCACTGCTCTTCAGGAAATAGAGAAGCTAACTGTGCTGGCTGTGGAGGATCCAAGACACCTGTCCGACCTCATGCAGCATCCTTCCCCTGCCTGAGCTCTGCTCAGAACTGGCAACAGGGAGCCACGGGAGCACTGCACATAGGGATCACATTTTACAGAATTCTATGTATTAACATTAGATGTGTGTGTGTATCAGATTATGTATGTGTATGCACATAAATGTCATCTAATTTCACATCCATGCTACCTGGTACAGTAGCTACTGCTCTCCATTTGCAGATAAGGAACCTGACACTTGGAGATGTCACAAGCTGGTAAGGAGACATGTGCGGTGCTAGAAACAATCTCTTGGCCAAGTCCAGGACACTAATCTCTAAATTACAGATAACTTTATTAAGGAACAGTCATTTTAATTCCTGCTTTTGGGCTCAGGAAAACATTTCTACACTCAGATTTGCAAACCGCAGCATGCTCCTTGCTGTAAACGTGGAAGTGCCCGAGCTGTGTTTCACATCTTCCCAACCCACCTCCTTATGCAGTTGTGGCTGTGATGGCCAGCTACACTTCTGACACACTGCCTGGTAGCTGGCAGGAGCCCATTCAGCCATTGTGACACATGCTCAAGGTGGTAACATCCAAGGGAAAGCTATGGACCATTTGGTGTACAACGTCTGGATAAATACTCTCCTGCCCCATTTCTTGGGTGGACAGTCCTGAGGTGTGCTCTGCATGGCTCCTGAATGGTCTTGAGTGGGGTCACGTGCGTGAGGAAAACAATCACATTCTAGTTCTAAAATTAATGTATGTTTATGGTAAAAAAAATTAAAAACTGAAGAAAATATAGGAAATACAGACAAATGATAGCTCAATTCTGTATCTTGGATGGGATTTCTCTCCTCTGGTTTCTCTTCCAAGCTGTCCAGTTGGAATCCAGTCTTTGGAACATGCCAAAGACCTTTGTATTGATGATGCTACTCTCGGGGTTGATTGTATTGAGAGGTTTTCTTCAAAATGTAGTATAAAAGTAATTTTTGATCTGTTCATTGGAATTCGTAGGTTTCATATTTGTTTTCATATGTATCACCTCATTTGTATCTTTTCACCACCTCTTCTCCCCATGTCCACTCCTAACACCTTGGACCGAGTTCCCCATTTATCTTTGGATAAATGGATTGTTGCAACTGCCTCATAACTTGCCCCTTGCTTTTGACTTTACTCCTGTTTGAACTGTTATCCCCACATCATTTCATTCTCAAGACACCAGCCAGAATGATTGAATAAAAATCAGATCATGTCACAGCTCTGTTCCAAATGCTCTAAAGCTCTCCATATCACTCAGAATAAAAGCCCCTATGAGGGTCTAGAAGGCCTTACTCAGGCATCCTGTTACTTCACTGACTTTATCTCCTCCAACTTTTACACTTGCTTAGTCCTCTCTGGTTGCACTAAGCCTCCTTATTGTTCTTCCAACAAGCTAGGAATTCTCCTGACTCAGGACCTTGGCACTTATGGCTTCATCTGCATGGAATGCTCTTCTCCATATACCCACATAGCTCCCTCTTTCCCTTCTTCAGCTCCCTCTTAAGTTTTGCCTTCTCGATAAGACTCTTCCTGATGGCTCTGTTTAAAATTGCAATCCTTCCACACTTTCCCAGCATTCACTATCCCTCTCCCTCTTTTATTTTTTTTTTACCCATAGTAACATCATCTAAACTGTATTCACTTAGTTATATTGTTTATAACTGATTTCTCCTGCCTGATATTAACTCCATGAAGACAGGGACATTTGTTTTGTTTACTTCTATTTCCAGTTTTCACAACAGAGCCGCACATCGTATGCTAGGTAAATATTTGAATGAATGAGTGAATGAATGAATGAATGAATGAATAAGCTTTGTGAGTTTGGCCCTATCCCTATTTTACAGATAACAGAACAGAGATTTGGAAAGATTAAGGGACTCTGCCAAGTTCATACAAATGGTACATAATAAAGTCTTGAGCTAGATTCCCTGTCTGCAGTAATGCTCATGTAAGAAAATAGAAACAGTTCTTAGATTTAGAAATTCACACTTAAACTAGATTTATTAGGGTACACAACTTGTATCCTAGGGAAAAGCTGGTAAGTAACTCAAGCACATAAAAAGCAAGTACATTTGAACCATAATTGCTTTCGTGTTTGTGATGACTGCAAGAAAACTCAGAACAAAATCTGTGACCCATCTCCAGGATGTGACAATATGCACTTGCTTTCATAACTGTTTCTCCTGTCCTTATTTTTTCTTTTAACCTGATTTCCTCAATTACTTGTTTTTTTATTTTGTCGTGTTCTATGAATTTTTGTAAGGTAACTCCAGTCCTCTTTTGCAGTGTGTGGCAGGGAAAAATACAGAAAGAAATAAAAATTATATTGTGGTGCTTCTATAAAGGACTAACACGATCTGACTTCAAGAAAAGATCAAGGTGGGCTATAGCCTGAATATAAGTGGGGTTCACTGAGCAATGCGGAGATAGCCTGGTCTCTTCCTGATGTCAACTCAAAGGAATAACCTTTTGAAAAATATCATGAAAAAATTTAAATTTGTGCTTTAGTCTTTTAAGAAGCTGACCAGTGAATGGATAGAGGTTATTGTCCAGCACTGTGACAGATCGGAGGTTTAACCTACTTGTATGCTAAGTAGTTAGTGTGTCATAGTCCCATGGATGCTGGTAGAAAACGTGAGATTTCTGGGTCAGAGGCAAAGAGCTTGCTGACAGCAATAGCAGCAGCCAACGTATCGGCATTTTTGCCCCAGTTTCCACACGGTGACACAAAGAAAGCCAAATGACACTTACACACTCAGTGGGTTGCATTATAGGATAGGACTCCTGAGCTTAGGGAACCTGAGTGTTTTATACTGGGGTAAGCATGCCTCCTCATTGCTCAGGAGGGAGACACCATCTCTATCCTCTAAGGCTATTTGCTAGACAAGCATCTTTGAAAAGATAGCCTGGTATACCTGCAAGAAATGCAGAAATATAAAGAGCCATCTAAAAGTCTCTAAATGTATTTTTATATATATATTCTAAATGCAGAATGGAGCATCTTAAAATCCATCTCTATCCACCTCTTCCAGTCTTAATATCTGCCACTGGCCGGCAGCTGCTCCCTCAGTGTTCTTTCTTAGTCTCAAGTCTCCAAACCAAGCTCTCTGTCAAAGCCAGCAATGGACTCTGGTCTTCCTTCCTTTCCTTCCTGCCTTTATTCTTTATTCTTGGCCAAGAATAAATCTCAACACTAGACAACACAACTTCCCCTTCATTTTTCCCACTTCTGTCTTTTTCTGCTCAGTCTCCATTCAACATCACAAAACCTTAGGAACTGAGTTTGGAAAGACCTAGTTTTCTTTAGAGAGCAGGGCAGGAAAGCCTAGAACACTCATACCTTAAGGATTTTTGTCCCTGACCAAGGATGTCTTTAGTAGCTCCAAGTTCTCTTCTGTTCTCTATCCATTCTCTTCTTTCTCTCCCTAACGTTCTCAGAGCTCTAATATTGTTCCCAGATGGTTTTTAATTAAAAAAAAAAAAGGAATATGAAAAATGTCTCTGGTTACAGGGAGCTTGGATTAATGGCCCTTTTTGAGAACTTGAGATTTTGTCTGACTATAATTTAATATGAACAGCAGTACAACATGGCTTATAGGGATATGTTACCAAGATTTTAAAATTTCTAGGCAATTTTGGATGTTTTTGGGGTAAGGCACTTAGGCATTACCCTTAATACCTTTAATGTCTTTGCCACTTTCTTTAAAACTCCTATCCCTCTGAACTTCTGTATATCACCCCCATCTCCTGTTCCATTAAACTTTACTGCTTTTCTCTTTTTCACCCAAACAGACTTGACCTCATGTGTTACAGAGAAGATAGAGGTTCTCATATTCCTGCCAACAAATCACCAATCCTACCTGAATTCATTCAGGTTTCTTTGTTCTCTTACAAAGTTCATCTCTCCACCTATGCTCTCAATCCCTTCCGTACCTCCTTGCTACCTGCCCATTCTTCAGCTATGTCTAATCCTGTCTCAGTCTTCATATTTTCTTAGAATGGGCTTCCTGCACACTACCCAGTTGCTCTAGATTGCTGGGGAGACTTTTCAGCCTTCCCTTCTAGATATCTCTGCATTACTGGACTCCACCATCTCTTTCTTCTCGAGCCACTTTATCTTTCAGAGTCTGGAAGATCATGAACTCCAGGTATCCTTCTATTCCCCTGCCCACGCCTTTTCAGTCTCCTTAGCTGGTCCCCTATCTTTCATCCAGCCTCTAAATGAGTTCCTCAGGCTTGGTCCTGACAAGGGCTTAAAGGTTCAGAAACCAGAATTAAGGATGGATCTCTACTCTCCATATCTGTCCCTTATCTATGTTTTTACTGTCTTGGTGAGACACTCACTTTCCTGGTGAGAATAGACTTTCTCTACTTTAGAGGGAAACCAGATGTCCACAACCTAGACATATAGCTTAACAATCTTAACTAGAGAATAAATAAGGATTTCCTCTTTTGAGGTAAACTTTTAAAAATCTCACAGTAGATCTCTAATGGGTCTGCACTGGGCCATGTTCCTTCTCCTCAGACTGGTCCTGTGACTGGAGAAGACATTCATTCATAGGAAACTAATGGAGATTTTTGGCAGCAGGAAGTGGGTGGTGCTTAACAAATGCCAAATATTTGTAAGTGGTTTTGGAATTGAATAACAGGCATAGGCTGAAAGAACTTTGCAGTGCATAACAGCAAAAAACTTAAATTGCTTTGGATAAAATATTGGTGGAACTATAAACATTAAAAGCACTTCTGGTGAGGGCTCAACATGTCATTGGAAACTGAAGGAAAAGTGATCTTTGTTATGTATGGATAGAAACTTAGCTGACTTGTGTCCTACAGTTGTATGGAAAGCAGATCCTGTAAATGATGAACTTGGATATTTAGGTTTCCAAGCAACTTGGGCACTAAATGCCATCATAAGTGCTCTTATCAGAGATATAGAGGGAAATTTGTTTCACTCACAGAAGATGAGAAGGTAATGTGACCACAGAGGCAGAGATGGGAGTGATGCAGATTCAAGCCAAGAAGTGCCAGCAGCCACCAAAAGCTGAAAGAAGCAAGGGATAGATATTCTTCTAGAAGCTCTAGAGGGAGTGTGGCCATTCTGGCATCTTGATTTCAGATTTCTAGCCTCCAGAACTGTGAGACAATACATTTGTGTTGTTTTTAAGCCACCTGGTTATTGGTAATTTGTTACAGCATCCACAGGAAACTAATACAGTAGGTGAATGACACAGCCTGGATCACCTGCCATTTCAGAAGCCAGCAAGCCTGAGATGTGATGACAACTCATTACCAAAATCATGTGTGAAGTTGAATAAAACAAAAACCAGACAAACAGAAACCAACAAAATAAAGCAGAAACATTTTCTTCTCTCCCTTGTATATCTTCTGTGTCTGACAGAAGCGGTGCTTACCAGGATTAGTTGGCCATCTTTACCCTTAGGTCACTTTCTCTCAGCAGTACTAGATGTTGCCAGGTGCTCCCTGCTTCTTCAACACTCCCTTTCTTTGATTTCTATGGCCCTGCACTCCCTGGCTTCCCTTCCCCTTCTCTGACCATTCCTTTCTTCTCAGTTTCTTCTGTATTTCATTCTCTGCTAACCATCCATCCCATCAATGTGGGGGTCCCCCCAGGGGTCTGTTCTAGGTTTTCTTTATTTTCCTTCTCTTTCCATTGCTTCCTTTTGCTCAATAAGGATCCATGGGCTCCCAAATTTCTACTATCAACTCAAGCTTCTTTTCTTGAGCTCCAGGTCTACATTTAGAATGGCTTACTTTATATTTTCACCCGGATATCTCATGTTCATCAAACTTAGCATGTCTCTTCCCCACCCTCATTCCCAGTGGCCCTTCATCCAGTATTTCTTATCTGGTAAACAGTACCTCTGTTTGCTCACTGGTTTATGCTAGCACCCTTGGAATCATGTCTAACCCCATCCCTACCTATCCTCACAGTCAAGTTCAATCTGTTTCTAAGACCTAACCTTCTACCTCTGAAGTAGATATCAAATGTGGTCCACTGCTGTCATTCTAACTCAAGCCATAACCACCTCTCATCTGGGCTTCTGCAGCAGCATCCCAGCTGTTTCCTGCTTCTACCCTTGCTCTGCTTCATTTTTTATACACTACCAAGAGTGAGATGTTAAAAACACAAAACCAATTGGGGCGCCTGGGCAGCTCAGTTGGTTAAGAGTCCGACTTCAGCTCAGGTCATGATCTCAAGGTTCATGGGTTGGAACCCTGCATTGGGCTCTGTGCTGACAGCTCAGAGCCTGGAGCCTGCTTTGGACTCTGTCTCTCTCTCTCTCTCTCTCTCTCTCTCTCTCTGTCCCTCTTCTGTGTATGCTCTCTGTCTCTTTCTCAAAGTAACTAAATAAACATTAAAAAAATACAAAGCTAATCATGTCACCCTCCTACTTTAATCTCTTCAATGGTTTTCAAATGCATTTAAGATAAAATCCTAATCAAAGCCTATAAAGTCCTGAAGGAGCTATAGTGGATACCCAGAATACCTATCAGGAATGAAAGACTTATTCTCCCAGCTGTTGGGAGTACAGCCAGCCTTGAGCTGGGGATTGCCGCAGCTGAAGAGAGCTGCCTTTCCCAAGAAGATGGTCTCCTTTATGGGTTGACCTTCATCCAATAACTGAATGATGATGGGGGAGGGTGGTTTAAAATCTCAACCTTTTCATCCCAACTTGGTCAACAACAACTTGGCCAGCTCGAGTGAACAACTTAATGGGGTCACCTGATACCTCTGTTGATACTGCAGCTCAACTTCTGCTCTATAATGCTTCCTTCCTCTTCCTTCCATAAGTGTTGATCCCAAGAGCACTCCCAATAAAACTCTCACACACTAATCTCCATCTTAGAGTCTGCTTCTTGGAAACCAAACCTATGGCAGTCTGTAAAGTAAATGTTGAGACCAAGGGAGGTAATGATCCCACTGTCCTTCCTGATGCTCAGATTATGTCTAAAATACTGTCATACCCACAGTGTATGTTCAATCTTTGGGGCTACATTTTAAGGAGGATATTGACAAAGTAGAACATGACCAAGGAGGACAACTAAGATGTTAAAGGACTGAAAATTTTGTCACAGGACAAAGGGTCAAGAGATGAAACTAGTTAGTCCGGAATATCATTAACCCGGTAGGAACATGATCATTATCTGTCGAATTTTGAAGGGCTGCCAAATGAAGAAAATTTCACCTTGTGTTGTTCTAGGCACTAGGTTTAGTAGCAATGGGTGAAATTTCCTGGGGCACAAGTTTAGGCTTCATATAAAGAAGAAATTTCTAGCAGCAATGTAATGACATATTTGTGAAACATAGTTTACTTTTACTGGACTTGTGTGCCCAGGTCTTGAGAATGAAATAGCAGAAATTCCTGAGCACAGAGAAAGTGTTGATCAGATGACTAAATTCTCCATGACAGCATTCTATGACTTTCTGCTCTAGGGCATGGTTTTAAAAGTACCTGAAGAAGGTAATGGCTATAATCTGACAAATGGATTCCATAGCCAAGTAAATTTTAGAAAAAAGTTAAATAATATCAAGAAGGTATTTTTACTATATGATTTATTAGTTTTAATATGTCAAAAATGCACCATAAAAGTCCATAGAGGCCACCAGGACTCAGCATTGCTCAGAACTCTTTCTGACCAGTGGCTAGTCAAAACAACGGGGCTAGTGTTCTGTGGAACCTACTTCAAGAAATTCTGTTTTAGAACATATGTTGCCCTGAGTTGCTAGTGATGAGAAATTTTTAACTCAGAATGATGAAAATATAGATGGTTAATATTAGTAGTTAAGGTTCCCAGAAATGTGGATACTGGCTAAAAAGTTAGAAATTCTCCCTGCTTTGCAGAGAAGGGTGTTTTGTTTTGTTTTGTCTTGTTTAGTTTTTCTTTTCTTTTACATTTGTACCTTTAACACGTGAATGTGCCTGCTAATGCCATCCTTGGTAATATTAGAACGGATAATGGATAAAAGCTAGAGTATTATCATTTTTGTTTCTATTCTTTATTAGGTGCCACATTGACCCTTTTTCAAATTTACTAACCATTTATATTTTGCAGTGTTGACAAGGTCCCTGGATAAAGAATCCCTCCAAATACATACATACACACACACACACACACACACACACACACACATATACACAATTGGGGGATATACTTGACTATTGAAGTCAAAATTCAGATCTTCAGAGACAAGAAAACCCAGAAAATTGTACCAGTTTTACATTAACTAGGCTCATTGCTATCTTGTGCTATTCAGACACTATAGTGAGTCCCAATTATCCAGCTACCTAATCAACACCCATAATTAAATTCCTCACATTTGCTCCCTTTTATTCAGCATTCCCAGTAACGAGGTACCCACCCTAGAAGAAAGAAAGTAACAGGGCATCCAGGTTATTGCTTATGCCTGTCTTTTTTAAAATAATTTTTTTTTCAAAGTTTATTTATTTTTGGGACAGAGAGAGACAGAGCATGAACGGGGGAGGGGCAGAGAGAGAGGGAGACACAGAATCGGAAACAGGCTCCAGGTTCTGAGCCATCAGCCCAGAGCCTGACGCGGGGCTCAAACTCATGGACCGCGAGATCGTGACCTGGCTGAAGTCGGACGCTTAACCGACTGCGCCACCCAGGCGCCCCTGCTTATGCCTGTCTTAATTCTGTGAACTCTCTTATCAAATGCCCATTCTATAGGTCTGGTAATTGGCTTGATGCTTTTCAGTAGAGTGTGAAGTGCTCAAAAAGCTCAACCACAAAGTGTCGGGTTGGTCCTAGGACAATAAAGATGTGCAGCAGCTCTGTTTCCAGACCACGATGCTTTTTGACTGATAGGTGAGCAGTTGCTCTAACTTGTAGCTTTAACTAAACTGAGGAGGCAAAAGAAGATGGGAAGAATTGTAGGATTAACTCATGTTTTTTGAAATCTTTTCAGTTTCTATTACCAACAAAAATTTATGGAGTAACCAGCACTTTAAAAGACACTCTGGGCAACAGAATTATTTTTAACAATAAGAAAATAATTTTAAATAACTAATTTTGCTATGGGAGCATTTCTGAGGGCATAGAGGGTTATCAGTTCAAAGTTGGTGGGTAGCATATTAAAGAGAATTGGGCTATTCAAATGAATATCTCAAAGTCCTTAAAAATTCTAAGGAGGCAAATCAAACTATGGCGATAGAGTTGATAAATTATCTCTAAGATGAACAACGCAAGACTATTCTATGAGCACATTAGTTTTATCCATTTTAGGTGCTACCATACACTGGGGGTCCTTTTTGATCAAGAATACACCCCCCCACACACACATACATACACATAGACTTACAAGGCTGCTATCAAACACCAGAGATCATGTTCCTATGGCAACTACAGTCCATTTTATTGCAGTCATCTTTACACAAAATCAGTTTTAGAAATCCACTGTGATGAAAGTGATATCTGTTCACACTTCTCCAAGTTAAGCTTTCTATACTACATGTGATAGCATGTCCTTGCTATTCGCTAGGACTATATTATGTGTCAAAAATCATACACATTTCTAGTTTGATTAATCAACATTACATCTAACATGAATCAAAGTCCTCAAACACAAGGGGTCACAAAGACAATTGCCTTAAATCACTCTATGCCCAACTGTGCCATCTACAGGCTGAAGAAACTCTCTTGAGTGTGGTCAAAAATGTCTCTGATGCCATACGGGTCTTTAGAGGACTCCTAGGGGCCATCTTGCTCTTCTATGTACCTGAGGACATTTCTTGCCTCCCTGTGTTCCGTAAGAGAAATTTCACTTCCTCCTCAAAGCAGTAGAGGATCTCAGGGATATAAGAAGTCTGTTGGAAATGTTACTGAGTATATTACTGTATTTGATAGAATGACTATGGGGTTGCAGTTAAGTGGCCTCTGACTCTGCTATTGATTGGCTTTGTGACTAAAAAGTTAGAAATTCTCCCTGCTTTGCAGAGAAGGGTTTTTTGTTTTGTTTTGCTTTGTTAATCTTCTTGGGTCTCAGTTTCTTCATCTGTAAAATGAGGGTTTAGCCTAGGTGACCTGCAAAGTCTGATTTGGCTTAAAGCAACTGTGGCATTATATTTAATGGAATCAAGGAACTTGAATGAGTAAGAGTCACCCCTCTGGATGTGATCAGAAAGGAAAGTGGAGAATGAAATGACTTCCATTCCTGTGAAACCAAAGTGAGCTCCAAAAAATACAAATATCTGCGTATATAGTTTTTTATTTTTGTTATTAAAAGTACATGGAAACTACCATCAAGTGAGACAAAGCTATGAGATTCTGTTGTATGTTTTGGAGCTGATGGCGGGATGGATGTTTGTCATGGTTCTTCTGCTGCCATGCCCTTGTCCCCTAGTGGAGAATATGCATGCTGAATTTGCAATGGGAAAAGAGCAGTGCAGAAAGAGATAGATGGGCCTGGAAATTCGAGTATAGAGTCCCAGTAAGAAGTTCAGTGTTCTCTCTCACCCAATCTGGGGAGGAAGGCAAAATGGGAAGAAAAGGTTACTCTTTAGCTAGTGCTTCACAGTCTCTAATGGATCTCAAAAATAGCTTTAGATATTTGGCAATTCCTCTCTCTTCAAAAGCACAAAGTCATTCCTTCTCTCCAGATGCTGTTGTGCTTCCTGACATGTTAAGAGTTATGGGTACTTTCCTCATGATTTCAGGCTGTTTCTGTCTCTGTTAATCAGTCTGTCTCCCCTCTTTGCCCTTGCTACATGGCATTGGCAGAGCCGAGTTACAATATCTCAGCTGCTATTCCAGCCTTTGCTTAATGGTGACAGAGGCCATGTTTTCCCAACCAAAGTCTAGAAGAACATGGCATGACAAGTATGAATGTACTCAAGAGGATAGTAGGAGAGAATATCAGAAATGAAGACCGTCCTGGAATACCCTTGATACACCAGATCACTTGGCAGCTTGCCATTCTTTGGTGAAAGGAGAGGAGCAACGGATCCTCCAGTTAAATGATATGCTTTCTTCATAGTCGTTCAGGTTCTTTAGATCACCAGGTCTTGAGTCTTTTTCTTGCCTTCCACACATATGCAGAAGCGTAAGTTTGGAGAGCGGGTCTGGAGCCAAAAGACCCCTGAAGCTTTCAGCTCCCTCAAACACCAAAAGAAAGATCATACTTTTGAAACATACAGCATCATTTCCTCTTATGTTTTATAATGCCTGCCACCCCCACTCTCCTTGGCAGACTCAGCCCTCTACTTTCTTGAGGATGGAAGCTCCGCGAGGGCAGGAAATGTTATCTATTTTATTCGCTGCTGCATTTACAGCATCTAGAACTATACTTAGTACATAGAAGGTGTTCACTAAACATTTGTGGGGTGAATGGATGATATTATTTGATTAAAGACTGAGCTATACCAATTCTTTTCATTAATTTGTGGTAATATTATAGATAAGGACATTTTGACAAGAGAAATCAGTGCTAGGAAGAAAAAAGACAATTCCTATATCCTTCTTACTTGGTTTCAGTCCTGGATGAATCCTTCTTTATATATTTAGCAATATTTAGCTGTATTTCTTTGTGAATGACAGACCTTTCAGATGCTTCTCATTTATTTATTTATTTTTTTTGACCTAAACAGCAGTATGTACAAAGGGCAAGAGCCCTTGAGGTACAATGTCATATATAGCTAGCATGTGAAACCTGTTCCAATCTGATCATTAGTCATTGTTTCCCTGTTTGGGGCCTTTTATAAGAAATATATGTATAATTCTCTCTAAAAAAATAATAAAATTGCCACTTCTCCCTTAAAGTCATTTCTGTCCTATTTTATTTTCCATTTTAAAAAATCTAATTCAGTCTCAAGTAATAATGACAAGGTTCCATTTATTTCAAATTACCAAAAATCCAATGTTATTTCAGTAATGTTAGTCTCAGAAAAGTCTTACTACTCCAAAACGACAATTTTATGTTTTTCTAAATGAAAAAAAAAGGAAAACTGCAACAAATTCCAATTATTTGGACAAGAAACTGGGCTAAAGTTTGTTTTGACAATACCTTGGAGGAAAGGATTTGTTAAGCTACTTACTATGGCAACAATTTAAATTATATAGAAAGGCAACTAGAAAGGGAAGGACATTAATATAAATAAATATGCAAATGACAAATTATTTTCTGTACATAATTGTCAGGAAAGCAGCTTCCTAAGAAACTTCACTAGGCTACATTATTTGTCTAGTTTAAATTACTATCAGAAAGCTTGGGGTGCCTGGGTGGCTTAGTTGGTTGAGCATCAGACTCTTGATATCAGCTTAGGTCCAGATCTAACTGGTTGTGAGATTGAGCCCCATTTCAGGCTCTGCACTGAGCTTGAAGATTGCTTAAGATTCTCTCTCTCTCTCTCTCTCTCTCTCTCTCTCTCTCCCTCTCTCTGCGCCTTCCCCAATCTCATGGGCTCTCTCTTTCTTTCTTAAAAAAAAAAAAATTACTAGAAGAAAGCCTTACATGTGTATAGTGCTTTTTTTGTACAATTTACTGAACAATTGTCTATAAGTTTGGGGTTTTTTTTGAGAGACAGAGAGAGAGAGAGAGAGAAAGAGTACAAGTGGGGGAGGGGCAGAGGGGGAGAGAAAGAGACAATCTTAAGCAGGCTCCACACCAGCCCAGTGTGGGGTTCAATCTCATGACCATGTGATCATGACCTAAGCCAAAATCAAGAGTTGGATGCTTAACTGACTGAGCTACCCAGGCACTCCTGCCTGTAATGCTTTTAATTATCATGGCAACACTGTGAGCTAGGTATTACTGTCATTTCCTGTCTAGGAAAACAGTAGCTTTGAGGGGTCAATAGAGTAGCTCAAGGACACATGACTTAACAAGTGGCAATGCTGGGACTGCATCTTCAGATGCATGATCCAAACTTTACTTCACCGCAACACAGATGCTTGTTAACAGTTTTAATATGTTCTGTAATTTAGACTTTTCATTAATCCTGACAGACCAATTAGCCAAAATTAATGTGTTTTCTCCAAGTCAGTGGATAGAGTCAAGAAGAGCTTTGGAAAAAAAATAGGAAGGAGCACTTTTCATGATCATTAACCAGTGATGGTAATAAATACATCTCATACCCAGAAGAGGTTCAGAATGTTCCCGTTTGTATCCTTATAATTGAACTCTAAGTTTTGAAAAAAAATCTTCACAGATCATCAGTTTGCTTACATCTCAAGGAAGAATATGAGTGTCTTGTCTTGTGACCCAGAGTAGGAGAATAGTGAGCATGGATGTGAATGCATGTTTGCTTACTTGTTCTTGCCCTTAACAGATGGAAGATTGCAAAGGAGAAAGAATTAGCATAACTTCATATTTTTCCACAGCAACTCTAGAAAACACCAGAGTGATGCATTCAAAGTCAGAAAGAAAATTATTTTCAACCCAGAATTCTATACTCAGCCAAACTATCAATCAAAGGAAAGGGTGGAATTAAGGGATTTTTAGACATACAAAAATCTTACTCTCGGGGCGCCTGGGTGGCTCAGTCGGTTGGGCGTATGACTTCGCCTCAGGTCATGATCTCGCGGTCCGTGGGTTTGAGCCCCACGTCGGGCTCTGTGCTGGCAGCTCAGAGCCTGGAGCCTGCTTCGGATTCTGTGTCTCCCTCTCTCTCTGACCCTCCCCTGTTCATGCTCTCTCTCTCTCTCTCTGTCTCAAAAATAAATAAATGTTAAAAAAAAAATTAAAAAAAAATCTTACTCTCATACTTTTTTCAGGAGGCTACTGGAGGATGTGCTGTACCAAAAGGAGAAAGCTTATCAAGATGGGAGAATAATGCTATACAGGAAACAAAGCATACAAACACAAGAGAGAGGCACATGGATATTGATCAAGAGGCATACCAGGCAGAGAAGGCAACTAATGTAGACTGGAGAGTTTCAAACATTTGTGGCCAAGGACAGTACAGGGCTCCATATTCATGGCCACCCTTCCCAGGTGTATATAATGAAAGTACATGGGTTGGTGAGATTTACAATGATTAGACAATAAAGTACATTTCTAATATGAAAGTTTACATTGAAGCTTGGTGCCTCTCTTGTTTATGCCTGTTGACTGTGACACAGAAGAAAATATAGATCACCTGTATATAGATCACCTGTACACTTGTTATTCAGGTAATCTGTATTTTCTTCTGTGTCATAGTCAACAGGGAAAAACAAGAGAGGCACCAAGCTTCAATGTGTGTGTGTGTGTGTGTGTGTGTGTGTGTGTGTGTGTGTGCATGTGCGCGCATGCATTTGCACAGAATATTTCTGGAAGGACTTATGCCAGTAATGGGTTCCTTCTGGAGAGACAAAGTGGACAGCTATGGGGTAAGAAGGAGCCTTTTCACTAGACGTTATGTATATTCTTGATCTTTTTGAGTTGTTTATTATATACAAAATATAACATAAAATATATCCTCCCTCTTTCAAAATTTCCAATTCAACAAACATGCAGATAAGTGCTCAATCTGATTGGTCATGGATAGTTTGGGGATCGCTGAAAGAGATTATTCTCACTTCCCTGTGTGTTTTATTTTCCTCTAGTTAGCTCAGAGGCCATCTGGAATGCTAGCTCAAAGATATGATTTCAATATGTATTTCAAATTGTTTCCTGAAAGGTGGTTCCAACTTATACAACCACCAGCAAAGAATGGAGAGAACCCACTTCCCTGTATGTCCTAGATTTACCCTTTTCATTTATTTTTTTATATGATCACATTATTTGGACAGGAAATTACTGAACAATACTCAGAAATGCGCTGGTTTTGTTTGGAGTTTTGGTGTTAATTTATCTGGATCTGACTGGGTTTTTTACAGCCTGGTGGCACACTGGCATCTCGGCATGAAATCCCTGCTCATGGCCAGGCTCCGCACATTCTTGGTACACCTTAGGATTTTGTTGTTCCAGAACCAGTGGAATACTAATTGTCCCCATGTAGTATTCGTAATGAAGAGCTGAATTACTCTGCATGACAGACAAAATCAGCTTGGCCACTGAAGGCAGCCTCATAAGCATAGCATGAATTTCTCATCCACTGTTGGATTGCTTAAAACATTCAATACTGAAGAAAAATTTCTGCTGGTGCCTTTTGCCACAACAAAACCCAACAGTGTCTTAACAAGGATTCATTCTAGCAGCAATCAAGATGCCATCGTAAAAGCTCTCAGGGAGTCAGTTCTTTGCTGGCTTGTATTACCAGGCAGTATAGATTCTACTGCAGTGTAGGGTAGTAGGGACAACGTGGGTTTTAGAATCAGACCCATCTACTTTATACTTCAGTTCCACCTCTAACCAGCCATAAAACCTTGGGGATGTGCTTTCTCTGAACTTCAGTTTTCCTCATCTCTAAAATGATCATTTTAATAGTTACTTTATAGGGTCATGGTAGGGATTAAATGAGATATGAGACATATATGCAAAGCACCTGGCATATGGTAAGAACTCAGTTCACATTTAAATACATTGGGTTAACCATATTAGCCATATTAATGTTTTAAAAGTACTTAAACAGTGCCTGGATCATTATAAACCTTCAGTGAATGCCCATAGTCTTAATTTTTTTTTTTTTTTTACACTGCAGTGAGTAGTTTCACCAAATTGAAGGTATTCTTTAATGAGTTAATCAAGTAACATCTATATTGAAGGTCTACCTACACAGACTGTGAAGAGACCAAAAACTGCTATGCCTTCCTTAGACATATGCAGTCTAGTTAAAGAGATAAGAATAGACATAAAATTAATTATCTAACAATAAAAACCGTGTTATCTGAAGCAGGAAGGGAATAGAACAGATCATAGAAACTATAGTGACTCAAAAGGAGAGGAGAAGAGGAGAGAAAGAGGAAGAGAATGGAGGGAGGCATGGTTCTGTGGGTTGAATTTCATCCCCCCACCAAAATTCATTATTTTGGAGTCCTAATCCCCAACGTGGCTGTATTTGGAGATGGGGCCTCTGAGGAAGTGATGAGGGTTAACTGAGGTCATAAGGATGAGACTCTGACCTCATAGGTCTGGTGCCCTTATAAGAAGATGAAGAGAGGGGGCACCTGGGTGGCTCAGTTGGCTCAGGTCATGATCTCGCGGTTCAAGTTTGAGTCCTGCATCAGGCTCCTCACTCACAGCGCAGAGCCTGCTTGGGATTCTCTCTCTCTGCCCTTGCCCCCCGCTCTCTCTCTCTCTCAAAATAGATAAACTTAAAAGAAAGAAGAAGATAAAGAGACACCATAGCACTCTGTCTCTGCAGTGTGAGATACAGCAAGAAGTCAGGTGTCCACACAACTAGGAAGACAGTCCTCATTAGGAACCAGTGATCTTGGACTTCTAGCTTCCAGAACTGTAAAAAATAAACCTATGCTGTTTAAGCCACCCAGTCTATGCTATTTTTGTTATGGCAGCCTGAGCAGACTAAGAGGGAGAGAAAGCGAGGGAGAACATATTTTGGTAAGGCCAGAACAGGGAATTTGCACTGTCATTTGAAATGCCTTAAAGGGGAGGGTGGCCCATGGAAGGACAAGCAAGAAGGCATGTTCTGGAGCCTTGAGTGAGCAGTTAGGGACCTGAACATGGCTGCTTAATCTAGGACCAGCTCAGAAAGGACTTTGAATTCCTTCAATAGCAAGAAGATACCAAGGGTGGCATAATATTTCGGGCAAAATAAAATTCAGTGTAGGATACTTTTCCTCAACCAGCTGGCTGTCCTTTAGGGGTTTGGGGGGCAAGTTTGATAAATCATTCCACATGAATCTTCACAGATAATGAAAATCAGGCCAGCTCAGGACAAATGAGATAAGGAATTGTAGGCATGACCCTGACCGGTGAACTCTGAATTACACTGAAATTACTAAGCACATAATCATCATTTGCTCATGCAGCATTCATTCTAAACAGACTGTCAAAGGGGCAAATTTCCTGTATTCAACTGCATTTCAAAGAATCTTAAAATGTAACAAGAAAATGTGGAGACCATTTAGTCAAATCCCACCCAATGGAAGGCTTTCCTTTACAATTTCCAAGAGAACGTGCCATTAAACCAGGCCCTATCTAGACACTTCTTTAATGCAATTTTTAGAACAGCATTCTCTCTTCTCAGATTTAAGATGTTTTGAATCCTTTGGAGAGCAATAACTATAGTGTTATTTACTGAGTGCCAGTTACTATATGCCAGTCACTGTGCTGAGTGTTTTTCTTGCTGTACCTCATTTTAACCACCTGTTCTCACTTAAAAGCACTTTTGTTATTATCCCCATTTTATGAACGTGGCAAGTGAGGCTTAGAGAGGTCAAGTTACTTGCCTAATATTACTTAACTGGGAAGCAGTAGAATGAAAATCTGGACCCATGTGTTCTGCCCTTACAGCTTGAGCTCTTAATCAGATGTCCTCTTGCATTGACGTACATCAGTGGTGCTCAATCATTTCTCCATCCATCCCAGAGAGACTTTCAATGGGGCTAGAGAAAATGTGAGGATGAAGCTTGGAAAGGCCATCCTTGGGGCACGGGGGTGGCTTAGTTTGTTAGTTGGTTAAGCATCCGACTCTTGATTTCACTCAGGTCATGATCTCCTGGTTCATGAGATCAAGCTCCCTGTAGGGCTCTGTGCTGACAACATGGAGTCTGCTTAGGATTTTCTCTCCCTCTCTCTCTGTCCCTCCCCCATTTGTGCTCACTCGTGTGCTCTAAATAAATAAATAAATAAATAAATAAATAAAACATTAAAAAGAAAAGAAAGGCCATCCTCAATCTCAGGGTGTTCTTCTAGGTTCCTTTCTTTTTTGGAACCCCCAAATGACAACCACCAATCCAGATATATCAGGCAACATCTGGGAGGAAAGGTCTAACTTTTTAAAATGTTACCAAGATAGTTAAAATACATAATTATTTTTCCACTGAAAAAACTCCATGAAAACAAAACTGTATATATGACTAATATGGTTTCCATAAAATAATCTGGCATCTTGGTATTTTAGGGTATGAAATCAATAGTAACATTGTTTCTTGGGGTGCCTTGGTGTCTCAGTTGGTTAAGTGTCAGCTCAGGTCATGATCTTGTGGTTTGTCAGTTTGAGCCCCATGAGGGGCTCTGTGCTGACAGCTCAGAGCCTGGAGCCTGCTTCAGATTCTCTGTCCTTCCCCCCCTTGTGCTCTCTCTCTCTCTCAAAAAGTAAATAAATAAACATTAAAAAATTTTTTTAAATAGTACCATTGCTTCTTATTTCATCTTGTCCTTACAAGCAGAAGTCTGCACTTTTGGAAATCAGAGTCACATGAGATCCATTCCTTCATTTTCAAGAAGGTAACCTCCGAAATCCAAACATTATAAAAAAAGGCACCCTCCTGTCTTTTTCTTAATTGCAGTAGTTACTCATGCTGCATCAGGGGTTTCTTCAGCTACAGTTTTAGAGATCAGTCCCTCTGTGTAAGTCATGAACTTATGTAGAATAAAAAACAGCTGGACAACATTTATTTAGCAGCTGCAAATATACTATCAAGATTGTCATCAGGATAGTTCTTGGCTTTCTATTGTCCAAACTCCATGAACTCAATTCCTTGAGAGTTTCCAAATGAGTCAAATAATTTAGGTCAAGCTCTGTGAGAGCATGTATGCATGTGACCCTGGTGGGACCAGTTAGCCTCCATCTGGTTTCCACTGCTGACCTTCACCTTTACCTCATCAGTCAGCTAATAAAAACATGACATAGGCCAAAAGAAAGACCCCGAATAAGCCAGCACAGCACAAAGTTCAAAGCCTTCTCCAAGAGGACAATAGAATCATCTTCATTAGATTAAAGGCAGCGTATGGTCATTTTAGTTTCTCTTTGGAACTTTGCTCCAGGTGCTTTGTGTATCTTAATTTATGGAGTACGGATTAAAACACTATTTTCTGTGTTTAATTTTTAAGATTAGCTATGTATTTTAGTTTTTATTTTATGGCACACAATAGAATATTCCATAAATAGCACTGCTTTGCAAACAATAATAATAAGGGTTTGGTTAAGACATAAAATATAATTTAAGGCTGTGTCACATACTCTACATTCTTAATTTTGCATTTTTTCACCATTTTCTTCTTAAAAACAATAAATCATGGTAACCCCAGGTCAACTATTAGTCTTATATTATTTCCTTGATAAGTCTCATGCTGTGCATTATATCTGATATTTCTGTGTCTAATTATTTTTCCCAAGGAGACTTGCATTATCCGTATTGACAGTCTGTGCATTGGCTTCTAATTCTTCCATATTGTGAGATTTAATGCTATGTTTTGAATAATAAGTTACCTATTTTGTAAGCTTAATGAGTATAATTTCAATGACATAGAAGCCACTTAGGAATACATTAAACATCTGTGGGCACTGGAATAAATTCTGCACAATTTAACTCATTACCAAAAGATACTTAACATGGAGATATCCCACCATCCTATCAAATTAATGCATGGCTTTCTTACCTTTGTATTCTCCCAAGTCTGGAATCAAAAGCAGATGTTCTTGCTTCCAGAAGTTATTTTGGTATCTTCTAGGTTATTTAATAATTTCTGGCACTACCCACTAATTATTCCATCATATCTCAGCTACTTGAGTTGAATTGCTTCTTGATCCAGAGACATTAATCAGGCTTGGTTTTTATCATTGGAATTTATCATCTTCACAGTTGTTCAACATCAGGAGAATTTTGTTAAACCTGCGTTAATGAAGTCTCGCTTTCGTGGTGCATAATAGAGTCCCAAACCTCACTTTTCTTCTTCCAACCCAACATGGGCAAATATCTTTTCCATGGAAGTGGGAAGACTTTCCATTAGGTTATTTCTGTGGAGGTATTTGAAAAAGAATCTTTTTCTCAGTGAATTACGTCCTAAGATGAAATTCAAAGTCTCTCATATGGAGCACACTGATGGTGTCATTACAAAATAAGCCTGCCAGTTCATATGCTAGTATGAAGGAATCAAAGACTTTGAGACCTGAAGCCTTTCTTTCAAGATCCTGGAACACTTCTCTGGTGTTTCAACTATCAGGTGAAACCCTGATGAAAGAAAAGAATCTAAATTTGATCAATAGTCGCAGAAAGCATTAAAAAGCATCCTTAAATGATAGCTAGGACATGTCACATTATGTTGTTTTCTCAAAAATAAATAATTCAAAACTGGTACATATTTGAAACAATAATACTTTTGTCTCCCAAAAAAGGAGGTCATCATCCTAAACATCTGCAAAGGTATGGTACTGGGCACATGAGAAATATTTTCACAAATGAGGGTCCTATTTTCTCAGTCTTTAGACTCTATTCATCTTTTTTCCCCCTTTTTTTTTCTCTTCAGTATAAATATTAAAAGCAAAACTATAAAACAAATTTCAAACAATGAAATATTTTATAGACACAAATTTTTGGAACTAATTAAATAAAAGATATCTTAAATTACCAACGTTTGAACAACTTAAAAGTACTCCCAATCTTTTTCATTTTAACATTATTGTTTCTATCACTGGTATTTTCTAGTCTATATCATATGGATATAGAGTTTTAGATCTAGAAGTCTCTTTGCATTTGCAGAATTGTGGTTTTGAAAAATTTTCTCGTTGACATAACTTCTGGCAAAATCGCAGGCTCATAGAAGACTACCAGGAACTAGGAAATCCTACTAAACATAAAATTCTACTAAACATAAATTCTTAAGAACCATGTTAAATAAAATTTCTAGAACATTTCTAGAGATTTCTGTATTATCTATTACAGCATAACAAATTACTTCAAAACTTAGTGATTTAAAGCAATAAACATTTATTATGTTACAAGATCTGTGGGTCATAATTTCAGGAGCATTTTAGCTGGGTGATTCCAGCTCAGGGTCTTTCACGGGTCACAATCAAGATGTCGTCAGGGACTGCAGACATCTCAGGGCTTTACTGGACTTACTGGCTGTGGGCAGGAGGTCTCAGCTCCTCCCCAATGAAACTCTCCTTAGGCTGCTTGAACCCTCAAAAAATGAGTTGTGTTCTATAGAGCAAATGATTTAAGGGAGAGCAAGGAGGAAGTCATATATACCTTTTATGTCCTAACTTGGAAAGTAACACACCTTCACTTCCACCTCTTTCTATGCCTTAGAAGTGAGTTATTAAGTACAGCCCACACTTAAAGGGAGGGGAATTAGACTCCAACTTGCTAAAGAAGGAATATCAAAGAATTTGTGGACATCTTTAAAACCTTCGTGATTTCCAACACAAACTAGATTTGTGGTGGGTAATTCTTCTCCTGATTCATCACATTTATTCAGGAAATACTTGCGAGTATTATCATGCTTTAAGGTAGATTTTCCCTCAAAATATAAGTCAAGTAATCTGTATCTTTTTAGCAATTTTTTAAAAGTTAGTCCTTTACTGGAAATGCAAATTAAAACCACAATGAGATATCACCTTACACATGTCAGAATGGCTAGAGTCAAAACCACAAGAAATAACAAATGTTGGTAGAATGTGGAGAAAAAGGAACTTTTATGTACTGTTGGTAGGAATGTAAACTGGAGTAGCCACTGTGGAAAACAGTATGGAGGTTCCTCAAAAAATTAACCAGAGAATTACCATCTGATCCAGTAATCACACAACTGGGTATTTACCCAAAGAAAAGAGAAGTGCTAATTCAAAAAAATATATGCACCCCTACATTCATAACAAAGATATGGAAGCAACCCAAGTGTCTATTGATAGATGAATGGATAGAGAAGTTGTGGTGTATACACACACACACACACACTATGGAATATCACTCAGCCATAAAGATGAATGAAATCCTGCCATTTGCAACAACATGGATGGACTTAGAGAATACAATGCTAACTGGAATAAATCAGTCAGAGAAAGGCAAGTACTATATGATTTCACTCATATGTGGAATTAAGAAACAAAACAAATACACAATGAAGAAAAAGAGATAAACAAAACAGTAGACTCTTAACTATGGAGAACAAACTGGTGGTTGCCAGAGGGGATGTGGGTGGGTGGATCGGTGAAACAGATAAAGGAAATCAAGAGTGTATTTATCTTGATGAGCACTGAGAAATGTATGGAATTGTCAAATCACTATATTGTACACTTGAAACTAATATAACAGTGTATTAATTATACTTAAATATGAATAAATAAATAAATAAATAAACCCCTTACTGACTTGAAATTTAATGTCCTATGCACTTGCATTTTCTTTTCCATAATTGTTAAAAGCTTTAGTAAAATGCTTGTGTAGCTGTCAGCAATTTCAACACATTAAGAGGATACTTAAGGGTGTATACTTGAAGGGTGGGGTATATGTGCTCTGCCAGATGCCCTCACACTGCATGGTAGAACAAAGGAGACCCCTTTGCCAACCTTACTGTCTAGACCTGCCAGTATGGTATAGAAGATACTAAATCCTGGTGCCATATTCTTTTATTTATGGCAACTGAAATTATCATTAAATTGTTTAATAGGAAAGAACTAAATTTTTGCTACAGAAACATAAAATCACAGTATTCCACTACTATGGCTGGCTAAATCACAGTTGAAGGATTGTTTTGTTTTTTTCTAGCTAACATCATTTTGGAAAAAACTTTTTGTGTATCTTCAGCCTCACGTTTATCACTTTAATGGCTCCATAATGGTCCCCTGAGATGATATACTATAGATTATATAATGATTCTCTAATCGCTAGCTATTTGTATTCCTTGATTTTTCCTTCTACTTTTACAAATTATGTCACTATAAACATCTTGGTACAAATAACTTTCTTTTTCCATGATTTCAAGCTCTTCCTTAGGACAAGGTTCCCCAAACTGGATTATTTAGTCAAAAGATATGCAGTATTTTTAAAAATCTTTTTATTATGGAAAACTTCAAACATGCAAAAGTGGAAAAAATGATATAATGATCTTATGTACCTATTCTCCCTGCTTCAATAACTGTCAACTCATGGCCATTGTTATTTATCTATACTCCCACCCCCTTTTCTCCCATCTTACTCTCCAATCTGGATTATTTTGAAACAATTCCCAGACACCTATCATTTCTGGTATAATCTTTTTTTTTTTTGTATGCAATACTGATTATCTAATTGTGCTCCAGAAATTCAAGTGAATTTTCAACTCTAAAATCCAAATATGACATGACAGCTAAGGAATGAAACATAAAAGAAAAAAAAAATTTTGCCCTGTGAAAGATCCTGTTAGGATGAAAAGAAAAAATTACATACTGAGAAAATATTTGCGTGTTACCTATGTGACAAAAGATAAATATAAATATCCTATTTTATATACATATTTTATATACCTATATTATGTATAATAAATATAGGCAATAATATATATAATGTACAGTAAATATATATAATAAAGAACTCTCAAAACTCAACAGTTTAAAAAACATATTAATTCATTAAAAAAGGGAGCAAAAGACAAAAAGTGACATTTCATTAAAGAGGGTATACAGATGACAAACACATGAAAAGATGTTCAACATCATTGGCCATCATGGCAATGAAAATTAAAATCACAATGATCTATCACTACCCATCTAATAGGACAACTAACACAAAAGAATGGTGATAATAACAAATGATTTTGAGGATGTGGAGAGACTAGATCTCTCACACACCACTGGTGGGAATGTAAAATGGTATACACCTATTCTGAAAAAGTTTTCTGTTTTTTTGTTTTTTTGTTTTTTGTTTTTTTTTTAATTTACATCCAAGTTAGTTAGCATATAGTGCAACAATGATTTCAGGAATAGATTCCTTAATGCCCCTTACCCATTTAGCCCTTCCCCCCTCCCACAACCCCTCCAGCAACCCTCTGTTTGTTCTCTATATTTAAGAGTCTCTTATGTTTTGTCCCCCTCCCTGTGTTTATATTATTTTTGTTTCCCTTCCCTTATGTTCATCTGTTTTGTATCTTAAAGTCCTCATCTGAATGAAGTCATATGGTATTTGTCTTTCTCTGACTAATTTCACTTAGCATAATACCCTCTAGTTCCATCCACGTAGTTGCAAATGGTAAGTTTCATTCTTTTTGAATGCCAAGTAATACCCCATTGTGTGTGTGTATATATATATATGTATATATATATACATACATATATATATGTATATATATATATATATACCACATCTTCTTTATCCATTCATCCGTCGATGGACATTTAGGCTCTTTCCATACTTTGACTATTGTTGATAGTGTTGCTATAAACATTGGAATGCATGTGCCCCTTCAAAATGACATACCTGTATCCCTTGGATAGATGTGTAGTAGTCCAGTTTCTGGGTCATAGGGTAGTTCTATTTTTAGTTTTTTGAGGAACTTCCATACTGTTTTCCAGAGTGGATGCATCAGTTTGCATTCCCACCAGCAGTGCAAAAGAGATCCTCTTTCTCTGCATCCTTGCCAATATCTGTTGTTGTCTGAGTTGTTAATGTTAGCCATTCTGACAGGTGTGAGGTGACATCTCAATGTGGTTTTGATTTGTAGTTCTCTGATGATGAGTGATGTTGAGTATTTTTTTCATGTGTCGGTTGGCCATCTGGATGTCTTCTTTGGAGAGGTGTCTATTCATGTCTTTTGCCCATTTCTTCACTGGATTATTTGTATTTTGGGTGTTGAGTTTAAGTTATTTATAGATTTTGTATACTAACCCTTTATCTGATATGTCATTTGCAAATATCTTGTTCCATTCTGTCAGTTGCCTTTTAGTTTAGCTGATTCTTTCCTTCATTGTGCAGAAGTTTTTTATTTTGGTGAGGTCCCAATCATTCATTTTTGCTTTTGTTTCCCTTGCCTCCAGAGACACATTGAGTAAGAAGTTGCTGCGGTCAATAGTTTCCTGGTTTCTTAAGAAAATTAAAATATATGCTTACCACATAACTCATCAGTCACCCTCATGGACATTTATCTTAGAGAAATACAAATTTAAGTCCACACAAAAATATGTGCATGAATGTTCATAGCAGCTTTATTCAAAAAAGCTTACAGAATGGAAACACCTCCAATGTCCTTCACTGGGTGGATGATTAAACATACTATGGTAGATCCAGTCCATGAAATACTATGTAGCGATAAAGAAAATTAACTATTGATATTTACAATATCTTGGGTGGATCTCAAGGCTGCTACGCTGAGTGAAAAAAGCAAATCTCAAAAGATCACAAGCATCTGCTGACTGATGTTGGATGGATAAAGAAGATGTGAGATATTATGTAATGGAATATTACTCAGCCATAAAAAAGAATGAAAACTTGTGATGACGTGGATGGAACTAGAGAGTATTATGCTAAGCGAAATAAGTCCATCAGAGAAAGACAAATACCATATGATTTCACTCATATGTGGAATTAATGAAACAAAACAAGTGAGGAAAAGGAAAATAAGAGAGAGGCAAAAATAAGGAACAGACTCTTAACTATAGGGAACAAACTGATAGTTACCAGAGTGGAAGTGGATGGGGGAATCGGTGAAATAAGTGATGGGAATGAAGGAGTGCACTTGTGATGGGCACTGGATGTTGTATGGAAGTATTGAATCACTATATTGTATACCTGAAATTAATATTACACTGTATGTTAGGCAACTGGAATTTAATAAAAACTTAAAAAAGATTATATACTATATGATTCCATTTATATATCATTTTTGAAATAACAAAAAGGGTAGCATGAGGGAGTTTTCTGTGGTGATGGAATAGTTTTGTGTCTTGGTTGCCATGGTGACTGCAGTGTCATCACATTTACACTTGTGGCAAAACCCACAGAGACCTCTACACATAGTTTTGCCAGTGACAACTTCATGGTTTTGATATTGTACCATAGTTATGTAGGATGTAACCATTGGGAAAACTGAGTAAAAGGTGAGGACTCTCTGTTCTATCTTTGGTATTTACAGTGCTTTTGTAATTACTTAAAAAGTTAGAAATTTAAATATGGATTATCTGTTCATATTTTTGGGTTTGTATGAGTGAAATTGAAGCATAGAGCCTACAGAACCAAGACTCTGCTTTTACCATGGAGAAATATATATAACAATCATCTGTTTAGAACTTCTCAAAACTTTTTGAAACAACTCATCCTGTGGTAGAGGTTGGAAAACGTTGCGCCATATTGAACGAACTTAAGGAACACTTGGCCGATCTGCCAGATCTTCCTATTAAGACGTTGTCCTCTCAGGTCATTTTCTGAGTAGATATGATGGAAATCATAAAAAGTGGCTCTTGTCTCTTTGCCAAAAGTCCTTTTCTTTAGGAAGAAGAACGCTGAGGGAAGTACTTTTACTTGTCCATATTTATTACAGCTGAAACCTTGAAAGACACTGCCAGTTTTGACATTTAGTCCCCTAAAATTTGTAGCTCAACATATGGATACTTGGACTGTCAAATCAGGCATAAATAAATGAGAAACCTATAGAAACATGAGTAAAAGGGACACATAAAATAAGAAATATTTAGGCAGGCTTACTAAGGCAGCAACTTAGTTAAGAGGAAATATATGTATATGTGCACGCACACACACACACACATGACTGCGTATTCCAGGAAACCAAATGCAGTTTGGATTCCACTGAAACTTCCCTGACAGAGATTAAAATAACAACAAATCCCTAAGCTTCAAATATAATAGGCTTCTTTTAGGTTTCGTGTACTTTTTATGGCATTTGATACGAATAACCTTCTTGAGATTCCAGAATTCCTTTGGCTTTTGGTGATACCACTCTTTCGTGCTTTAATTTCTACATCCCTGATTATCAGCCTTGTTTTCTAACTTCTCCACCATCACTTATAAGTTGGCTTCTCCAACATTTTGTCCTCTTCTCTTCTCTGCTAATGTGGTCTCTCTCAGGAATCTTATCAGTGGCTTCCATGTCCACCCATATGCTGATGGTCTTGAAATCTGTATTTCCAGCCTCACCTCTCCCTTACAATCAAAAGTCATACATCCAATGACTTACCATATATTTTTTCCAGAATGTTCTACCAGCGTCTTAAATTTCCTATGTTCAACGCAAAACTCACTATTAATCTTTCCACATCTGCTCCTCCTCTTCCAATCACTGCATTTCTGAACATACATTGAAGCACCAAGTCAGAAATATTGGTACCCAACCTTTACTTTCACTGATACACCACCCAAATAATCCCAACTTCTTTCTCATCCTCTCCTTAATGTCTCTTGAATCTGGCTTTCTCTCATGCCCTTGTCACTGCTTACAGTTCAAGATATTTTCATTCCTTGCTTGTTCTGTTTCAATAATCTCCTGACTATTCTTCACACGTCTAGTCTCATACCTTCAATTTATCTCCCATACTTTTATTCACGAGGTTTCTAAAGCACACATCTGTTTATAATACCCTACTGTTGAAAACACCTCAGTGGTTTCTCATTGCTGACAGGACAAAGTCTCTCATGAATTAGTCAGTCTCTGGTCTCATTTCTTTCTTCTCATCAACAAGCACCTATCTTCAGCCATTCTCATAAACAAGTAGTTCCTCCAGATTCAGCTTTCCATAACTCCGAGCCTGTTCTTACTACTGCAAGTCCCTCTGCCTGGAACTCCCATCTTCCCCATCACACACCCCACCTGCAGAATATTTACTTGTCCTTTAAGACTCAGATTATCACCTCCTGTGGGGAGCTTTTGTTGCCCTCTTAGTGCTAGGCTATTCCCTTCTTTGTACTTCCTGTGCATCTCATAGAACCTTCTACCGTCTTGTCTATATGGCTTTAGTTTACATGAGTGTCTCCCTCTACAACTGTGAGTTTCCTGAGAAAAAGATGAATTTAAATCCTTTTTGAATTTCAGCACCCAGCACAGTGTCAAGGACATTGTAAGAACCTAATAGTCACAACTAATATTTAAAAAAAAATTTTTTTTTCAACATTTATTTATTTATTTGGGACAGAGAGAGACAGAGCATGAACGGGGGAGGGGCAGAGAGAGAGGGAGACACAGAATCGGAAACAGGCTCCAGGCTCTGAGCCATCAGCCCAGAGCCCGATGTGGGGCTCGAACTCACAGACCGCAAGATCGTGACCTGGCTGAAGTCAGACGCTTAACTGACTGCGTCACCCAGGCGCCCCACAACTAATATTTTTTTAAAGGAATTACTACATGCCAGGTATTATTCTAAGCCCTCTGCACACACTCTCACTTAATTCTCTGAGCTCTGTGAGATAGGTTCTATTCCCACCCCCACCCCCACTTTATAGATGAGGACATGTTGCTTACATTATAATTAAATGCACTGAAAATGCACTTGACGAATATTTATTGAATGAAAGATAAGAAATGGATCAATGCCCAACTACTCAGTCTTCTCCCTGGGAATAAGACCCTGAAATATCCCTCTGAATTTAGTTCACTCCAGGAAGGCCGCCAGCCCCATATGTTATCCTGGCATAAACTGTTGCGTTTTATGATCTGGAGAAGGTTTGCAACCCATTTCCATTACCACAGTCCATCTTCTGATTCCAAGGCACACTCTAAGACATATGCCTGTAATACACCACTAAACATTTTTAACATAAAGGACCCTGATCTTGTAGCCTGTTTGGCCAGTTATTTATTGATTTTCTGGGGTGGGGAGTTGTGATTGCTGAATTCTACAGCCAACGCCAGAGATAAATTCATAGGTCCTATATAAAAATCAACTTGCTTCTCTTGTAGATAGTACTTTCATAAAGAATTCTGCACAAGATTCCATTACTTTTAAATGCACTCTGGCTCAATACTTGGCGCACATTTTGATGGTGAAAGAAGGAGCTCTAGAGAGTGCAAAGGCAGGGATTTGGGATCAGAAACCTGGGTTTTGAATTGCAGATAACTGGGATGAATTGTATAATCCCTCAGCCTTGGTTTCTTCAGCAGATCAGCAAATATTTATCAAACGCCATCATAAAGCCAGCACAGGGGCAGGCCTTGTATAGATGGGGACTTCACATCTGTGAGAAGGGATTGTTGTAAGGTTGATATAAACAGTGCCTCTGAAGCATAGATGGCACTCAACATGGCCAAGGTTTTGGCGTTTTTCTTTCATACATGGCAATGACTAAAAATGACTATTTCCTAATAGAGGAGAAGTCAAATTTCACCCAAATCAATTCTTAGTGTGCAAATGTCAAAGTATTGAAGATTATGAGAACAAGACTCAAAAATAATAGTCTAAAGATACACATGTAAACATGTAAATAGGTATCTGCAATGTTGGACAATTAATACATTTTGAATTTTTGTACTGTTAACAGTTTGGATTCAATTTTGCTGGTAGTTGTGAAAGTACAATATTATAAGTTAGTCTCAGGACAAATAAACAAAAAGAAAAGTACAATATTGCTTTTGTATATATTTGCATAGTGTTTTCTAAATGAGAAACTTGTAACTGTAAAAAAAAAAAAAGGAGAAATTACACAATAATCTAAGGAACACTGTTGAGAATTTATGCCATGTTTTAAATATTCCTGTTCTTCACGATGCCAACCCCTTCGCAGGAAAGATTCTACAAGTTCCTCTGCCTGAATTTTTAGCCGCTTGCTGTTTTGTTAGTTTCTTATTGTTGTCTTTTGTTGCTTTGTCTTCTGTCTCTCACTTGGAGAAGACAGGGTGCTCCTCTCCAACACGTGTCTTCACTGCATGTTTCTGCAAGAAAATGTTTTTTAAAGCCTGGGGAATTTTCCAATATTAATAACTGTTAATTAGTTTTAAATGTCTCATGCCTCCAAGGAGGTTCTGAAGTTTACCTACATAAGCCGTCACTGCATAACTTGATTACTTACTGCTTTGAACCAGAGCAAGAAAATTAAGAGTTTATGATTTTCCTTTAGTTCAGCATTGGTCCTTTTGTCTCTTCTCCTCAACACACAGGGAAACACACACACACACACACACACACACACACACACACACACACACACACATTTTCCAAACCCAAGAAAGTGGAATTACTTTTACCATTCTCTGCTGCTACACATGAAACTCACTTATCCTTTATTTATCTTAATGAATTTGATTATAATGCCTCCATATTCCTAAGCCTGTGTTTCACTTACAGAAGTGGGTGTTAACTGCACAGTTAAAAAAATGCTATTAATGTTATTATCTGCATTGCCTATGTAAAATTGTGGAATATAAATTTAAAACAACCACACTTTGACTTCCTTAAGCTGCTTGCTAAAGTGTTATATTAATTCTTATCACAACAATACCCCCGTATCACATAAAAAACATATTTTCTAAAATGCTCTGATAATGAAGGCATGCTAGCAGGAATATAATACTCTTAACCTGGCAATTCATCACCCAAAAAACAATTTTCTCAGATGATCTATTGCCAAGATTCATGCTGCTGGATGTGCATAAAGAAGAGACGATTATTGTTCTGCAACCATAATCTAGTATTATTTAACAATAAAAAGACAGATGTACAAACAGCCTTTGGATTGAGTATAATTATTTAAATTATTTGAAATATCCTTAAATAGCTTCTCTCAAAACTTATTCCCATTGAAGAATTTACAACATTGCTGTCCTTCCTCAAACTCTTTATGTATCATTTCTTGTCAGAGATTAATTTGAATTAATTCCAATTTTCAGCTTTACATTAATTGCATTTCAATTAGCCCACAGAAAGCCCCCTGAGTACTATTTAAAGTTGTAAACCAGTACTCTTCAAGACCCATATAATTCTACCCTTCACTTTAAAATACTACAGAAATGCAGAATTTCAAAACAATCTCAGTCAAGTTGAAGATGATGGTGTTTAGCAACCACTCACAACCGGGCTGTGTGTAGGCAGAATGCTAGTCACAGCTCTCTGAATAATGGCTGAGTTTTCATATGTAGGATTAGGTAATGTTCTTCAACGAAATAAATTTATGTTTGATATTTTTTCATCCCTCCAAACATAAAAGCTGTAAACAGCCACAACCCTTTTAAAATGGAATGGCCTTCTGTGACCCTCAGGCTGAGATTTAAGAGTTTTCTATCGCTGATTCATTCCCATTCCCATGGAAACAGTCACCAAGAATGATTCTGCTGTCATTATTTTCAAGCACTTATCCTGTTCCCAATGATCTGGTGCTGTGTCCATGGAAGTCAGAAAGGAAAGGAGCATCAGTCTTAGGGAGTGAACTCAAATAGCTGTCAACTGATAGGTTGAAAGTCAGATACTTCCCAAGAAATCAGCCTTTTAAAAATATGTGCTTAAATGTTTTTCTAAGGATAAAAGGAATTTATTGCATACAAACTCTGGAAGGATGCATAAGAAACTACAAATAGTCATTATCTATGGCGAAATGGGGACTGGATGGATGGGAGAGTAGAATGGAAACTTTGTATTTTCTCTTTTAGCTTTTTATTATAGAACTTTTTAAACATAGGAAAAGTAGAAAGAATAGTATAGGGAAATCCCCATATACTCATTACCCAACTTTAACATTTACCAATTCATGGCCAATCTTATTTTATCTGTATTCTAGACAACACCCACTGGATTGTTTTCAAGCAAATTCTAGACATCATATAATTTTATCCACAAATATTTAGTATTTATCTTTAAAATAGAAGACCATATTTCAAAATATAAACACAATATTATTATTGCATATTAATAATTTCACAATAATTTCAAATATAATAAAATAGTATTATCATTTTCTCATAAAAATTCTTCATGGTTGGGGCACCTGGGTGGCTCAGTTGGTTGAGGATCCGACTCTTATTTCAGTTCAGGTCATGATCCAGGGTCATGGGATCGAGAACCGGGTCAGGTTCTGTGCTGAGTAGAGAGCCTACTTGGTAATCTTTCTCTCTCTCCCTCTGCCCCCACCCTCTAAATTTTTTTTTTTAATTTTATGGTTGATTTATGTCATGATCAGAAAAGTTCTTGTACAGCATTTGATTACTAAATCTCTTAAGTCTCTTTTTAATCTGTAACTTCTCCTTTTTTTTTTTTTTTTAAAGTTTCCTCTTGAAATATATTTTTTGAGAGATCAGTAGAGTTTCCTTTACTCCAGATTTTGCTGATTACTTTCATGGTGTCATTTTACATGTTCTACTGTCCCCAGTGTATCTGTAAACTGGAAGTTATACTTAAAAGCTTAAGCAGATGCGGGTTTGATATTTTGACAAGAAGACCTTGTATATAGTGCTTAATTCTTCCATCAAGAGATGTCTGGCTATCTTTTTTTCATGAGGTTAACAGAGATTGCTGAACATTGTCTAAGTCCATTCTTTCATTGGGGAACTGAACTAAGTGAATGAATCACCTATTCAAAAAATTAATGAAATACAATTTTTAAAAACTTGGAAAAGAAAGTAATGCAGTAAGACCCCACTGTAATGTAGTGAGTAGGCTCTAAAAGAATCAAACATGCAAAATGGCCTGAACGAGCCTGTGTAACTGGCCCACCTGGTATTCTGGAAGTTCAACCAGGCTGTCCAAATCCCTTCTGGTCCCAGATGTGGTTTGGGGTCATCTGGTGGTACATGCTTACCGTTGATAAGTTTTACAAATGTAAAAACTGATGAGGACGATTCTGAGCCCTAATGCTGACAGGGACTTCCTGGAATCTCCTAATGAGCTGGTACCCATTTTGTCAATCTAATCAGGAGAAATCAGGCTATGAGAATACTGGGGACAATAGGACACACACTTCAAGCTTTCTATTTCTCAAGAAGGGGTTGTCTGCTATTTCCTTTGCAGGCTCTCCTTTCCTACAATTTTATTATTACTCCCCAACTCCCAGCATGTAAAAATATTAGCAAAATGGAGAGTTGGTTGGAAAGTGTAGTTAATTGCCAATGGCATTGTAGTCAAATTCATATTGCTGCACAAAGAATTTTATTGTATATGCATCAGGTGTGAAGAAAATAAAAATCATTCATAAACTTGCCACTCATAGATAACACTGCCACCATTTTGAAGTATCTTATTCCAGACATTCCTCCAATATTCTCACATATACATCCCCATATGTAAAACCAGGCCAACTCACTTTTAGACTGTTTTGAAAAATGATATAGGTTGTAGGAGATACATATTGGAGTGGCTCTCGTTTTATAGAACAGTGTCAGTGCCACTTAACGTACACCCTTGCCTGACTGATTGAGTCAAGCAGAGAGTAAACTGACCAAAGTGGAACCAATAAGATCCTCTCATGGGAACTAAATGGAGACATTCAGACATGCAAGGTGGTCAGAATGAACACATCTGATGGTTGTACTCTCACAGGAAGGTTTGAGAGCTCCTGTTGCTGAAGACTGCAGAGTATTCTTTGCTTGGGTCATTCCTGAAGCTTTCTGGCTCAGCTTTTATTTTGTCTCTGTCAGATAGCCCAGTTTCCTTCTAATATGGTGGTTATTGATAGAGACAGATTCTGCTACTTGGACTTAACCTATTTTAGTTGATACACCAGTATATTACCACATGTTTCTCCAAAAAGTGAATTTTACTGGACATATGTTAGATGTCCCATATATAATCCTTCCATTATAACCAGTCATGATTGCTAACAATTTTCAGTGATAAAAATAATGCTCTAATAGTATCAGTATATAAACTGCTTCCACATTGTATTTTTAAAAATTTTTTAACGTTTATTTATTTTTATTTTTTTATTTTTTTTAATGTTTATTTATTTTTGAGACAGAGAGAGACAGAGCATGACTGGGGGAGGGGCAGAGAGAGAGGGAGACACAGAATCGGAAGCAGGCTCCAGGCTCTGAGCCTTCAGCCCAGAGCCTGACGCGGGGCTCGAACTCACCAACCGTGAGATCGTGACCTGAGCTGAAGTCAGACGCTCAACCGACTGAGCCACCCAGGCGCCCCAACGTTTATTTATTTTTAAGAGAGAGAGAGTGTGTGAGTAGGGGAGGGGCAGAGAGAGAGAGGGAGAAAGAATCACAAGCAGGCCCCATGCTGTCAGCACAGAGTCTGACGCAAGGCTTGAGTGAGATCATGACCTGAGCTGAAATCAAGAGTCAGACGCTTAGCTGACTGAGCCATCCAGGAGCCCCTGCTCCCACATTTTAAAATAATTCCTTAAAAGTTATTCAAACTTTTTTAAAAATTTTTTTTAATGTTTATTTATTTTTGAGACAGAGAGAGACAGAGCAGAATCTGAATCAGAATCTGAAACAGGCTCCAGGCTCTGAGTTGTCAGTAGAGAGCCTGACGCAGGGCTCGAACTCACGGACCGCGAGATCATGACCTGAGCCGAAGTCGGCCGCTTAACCGACTGAGCCATGCAGGCACCCCAGAAGTTATTCAAACTTTTATATACAGTGTAAAAATTCATTTTAAGAGCAGTTGCCAAATCACCAAATCAAGTTACCCAATCACTATAATTTTGTAATTTAATGTTAGTCTTGCCATATTTTCATCACAAGTGATTATTCTAATTTATGAAAGTCTTTGCCAATTCAATATGGGGGAAAGGGAAGTCAAAGCTATTTTAATTAGGTCCTTTCATTGTTAGTGATGGTAAATATTTTGGATATTTGTATATTTATTCTGCCAATTTCTTATAGGATAAGTCATTTCTTTTTAATTTGGATAATACTCTTTCTGTAATAAATATTCCAAATAATTCTTTGTTTCTTTCTCTTATGTTTGTATTTGTTTTCTAAATGTATCGATACTTTTATTTATTTATTTAAAAAAATTTTTTTTACATTTATTTATTTATTTTTGAGAGACAGAGAGGGACAGAGCACAAGCAGCGGATGGGCAGAGAGAGAAAGAGACACAGAATCTGAAACAGACTCCAGGCTCTGAGCTGTCAGCACAGAGCCCGATGTGGGGCTCAAACTTACAAACCGCGAGCTCCTGACCTGAGACAAAGTCAGACGCTCAACTGACTGAGCCACCCGGGTGCCCCAATGTATTGATACTTTTAAATTTTAGGTATTTATGTTTTCAATATTTTCTTCATGAAATTGTTACTTTGCTTAGAAAATTTCTATACTTCAATTTTATATACATATTCTTAAAATTTTTTTTTAATGTTTATTTTTGAGAGACAGAGAGAGAGAAAGAGAGCATGAGTGGGGCAGGGGCAGAGAGAGAGGGAGACACAGAATCTGAAGCAGGCTCCAGGCTCTGAACTATTAGCACAGAGCCAGCTCCAACCCATGAACCAGGAGATCATGACCTGAGCTGAAGTCAAACACTTAACCGACTGAGCCACTCAGATGCCCCTATATAAATATTCTTATATTTTCTTTTTAAACACTTAAATTTCTGAGTTTTTTTTTTTTTTATTTTGTGGTGTGGAAAAGATCTATTTTTTTCTTAAATGAGGAATTAGATATCTCAATAATATTTATAAAATAAATAATCTATCATTTCCTAATGTTTTTGAAGTAGGAAATTTATCATACACTAAATTTTATGAATGTTCTATAATAGTTAAAAAATTTTTATCCACTTCTATGCCAGTTCTACTATAACTTATTTATCATTTATTCTATATTTTAAATTCCAATAAGAGAAATCCCATTTCTCATTTTTATTTTTCAAAAATATTTAGGTATTCTTGGGGTGCCTGGGTGGCTTAGTCAGTCAAGCACCCGACTTCAGCTCAAGTCATGATCTCACGGCTCATGAGTTCGAGTCCCACATCAGGCTCTGTGCTGATACCTCAGCTCCTGGAGCCTGTTTCAGATTCTGAGTTTCCCTCTTTCTCTGCCCCTCTCCCCCTCAAAAAAAATAAACATTGAAAAAAATTTAGGTATTCTTATTAGTCAAGTTTTATTTTAGATAACTTTATTTTTTATTGTTTATGTTTATTTATTTATTTAGAGAGAGACAGAGACAGCGTGAGCAAGGGAGGGACGGAGAGTGAGAGGGACAAGACAGAGAATCCCCAGAAGGCCCTGCACTGTCAGCACAGACTCTAACATGGGGCTTGATCCCACAAGCTGTGAGACCATGACCTGAGCCGAAATCAAGTGTCAGATGCTTAACTGACTGAGCCACCCAGGTGCCCCTATTTTAGATAAATTTAGAAACACATTTTGCCTTGTCAAATACCCTTTGTGAGACATTATGTTTGTAAAGGAGCTGGTGTATTGATATTATTAAAGATTTCAGGTACATGACATATCTCTACATTAATTCAAGCTTTCTGTTATGTCTTACAGTAAAATTGTCGTTTTTAAAAAAACAAATAGCTTTATGCACATTACTTGACAAGTTTATTCTTAGCTGTTTTGTATACTGGATTCTACTAGTAAATCATAAAGGTATTGGTTTCACTTTGTTTATGAGAACTCAGTTACCTCTCATTGATCTTATAGACGCACAATCTTATCACTTATGTGTAATAGAGATTTTAATCTCCTCCTCTCCAGTACTTATGTCTTTCATTTTCTTTTGGCCTTGTTATATTATTCTTTGATGGTAGAGGAGACAATGGTCATATTTGTCTTGGTTTTTATATTTTGGTATTACATAATAGTGTCTCTAGATTAAGATTTTATTATGAATAAAGCATAACCATTATCAAATGCCTCTCACACGGTGACTGACACATATATAGTTCTCCTTTATTCAACTGGTGAGATAAATTTATTAATTCAGTTCCCAATATTGAAACATTTTCTTTTCTTTTCCTAAATCCTACTAGGCCATAGTGTATCATTTTCATTAAAGGAAAGGATCTTATTTTCTACAACTTTATTAAAGAATTTTAACTTCCTTATTAACAAAGTGAGATTGGTTTATCATTTTGTGCTACCATTGTTTAGTTTTAGTGTCAGTGCTACCTTCCATTGGGATTTTGATTGGACTTGTGTTATAACTCACAAAGTATTTTATTTTTTTTATTTTTATCAAAAAAATTTTATGCTTATTTATTTTTGGGGGGGGGGGCAGAGAGAGAGAGGGAGACACAGTATCTGAAGCAGGCTCCAGGCTCTGAGCTGTCAGCACAGAGCCCAAAGCAAGACTCGAAGTCACTAACTGCGAGATCATGACCTGAGCCAAAGTCAGACGCTTAGCCAACTGAGCAACCCAGGCACCCACTCACAAAGTATTTTAGAAAGATTTCAATCTACTTAGTGTTGAGGATTGTAATGTTATAATATTTTCTCTCTCCATGTATGAAAGAAAGTCTTAATGTTGGATCACTCTATGTGAGGAAATGTCCTTTAACCTAAAAAGGTGAAGAATGCATAAGAGCGAACTAGGTGAAGCTTAAGGTAGTGGAGGGTATTACAGGAAGAAGATTTTTTGTTTTTTAAGTTTATTTACTTTTATTTTTGAGAGAGAGACAGACAGATCAAGTGAGTGGGAATTGGCAGAGAGAGAGGGAGCGAGAGGATTCCAACCAGGCTCCACACTGTCAGAGGCCGATGGGGTGGGGGGGGGAGGAAGGGGGCTCACACCCATGAGCTGTGAGATCATGACCTGAGCCAAAATCACGAGTCGATGCTTAACCAACTGAGCCCCTCCAGAAAGAAGTTTTAAAGAGAAAAATTACAAGACTGAATTTGCCTATTGAATAGATCTTCCTGGTGATAGATATAAATAATTTTTCCAGATTTTAAAAGGAGAAAAGACTATGAAAGGGAAAAAGAAAATGGAGCTGGAAAAGAAAGAACCGAAAATATGGAAAGATGGGAGGGATTTCATCATATTTAAATGGTAATAGAATAGAAACAGAATAGAAACAGAAGGAAGGAGAGGTTAATGGCACAATAGAAAGAAAGGATAGTTCATAACGTAGGTTTCTGAAAAGATGGGAAAAGATGGGAATTAAGGACAGACAAACGCTTGCTCTTTGATAGGAAGAAAAGTGAGACCAGTGGCATTTTTTGGAAAGAAGAATGTGGGTTCAGATGCAGGTATGTGTGTAGGATGAAGGGCAGGAAGTTAAGAAGGCTCCCTTCTGATGAGGCAGTAATCTACGACACAGCAGGGGTAAGTGGGTGGATGGCCATGATGGGAGGGGAGTGGATCAGACTGCTGTAGGATCCCTCAGGAGTGTGGAGGACCCAGATGAGATTGAAGATTATGAATTCAGTGTAGTTCTAATGAATGGATATATTCCCATTACATTTTCTGACTGGCAAATGCCTGCAAATGGGATAGGCGATAATATTAAAATATATTTCCTCCCTATTTTGACTAACTTACTGAGCTGTCTTATTAATTCCAAGAAGTTTTATTTTAAACATGATTTTCTTCAACTTTTGGCCGATAATCATGCCATCAATAGGCAATAATAATTTTTTCCTATATTTCCAGCATTTTGTAGATTTTATATTTCGTCTCACATTTTGTTTTATTGGCATGCACTCAACGTATAATTTTGTACAGTAAGATTTATAGCAGGCATTTTTGCTTTGGTCCTGATTTTAGTGGGGGTGCCTCTAACATTTTATCCTGAAATATGATGTTGGGTTCCTTCTTTGATGATTAAGTAATGTTCAAAAAGTCTTCAACTTCTAGTTTTCTCATCTTCAATAAATAAATAAATAAATAAGAATAGGTTGTATCAAAGTCTCTTTCAGCCTGTATCTATTATCTATCCCATAATACCATTTCTTATTCAATCTCTTTGCTAGATCTGTGAATTCTGGGAACAAATCTCACTTGGTTGATTTTTAACATAGCCTTGAATTTCGTGTGCTAGCAATTCATTTCAGGTTTTCGACTAAATCAAGAAGAAATTGACTTTTCTTTTTGTTTGAGTATCAGAGTTATGTTAGCTTTATAAACTAAATTATGTAGCTATCTATATCTTTCTGTTCTTTGCAGCAATTTATGTAGCATTAGCTGTTCCTTGAACATTTGAAAAAACTCCATCTGGTTTCAGAGCCAGTACTTCTTCTACACCTTTTCCATGTTTTCTGTGGTTGTGTGTCTATTTGGTTTTGACTCCTTCTGCATCAATTTTAGTCACTTAGGTTTTTTTTTTTTATGTTTATTTATTTTTCAGAGAGAGAGAGAGCCAGAGTGAGAGCAGGGAAGGAGTGGAGAGAGGGAGACACAGAATCTGAAGCAAGCTCCTAGGCTCCCAGCTGGCAGACGAGGGCTCACTAACTGAGCCACCCAGGCACCCATAGTAACTTAGTTTTTTTAAGACAGGCTTATATATCATTGGATTTTTTCCCTAATATTAACATCGAACAATACAACACATTTTCTTATCGTTTAAATGGTTTCTGTTGTTACAACTGCTGTGTCATTTCTACATTGATCTATTTGCTCTTTGCGTTGTTGCACTTTTCATCCTGAGTTTGCCAGAGCCCTGTCAGCTTCTTTCTGCTTCCTTTGTTGCTTGTTTGTTTGCTTAAAATGCACCTTATTCCCTTCAGCACTTTCTTTACTTTTTTTTTTTTTTTTTTTTGGTATTCTTTCTTTTTTGGTATTCTGACTTTTTTGGTATTCTTCCCTAAAATGTTGAGTCGGATGATTTAGTTATTTTCCATCTGTTTCCTTAACATTGAAACTATTGTTTTAACTTTGTGGCGTAAAAAATATTCTGTAACTATTTTTGTTTTAATGAAATGATTTTTAATGGGTGTCATTCTGGGAAAGATAAATATGTCTTTGTTGTTATAAAAAAAAGTTTGTTTTCATTGTTGCTTAAGCTTTTGTTATTAATGTGTTATTTTAATGCATAGTAGACAGATGTATCTGGTTTAATATCCTTTTCCGGAAACTATTGAGGTTTTTGGTAATAAAATGCAGGACAATTTTCAGGAAATTTACATGATCTTTGAGAAGAAATGTAAAGAGTACAAGATTTGCTTTTAGTTTAACACTTCAAAAAAGTGTTTTTTGTCATTTTTCTTTGAATACCTAATAGTTTTCAGAATTTAGAACGATGCCATGTTTTATAGGGTTTACAGATTCATATATATATCCTCTCTTTATTGTAAATTTTACCTTTTGTTAACATAAAATGATCCTTTTTCATTTATTTGATCTCTTGCCTTGAATTCTTTGGTGTTACCTTTTTGATCCCTGTTTGGCCATTTGCACCAATATATACACTCAATCTACATTTTCCCCCGTTTAGTCTTTGTAGTACATTCTTTTTGACTTTCAGTATTATTTCCTTGCAAGTGTTTCTTTGGTAAGTAGATAGAATTGATTGCTTTTCCCCCTTAACCTAAGCCGATGGGTTTTGTTATGCTTAAACAGGGCGTTCTAAACCGATTAATTTTTGTTCTGATTGCTGGGATTGGTGTTTTTTTTTTTTTTTTTTTTAGACTTTTCTGTTCTTGCATCTTAAGTTTTGTGCCATTTAGTACACAATTGAGAATGTCAGTTTTCTCAATTTTTTTTTCTGGTTTTAGAAGTGTATTTGTTTCAGAGGTGTGTTCTTGGTTTGTTTTTGTATTAAAACCTATTCCCCAGGTTCTGCAATATTTTTAAGCTATTTTTTTCCTTCTTAACCTGCATCAGAGGAGCTCCATCTAGACCCAGACTCTGACAACGGATAGTGTTTCCTTCCTTGGGCCCTGCTCACTGTCTTTGTTCCTCTTTTAGGATCTCTGGTTGGTGATCATCTTGTCGTCCCTAGTTTCACCTTCAGACCCTGGCATGTATTCTTCTCACATATGTCCCTGACAGACCGAGTAATCTTCTACCCCTATTGACTGTTTTTCTGACACTGGAACAATTGGAGTTCCCCAAGCCTAAGACCCTTGCTGTTTTGTTGTCTCACTGTTCTCTATTCATTGTTTTTGATTCAGCATTTAACTTGCTTGAACTGCACTTAGTAAGGCACCAAGCATTGTGCCAGTCCAACAACCGGTCTATCTGCTGTTTTCTAGGATTTGAGGTACTGATATTTTGGTTTGGACCACAGTATTTTGACCTCTTCAAAAACAGTGGACTGCTAGGTTGTTAGTTGGCATAGGCACTAATTCTGAGCCAGAGGCAATTAGCTGGGAGCAGACAATGGATTTTTGCTTTCTTTTTGGTCATCAGGCTTCCTCTGTTTCTGGTAGTATGACATGCATTGAACACTGATTGTTGTGTTCAATTTAGCTCCATAGGGCTTATATTTAATTGGTATATCTGTTGCTACTTGTAATAGATTAGATGTCAATTTTCGTTTTAGTATTGATATGAAGTTTTCATCTTCTTCTGTTGTGTAGATATTTTTTGTCAGTGGTAAAAAGATGCCATGGTAAACTGGAAGCCATAAGCAACATTTTTTTCAAATATTTTTTTGGAATTATAGTTGACATATGTTATATTAGTTTCAGGTGTATGACCTAGTGATTGAACAATTGTATACATCATTCAGTGCTCACTATGGTAAGTATAGTCACCATCTTTCACTCTACAATATTATTACAGTATTATTGACTATATTCCTTATGCTGTACTTTTTATCTCCATGACTTATTTATAACTAGAAGTTTGTAGCTCTTAATTCCCTTTACCTATTTTGCCCTACCTCCCCTCACCTACCTCCCCTTTGGCAACCATTAATTTGTTCTCTATATTGAAGACTCTGTTTTTGTTTATTTGTTTATTTGTTTTGTTCTTTAGATTCCACATATAGGTGAACTCATATAGCATTTGTCTTTCTCTGTCTGACTTATTTCACTTAGCATAATACCCCCTTGGTCCATCCATACTATTGCAAATGACAAGATTTCATTCTTTTTTTTTTTTACGGCTGAGTAATATTCTATTGGATATATACATATCACATTTTCTTTATCCATCCATTTATTGATGGAAATGTAGGTTACTTGCATACTTTGTCTATTAAAATAATACTGCAATAAATATATGGGTACATATATCTTTTTGAATTAGTGCTTTTGTTTTCTTTGGATAAATACTCAGGAGTAGCATTACTGGATCATATGGTGTTTCTATTTTTAATTTTTTGAGGAAACTCCATACTGTTTTCACAGTGGCTGCATTAACTTACATTCCTATGAACAGTGCACAAGGGTTCTCTTTTCTCCACACTCTTAGCAACACTTGTCATTTCACACAAGCACCATTTAAAAGAAAAAAAAAAACCACTATAGTCATGTTAATAATAACCATTTGTTGAGCATATTTTTTTTCTAGGCGTGGTGTCTTAGTGGTAAATGCCATTGCTGCTTGGAACACCTTTTCCGTAATTTAAGAGAACAGTGGGCATATTTTTTCCTGATTGCCATATAAGCAAGTTATTTGCCTTATTTTATGCACATTGAATTGATATATCATCAAGCTTCCCTTTTTTATCCTGTTCTAGAAAACCAAGAGTCTACCTACAGCAACTTTATCAGACTGATGGCGTTCCATTTTGAATTAGTTTCAACATGACTTTAAATCACACCATTATTTTTATTTATAACACATATATTATTATAAATTATATAATTTATAATTTTTCTGGTTGATGATATTTACAGTCTATTAAATCTGCCTTAAATACTTTCTGTAACAAGGTAGAATAATAATAAACAAGTTAATGTTCTTACACCTGCCTTCAAAAAGAATATTGGATCTGCAAGATGTGTAATTGCACTTTACATTAGGCTGCACTGACCCTTGTGGTCGGGAAAACATTGAAAGTCACATGGTTTAAATTCTTGCTTTGAGCTGATTTAAAACTATTCCTTTAAAAGCTAGATATCCTGGATGGTAGTTGCTGGCAGAGATGACATAGGCGTTGTAAACTGTTCATCTCCAGGAGCTTCCACTTCCCTTTTTCCTCTCTCTTCCCACTTGGGATGTCAATGACAAAATGGAAAGAACAGGCAGTGGTGATGGGCCAGGCGGCCACACCCCAGCTCAGCTCCAACACTTGCCAGCACCTCAAGATTAGGCCACTTCCTGAGCTTTGTTAGCCCTTCTTCCTTCACCTCTAACAAGGGAGTAATCATACACATATAGCGGAGAGGTGGCAATGTATGAATTTGAATAAATACAAAAAGTATATAGCTTTCCTGAAACATACTACGGATCCAATAAGTGGTAGATATTGTCACTATTTGGTTATGCTCTGTCCTCTTCAAAGCCTGCCTGTAAGGCTCCCTTGGGGGCTCACTGCAACTTTCCTTTTGGAACTGCTTCCTATACTCTGTACTCCTGTACTCTATCTCCTCCCCTTTTCAATATATTCATGTTTTCCCACCTTCCCTTAAGGTCTTAGTTTCTGCTGAATTAACATGATGATCTATTCAACACTAATATGTTATCATTTGAGGGAAGATTTTCATTTTAACAGGAAATTCTGGTGAAAATTTTTTAGAGAAAGAAAGAAATAAGCATATTTGGAATTTCAGGTCAATAGGGGCAATATTTTTTGGTCAAATAACACCTTTCGAATCACAATACTGTTAAAAACTTTTTGTGAATTTCAAGTTGTGACCCAAGAGATAGACACTTTTAATCCTTTCTACAATATTCCTAAAATAAGGTTGTCACCATGTAAGGGACAGCCTTCCAGATCCTGGATGAAAATGAGACAGATTAAAAATATGGAAAACCAGGGATACGTGGGTGGCTCAGTTGGCTGAGCGTCTGATTCTTGATTTGGGCTCAGGTCATGATCCCAGGATCACGGGACCTGACATCAGGCTCCATGCTGAGCGTGGAGCCTGCTTAAGATTCTCTCTCTCTCTCTCTCTCTCTCTCTCTCTCCCTCTCTGCCCCTCTGTCCCATTCACATTCTCTCTCTCTCTCTCCCTCCCATTTGCATTCTCTCTCTCTAAAATTAACAAAAAAAGGAAAACCAAATTAATTACATGGACACACACATTAAAAATCGCTTTTGTCTTTGATAACACAATACACAAAGATCCAAGCCAAATGAAAGATACCAAAACTTTACTATTTCATACCCAGCAATATAGGATTTGAGGTGTGGGTTCCATCTTATTTTATAGATGAAATAAGTTAAATCAGGCTCAATTTGGTTGAGACCATCTCGCAGGAGGTACAGGGAGAAGTTGGCTGTGTATGAATGCTCACTCTGGGGCTGATGAGGCAGAGAGAAAGCTGCCAGCATGCGTGTGCACCAAAGAGCAACAAGAGTAAAGCTGGACTAATTTGAACTCTCCGCTGACCGTCAAGAAGGCAAATGAAGAGCAAAAAGATTCTCTGGTCACCCAATCAATATTGGCCTCATGAAGCTGAAGAATCTATACACCTCATTCAAAAGCTGAGATTCATAGCTCTTGGGATGTTCCCAGAAAAGTAAATATACATATGCTGATTTAAATACCCGAGGAAAAGAATCCAGGTATTTCAGCAGTAACTTATAAAAATACTGTTTTGTAAAGTTCCTCAGGAAAGTTCCAATACAAATGTAGGTTATATTTCACGAGTGCAAGGAAGGACCCTAGAGGATTGTTTATAGACAGAAACTCCTTATGCTTACTCCCAAATCTAAGTCCTTGGATTTTGGTTTGAAGAGAATAGCATAGCCATGTTTGAGTTCTCTTTTAAAATTACCTACTACTTCTATATTCTGATTTTTACATACCTTGGAAGTATACAAAAATATGAAGGAAACACTTTGAAGATATATCATGGGGCTTATTTGTGACATGGTTTAAGATCCCACCACACTACCATCCATGGACAAAATATATGCTTAATTTTTCCCCCCCAAAAGATAACTGGCAATGTTGGTAGGGTGTAGGAAAAGAGGCATTCTTCGACTGTTAGTGGTGGGAAAATTGGCCAAACCCTTCTGAGGGTACATCAACATGATTCAAAGCCTTAAAAATCTCCTTTCACCCGTTAATTCATCTTACAGAAATCTACCCTATGAAAATGATATTATAAGTGCACAAAAGTGTATTACAAGGAAAGTCAAGCAGCGCTACCTATAAATATGAAAAATTAGAAACCAGCCCATTAAAAGGTTGATAAAATTAGAGGTCATTCCTTTCTGTGTAAGATTATATATATATATATATGAACAAGATGGAAATCACAGGCCACCAGCAGACATAGACTTCTTTAAAAGCTTTTACTCCCTGTAAGATGCAGTGTCCAGAAATACCCGGTAACATATATTTCATCCCCATTGCCCCTGCCCTTGGCCTAAGGTATGAGTCTATACTTACCTCTGTGGTCCTAAGCCCTAGATAATCTCACCTAGTGAGGGAGGTGACCATGGCAAGGTTGACCTAGTCTCAGTTGGTCCTCTGCAAGCCTCTAGGGGGCCATGGTAAGGGTCAAAGGAAGGAAGAGCTGATCCCATTTTATTGAGGTTATTGTTTTTCTTGGGGCAGAAATTAAGGGAAAGCCTTTTATTCTGTTTGGGACATCTAAGAGCAGATTTTCTCTGCTTTTAGGAAAAAATTAAATGTAAGTAACCCAATGAATAAGCAAACATTTTTTTCAACAAAGAAGGATTTTAAGCATGGGATTTGTAGGCATTCGCTTACTTCATGGCACCTCTGTAGGCTATCTCTAGGAAATATTACATGGTCTGTGGCACACCTTACTTAAGAATAATAGAAATCATCTGTTTGCTCATCCCATATGCTTCTCAGAGAGAAATAAAATTAAATACATGACAGCAGAGGTTTTCAAAGAAGTCTACCATAATAAAACTCAATAGTCAACAAGTGATCAATTAAATACATCATGGTATAACTATACTATAGGATATTTATTATACAGTCCTTTAAACCATGCAATAGAAGAAAATGTCATTATAAAAAGTGCTTATGCATGGCAAACAGGTTACAAGCCAATATGTTCAGTGTAATCCTAATGTCCAGAAGAAGTTGAGAAAAAATACTGAACATATTTATACCAAAATACAAATATCCCTGGTTGATGGTGTTCCTATGGGTTGTCATCTTACTTCTTTTCTTGTTGCTTTTATGTAGTTTTAAAAACTTCCTTCCATCTTCCACTAGTTTTGTATTCAGGGAACCATAGCTTAAGAATAAAAATTTACTTAGTAATTATTTATTAAGTACCTATCACGTGCCAGATTTTATGCTAATGCTGAGGGTACAATAGTCAACACAAGACAATTTATTTACACTAGAGATTATTTCTAGTTGGGTGAGGACACAAAAAACAAACTAATAAGGAAATTAAATATGCAGTATGTCAGGTAGGGATACCTCTTGTGAGAAAAAGAGAAAGAAAAAAAAAGGAAGGAAGAAAGGAAGCAAGCAAACAAGCAAGCCAGGGAAGGGAGATAAGCTTGCTGAAGACTGGAAGGGAGTACAACTTTAAATAAAAGGAAGACTCTAAGCTGTTAAGTGTGTAAATTTCAACTGAATGCATTTGAATTTCAAATCTTGCTGGTGGCCACAGGTGGTTTCAAGAAATACATCATTATTAAGCACAGAGTAAGTCAATCATTATCACATAATCACACAAAAGGCAGCATCTCTGGTACACATGGGAAGCAGCTTAGACAGGGACCTAAGTGCCCAGAAAGCCAACAGCAACAGTAGGTGCCATGCAATGCACTTGGATTGTCCAATTGTGACTATCATTCTAATTAAGATCTTTATACGAGGACTTGGGACAATAGCAGAAAATTGCACCTCTGTATACATCTCTTGATAAGAATAGATAGATGATGGATAGATAAATAGATACATGATAGGGAGATAGATGATGGATAGATAGATAGACAGATAGGTAGATAGGACAATCATCCATTCACAATACCTGCTTTCTCTGGAAGGACAGTGTGATGGTCCTCCCTCCTTTCTCCTCTCAGCCTTGTCCTGTCCCAGTCAGGCATGCAGAAGTGTGCTGCACGGATGAACAAGATTTTGTGGAGATTGTTCCAGTCTGGAAGGCAGTATACTGTTTCTTGCCGAGGTGGAGTGGTGAACCGATTGGCATCAAGAAGATTGTGGGTGAGGTGCTTGGGTGGCATCCAACTTCAGCTCAGGTCATGATCTCACTGTTTGTGAGTTCCAGCCTCGCGTCGGACTCTGTGCTGACAGCTCAGAGCCTGGAGCCTGCTTCAGATTCTGTGTCCCCCTCTCTCTCTGCCCCTCCCCCACTTGTGCTCTGTCTCTCTTTCTCTCTCTCAAAAATAAATAAAATGTAAAAAAAAAAAAAAAAAGAAGATTGTTTGGAACCCAAATAGTTTCCCCTGCTCTTCCTGATAGAGATGTTCATATAGTACAATGTTTTTGTTTGCTGAGAAGTTGTCTTAGTCCTTTTGGAGTGCTATCACAAAATACCCCAGACTGGATGGTTTATGAACACCAAATATTTATTGCTCACAGTTCTGGAGGAAGACCTAAAGCAGGTTGCCAGCACGGTCAGGTGACAGTCCTCTCCTGGTTGCAAACTGCCAGCTTTTCACTGTGTCCTCACATGGAGGACAGAGCAAAGGAGCTCTGTGGTGTCTCTTTATAAAATTTTTTTTTCAACGCTTTTTATTTATTTTTGGGACAGAGAGAGACAGAGCATGAACGGGGGAGGGGCAGAGAGAGAGGGAGACACAGAACCGGAAACAGGCTCCAAGCCATCAGCCCAGAGCCTGACGCGGGGCTCGAACTCACGGACCGCGAGATCGTGACCTGGCTGAAGTCGGACGCTTAACCGACTGCGCCACCCAGGCGCCCCATGTGGTATCTCTTTTATAAGGACACTAATCCCACTCCTGAGGGCTCCATCCTCATGCCCTCATGACCTCCCAAAGCCTCACCTCCATTTACTATCACTTTGGGCATTAGAATTTCAACATATGAATTTTGAAAACATGAATATGGCAGAAGTATTCTTGCATTTTGAGAATAGGCACATTTACATTTAAACAAAAGCACAAAGAGCATTTCAAGCCCGAATATAGATTTTTGTTGGTGTGTTAATTATGGAATTGCATATTTAGCAATTGACCAGTGAAAATTAATTTGCTTGGCTTGAAGAACTTTGATAATTTAGAATTATCCACTCTATCCATAACTGCTATGAATGATTTTAAAATTGTGTTTAAGTCTGTGTACTCACTGTTTCTAGACTAGATATGGCATGCCTGGAATAAAATAGGTACTTGATAAATGATGGCTGTGATCCTGAGGATGTAATGATGGTGATGATTAGAGGGATACTGACAAACCAATTCTTGTTCTTTTGTGTGTTTTATTGTTTTGTTTTTAAATGTCTATTTATTATTTTGAGAGAGAGACAGACAGAGCATGAGCAGGGGAGAAGCAGAGAGAGAAGGAGACAGAATCCAAAGCACTCTTCAGGCTCCGAGCAATCAGCAGAGTCTGATGCGGGGCTTGAACTCATGGACCATGAGATCATGACCTAAGCCGAAGTCAGAGCTCAACGGACTGAGCCACCCGGGTGCCCCAACCATTTCTTGTTAAAGTATAACAATACTGCAGCTATATTTTGCCTCTCAGAGCTATTTCTGTTTAAAAGGGGATTACAGGGGCGCCTGGATGGCGCAGTCGGTTAAGCGTCCGACTTCAGCCAGGTCACGATCTCGCGGTCCGTGAGTTCGAGCCCCGCGTCGGGCTCTGGGCTGACAGCTCGGAGCCTGGAGCCTGTTTCCAATTCTGTGTCTCCCTCTCTCTCTGCCCCTCGCCCGTTCATGCTCTGTCTCTCTCTGTCCCAAAAATAAATAAACGTTGAAAAAAAAAATTAAAAAAAAAATAAAAAATAAAAGGGGATTACAAAGAGAAGATATGCAGAACCTAGAATAAATGTTAAACGGTGAAATTTGAGGCTCTGACATGTTTTTTAAATTTATTTATTTATTTTGAGAGGGAGAGAGAGAGCACGGGAGGGGCAGAGAAAGAAGAGAGAGAATCCCAAGCAGGCTCCGTGCTGATAGTTTGGAGGCTGATGTGGAGCTCCCACTCACAAACCATGAGATCATGACCTGAGCCAAAATCAAGAGTCAGATGCTTAACTGACTGAGCCACCCAGGTGCCCCAAGGCTCTGACCTTTTAAGATGAATGCAGGACTGTCTCTAAGTTCTCCAAACTGGCCACAGGTCATCTATAAACTCTGATTCCATATAAACCCAGCACAGATTTCATAATCTTGGTATCAACTAAAATAGTCATCCTTGTTTTTCATCCCCAGGGCAGAAGCCTCTGGAAAGAACATCTCTTCCAGCTCTCCCATGTTCCCATGTGTAGTATCTTCACCCCTCTCTAGGGCAAGTGACACAGAAAACTAGCTCTCCTCCACAAGCCAGTGTTGCTTCACTTCCGTCTATAGACCAGAAAAGGGAGTAGAGAGGGATGGGATAATTAGATCCCATGTCTTTAAGGGACATCAAGACTATTGAATCTAAGCCTTAAGACTGATATTCCAGTGGCTTTTACTACACATTAAAGATGAAAGAGAAACGGATTCAGTAGCAGTCCACATTAATTATCTGTAGCCCTTTGGCTCCCTGCACTGTGTCAGGAGGAGTTTTGAGATCCTCAAACTATCTTCTGCTGGATATAAAAAGAGAAATATAGAAAAATACAGCAAGTGGGATACTAGCATTTGTCAGTTTCATTTACAGTTCGTTTAGCTTGGCTGAATTAATGAGTACCTATTAGGCAGACTTGCAAGGATCTCTTTACACGTTCTTAAAGAATACCATACAATTAAATATCACTGCAGTAGAATCATAAATAGCAGAAACAGAAAAAAAAATCCTTCAAGTTACTCAGATTGGCATTTTTTTAGAGCAGCTACTTTTTACCAGTTGAGAACATTCCTGGTATCAGGCAAAGAACAGGCATTTAGGGGACACCTTTTATGTTCATATCATTGCACGGAGCTCACAGGGCTCCTCCTCCCTGACATTTTGCATGTCCTCCCCTTCCATCTGCCAAACTCTCCTAGTGTTTTGTTGGTGGCTTTTTGAGGGGGTGGGGCAAAAGCCCCCTTGTGTGTAGTTTTTCAGCCATGTTTTATCCCTTCTCTGGATTATAAGCTTTTGTAGGCAGGTACTGCATTTTACAGCTTCATATTCCCTATAGGACTTTGCTTAGTGTTTCACATATGGTAAGGTGTTCCATAAACAGTTTTGAATTAATATATACCAAAAAAAGGAAAAGAAACATTGCTGCTTCTAAAAGCCTATAATAGCTAATAGCTAATAATGATAAACAATAGCTTTTTTTTTTAAAGCACTTTCTGTGTGCCTGACTTGGCACTGTCTTTGACACTTTAAATACATTACCTCATTTAATCATATGCCCATCTGAAGAGGACCAATCTGAGCCTTATAGAGATTAAGTAGTATTACCTTAATATTACACGGTCAGGCTCAGGATTGAATCATAGGTATGACTCTAAATTCCGTGGTCTTAACCTTTATATCATACATTCTTGCTATCTTAACCTTTATGCAATACATTCCTATAATTTTTAATGGTTGTTGACACGTTAGCATTATTACTTTGTCATCATTATTATGATATCGCATATTCCGGAATTAATTGTGCAAAGCGCTGAATGCTCTAGAGCAAAAGATCAAAGACATGCCCTGAACTAGGTTGGAAGAATGTAGTACTGGCCTTGAATTTCCTACTACTATGGCCTGAGAATGTTAGTATCATTATGGCTGTTCAAGACAGATTTTGGTGAAGTGAAATAGTGGTTTAGTTTCTTTTTCTTGGATACCAAGTTGTAGAGGGAGAGAATTTTATCGTACAAGGTTACCACTCACAAAAATAATCTACAGCTTTTCTGAGTAACTGGTGATGGTCACATACTATGTAATAGAGAAAACTTTTGAGGCATTGTTACACCTGAACAGCACTATTACTCACATTTATTGAGTGTCTATGAAGGTTTAGAAGTATATCGCTTCTTGGCCTTTTGGTTAAGATCAAGTGAAGGTTTAGAAGTATGCTTCAGCACTTGAAATGTACGATTGAGTGGAATACTGTGCCTGACTTCAAGGGACACCTGGATAAACAATTATAATGACGTTTGTTACATCTTATAATAGAGTCTCACAGAAAGTGTTATAGTTTCCAGGTGTGGAAACAATTTCTGCCTAATTATTAGGAAAAGACTTACACTCTCAGTGAAGAACAGGTCTTCAGGGTAGGTTAGTACATGGGCTAAGGTGCTAGCCCAATGAGTAATGGAGAGCTTGGTTGTGGGATCTAGTTGCTCCTATCAGATTAGATGGAGGTTCTTGAAGAAGACAGAAGATGAATATACAGGTCACAGGTTAATCTGCACCAGGAAGATGTACTGGCAGGTGTGGTGAGCACAACAATAAGGAAATCCAATGGTGGGTTTAGAACAGCTGGGCCGTTGGCATCAAGAAGCTCTAGCAAAAACAATGCGGCCAGATGCAAGCACCAGGGTTTAGGGTCAAGGCTCTGGATCTAAAATCTAAGAGCCTGAGGAGTTAGCCAGATTCTCATCCTCTAGGGCCATGGAACTTTGTCAGGGGCCTTTGGTAGTTAAAGCTGGGCCTTAAGTCTGAGATAGGGAAAAGGACAGAGCAAGAATAGCCTTAAGCTGACTTAATCACAAACCTCAATGCTTCTGGGGAAGGGCTTCTGAAATCCCTCTTAAAACTGAGCAGGAGTAAACTTGGTGTCAGAGTCTGAATGTGTGTGGGTGTAAGAGGAGGCAGAGACTATAGGAGGAAATTGCAAGCTCAGCTATGGGGAGGGGAGGGGGCAAATGAGCCTCCATATGTCACGACAAGTAATTCCTTAGGTTCTTCCTTTTCATCCTAGAACATTAACTGCTGAAGGTTTACTTAGCATTTTATTTTGAGTTATGACATTGGTGGAATAATGATATCACTAGTAAGTTATTTGGCAATCCCTTCTGTTACCATTAAAATGTTTGTAAGACTTTTCATATTTTTAGAAAATCTATGTAGTTTCTAATTATGGTACCTTATTATAACATCTGAAAAAAATTAACACTGCAATATTTAATTAATCCATAATTTAATATAATTTGAAAAAGGCTACTCTAAATTTTATCTTTGATTGATTTGCATTATCTATCATTTACTAGGCTAATTAAGTTGGGCACGATTACAAGGAATATTCTTAAATGACTTTTGAAAATAGTTTTCTAGCACTCATAAATGTATTAAAAGCTACCATATATAGCAATACTTAGTGGATAATTATTATAATAATAATCATTACCTATTCATGAAAGTAGTTTCTCTAGTGATATTTACTTGGCACTGTAGAAAGAACTCTCTTCGAATCACTATGGATATTTATGATAGTTAGGACTCTTTTGGTTTTAAATGATAGAAACTCAATTTGAACAAGTTTAGCCTAAAAAGGATGATTCTGTCACTCTTTTAATTACAGGAAGAGCAAGAGTTCAGCTGGGACTAGAACAAACAACATAATGAATAGCTTCAGAGCTCCCTCTTCTGCCTTTGGAGGATTCCCTTATATGGCACAGTGTCATGACTGCCCTAAAAGCAAGGCTCCACATTTCACTCCATCTACCACCTCAGAGAAACTACACTATTTCTCTCTATTTCTGAATTTTAAATTCTGGTAAGGGCTATGGTTGTCACAACTTGGGTCAGATGCCCATTCCTGGACAAATCAGTTATGGTTAAGGGAGTCAGAATATTATGGTTAGTTCAAATTGAGCCACTCATATGTAGATTAATTACTATGACATAAGAATAGACTAAATATTTCTAAAAAGAGAACTTAAAATGTATAAGTAAGCAGAAAGGCATACCATGTTCCTGTATAGGAACTTTTAGTAATACAAATTGCTCATTCATTCAATAAATATTTACAAAGGATCTCTCCTGTGCCAAGTACTTCACTAAGCAATGGCAATCCCCCCCCCCAAAATATTTATAATTTCATTACAGTCCCAATCAAAACCCTAGACAACTGTTTTAAGGACATTGACAAGCTAATTACAAAGTTCATAAGGAAGTGAATGTGCATAAGAATGGTTTAAATATTTGTTTAAAGATGGAATTTTCAATACATGTAGATGCAATATATGATACAGCTACAAAATAAAGTGGTGGGGGGAAGACCTATATGGTAGTAAGTTTTTTATATTCAATTTGCAGTGGTAATATATTGATTCTAAGTAGATTATGAAAAGCTAAGTGCAACCAATAAAAAAACTATACAAAAAATATATAGTAAATATAGTAAAAGCACAATCAATAAATTAAAATGGAATAGAAAAATATTCAAATAACCTAAAGGAAAGTAGGAGAGAAAAGAGATGAATGAAAAACTGAGGAAAAAATAAAAATGATAAAATGGCACACCTAAATACAAAGATATAAACAACTGTATTAAATGCAAATGATAACAATATACCAATTCAGTGATAGAGATTGTCAGAATAGCTTTTTTAAAAATGTGACCCAACTATACACTAGCTATAAGAAACACACTTTTGATGTAATGATATAGGTGGATAAGGAACACATTTTGAATAAAATGATATATGTGGGTGCAATAATGTATGATCAAAGGATTTAAAAGAAATATATCATGCAAACACTAATAAGAAAACTGTATGAATATGTTAATACCAGACAAATAATGTGTCAGAGATAAAATTTGGCATGATATGATAAAAAAAATGGTCAATTCAATAACAAGACATAACAGTCCTAAATACGTATGTATCTGGCATCAGTGCTTCAAAAACAGATAAAACAAAAACTGATAGAATTGAAAGGAAAAATAAACAAATCCACAATTGTATTTGGAAATTCTAGTACTCCTTTCTCAGTAATCAATAGTAGTATGCATAGAAAACCAGTAAAGATACAGCAATACTGAACAACATCATCAAATAACTGAAGTTCATTGATGATTTTAGAACATTGCACCCAACAACAGCATACTAAGCATTCTTTTCAAGTATACATGGAACATTCATTAAGATAGACAATACTTGTAATGAATTAAAAATATTCAACATCATACAAAACATGTTGGTTGACTATCATGGAATCAAATTAAAAACCAGAAACATGAAGATAAAAAAAACTTTCTAAATACTTGGATATAAAACAAAACACATCTAAATAATCCATAGGTCAAAGAAGAAGTCAAGAAAAATTAGAAAATCTTTTGACTTGAACAAAAAGAAAATTAAAAAGATACCAAAATGTTTGAGATTCAGCTAAAAGAGAAATCAATAGGATTAAATGCTTATAATGTTTTAATGGACTGGTCTCAAACAATTAATATTAAGCTTTCTCCCATATGAACTAGAAAAATAAGGACAAAAGAAATTCAAAACAAGCAGAAGAAAGGAAATAAGAAAGATAAGAGTAGACATCAATGAATAGAAAACAGTAAATGCTATCCAGAAATAAAGAAAATGAATGAAACCGAAAGCTGGTTCCGTAAAAAAATCAATACGATAGATAAACTGCTAGCAAAAATGACAAAGGATAAAAGAGAGAAAATGAAAATGACCAATAACAAAAATGATAGAGGGGATATCACTATGCCCTACAAATATTAAAAGGATAATAATTGAATACTGTGAACAACTATGCTCATACATTTGACAATGGAAATAAAATGGATCAATTTCTCAAAAATCATAAACTACCAAAACTTACCTGAGATGAGATAGATAGCCTTAGTAGTCCTATAACTATTAAATAAATTGAATGTGTCATTAAAAACTTTCTGAAAAAGAAATCTCAGTGCTCCTGGGTGGCTCAGTTGGTTAAACATCCAACTTCAGCTCAGGTCATGATTTTACAGTTTGTGAGTTTGAGCCCCACATCCAGCTCTGTGTTAATCTGGAGCCTGTTCAGATTCTGTGTCTCCTGTTTCTCTGTGTACCTCCTCTGCTTGTGCTCTCTCTCTCTCTCACAAATAAAAAAATAAACTAAAAAAAAAGAAGTACTTCCCCCCCCCAAAAAAAGCAATCTCCAGGTCCAGATGATTTCACTTTTAAATTCTATCAAAAATTTAAAAAAGAAATAACATCAATTCTACACCTTTTATTCCAGAAAATAGAAAATATTTCCTAAGTCATTTTGTGGAGACAACATTACACTGATACCAAAATGACAAATATTTCAAAAAAAATGAAAACACATACCAAATGATTCATAAGCATATAAAAACATATAAAAATCCTAAATAAAATATTAGCTAAATCCAGAAAAATATAGGAGGAATAATACACCACGACCGACAGGGTTTACCTCCAAATGTAAGGCTAGTTCAAAGCTTGAAAATCTGTCAATATAATCCACATATTTACAGTTGATGGTGAAAGATTAAATATATTATTTCAAGGGGTGCATGGGTGGCTCAATCGGTTAAGCGTCCAACTCCAGCTCAGATCATGATCTCGCGGTTTGTGAGTTCGAGCCCCACATTGGGCTCTATGCTGACAGCTCAGAGCCTGGAGCCTGTTTCAGATTCTGTGTCTCCCTCTCCCTCTGCCCCTCCCCTGCTCAGGCTCTGTCACTGTCTGTCTCAAAAATAAGTAAAACATTAAAAAAATTATTTTAATATATTATTTCAGTTGTTCAAAAACCAAAATAAGAAATACTTAGGTATACATTTAATGCAACATTTATAGGATTTATATAAGAAAATCTACAAATGCTGATGAAAGATATTTTTTAAAAAAAGGCTTCAGTAAATGGTAACTATCCTGTATTTATGGCTTAGAAGGCTCAACATAGTAAAGATGTAATACACCTTGAATAAGTTACAGCAGGAAGTTTTGGAGATACAGACAAATTGACTCCAAAATTTATACATAAAGCCAAAGGAATTCAAATAGTCAAAACAATTTTGAAAAAGAAAAGGAAGTTAAAGGAATCACACTACCTGATTTTAAGATGTACTATTAAACTTATGTTAATCAAGACAGTGTGATATTGCTGAAGAGATAAACACATAGATCAACAAAACAGGGTAAAGAGTTAAGAAATAGACCCATATAATTATGGCCCATTGGTTTTGACAAATGCTCATAAGCAATTCAATGGAGAAAGAACACTCTTTTCAACAAAAAGTGTTAGAAAAATTAGAAAGTTATATGCAGAAAAGTGAACCCCAACCTAAACTTCACAACACATAGCAAAAGTTAACTGAATATGATTCATAGATTTAATGTAAATGGGGTGTCTGGCTAGTGCCTGGGAAAATATGCAACTCTCGATCCTGGGGTTGTGAGTTTGGGCCCCACATTGAGTATAGAGATTATTAAAAAATAAATAAACTTAAAAAAATAAATGTAAATGCAAAATTATAGAAGAAAACATAGGAGAAAATCTTCATGGGTAGAGTTAAGAATTCTTAGATTTGACAACAAAAGCACAATCCATAGTAGAATAAATTGGTGGCAAATGAATTTTCTTATAAAAATGTAAAACTTCAGCTTATCTTCACACAAAATCACACATATAAAAATACAAATATTTACGGTTCTTCTATTCATAATCACCAAAAACTGGAAACAACCTAAATGATGTTCAGTAGATCAATAGGTAAACTGTAATTACATACATATAGTGGAATAATACCCAGTAATGAAAAAGAAATAACTGTTGATACATTCAATGCCTGAGATCAATTTCAGAGGCATTATGCTCAGTGAAAGAAGCAGTCTCGAAAGGTTACATATGCTATGAGTCTGTTTATATGACATTCTGGAAAAGATAATCACTAAAGTGATAAAGAACAGATCAGAAGTTGCCAGCAGGCTGGGGTGAGGGGAGAGTATGAATAAAATGGGATAGTACAGGGATTTTTTTGGGGGGATGGAGTTATTCCTTATCCTCAATGTGGTGGTAGTTACACAAAATTATACATGTGTTAAAATCATAGGACTGTATACAAAGGAAATGAATCTATTCCATATTATGCTAATTTTTAAAATAAAATAAAATAAATACACAGAGTAAGGAGACTTTAATTCACTAATTAAAAATTAAAAAAAAATCTTGATTCAACTTTACAAAATTAGTAATCTGTGTAGGCTAGAAAGTAACAAATAATATTAAGAGATAAGTGACACACTGGAAGAAAATATGTTCAACATAGCATATAATAGGCAAGAGATTAACATACAGAACATATAAAAAACTCCTTTATGGGGCACCTGGGTGGCTCAGTCGGTTAAGTGTCTGACTTCTGCTCAGGTCATGATCTCATGGCTTGTAGGTTTGAGCCCCTAGTTGGGCTCTGTGCTGACAGCTCAGAGCCTGGAGCCTGCTTCAGATTCTGTCTCTGTCTCTCTGCCCCTCCTCCACTCGAGCTCTGTCTCTTTCAAAAATAAATAAACATTAAAAAAATTTAAAAAAGAAAAAACCCTCCTTTCTATAAAAAAGAGACAAACAAACCAGTAGGAAAAAAATGCACAAAAGATCTCAAGAGGCAATTCCCAGAAGAAAAAACCCAAATGGCCAATAAACATATGAAAAGATGCTCAACCACAATAGTAATCAGGAAAATGCACATTAAAACAACAATGAGATATTTTTTCACCCATTAGAATGCCCAAATTGAAAAAGATGGATAATATTGATTGAAACAAGTGTGAAGAAATTGGGCCTTTCTTCCTCTGCTTGTGGGAGTGAAAACTGGTGACACCCTCTTGTAAGACAATTTGGCAGCTTGAAGAAAAATTTAAAAGCAATGGTCTTTGACCTAACAATTCCATTTCTAGGAATCTCTTCTAAGGAAATACTTATACATATGTATATACATGTATGGATAAGGATTACATTGTGACATTGTTTTTACTAATCAAAAATTATAAATAAGATAAATATTTATAGATAAGAGGTTTAATGAATTATGGTAATTCATATTAAGAAATACTATTCTGCCATTAAAAAGAGATAAATCAGTATGCATTGATATGGAAATATAACACAACAGATTGTGGGTTGACAAGGCCAGTAACAGAGCAATATGCATAACATGATGGAAACTTATTAAAAAAAACATGTAAAGATATATATTACATGTAAGCACACGGTTATAAATGTGCAAAGTCTAGAAGACTGTTTTTTTTTTTTTAAATCAATGTTTATTGGGGCGCCTGGGTGGCGCATTCGGTTAAGCGTCCGACTTCAGCCAGGTCACGATCTCGCGGTCTGTGAGTTCGAGCTCCGCATCGGGCTCTGGACTGATGGCTCAGAACCTGGAGCCTGTTTCCGATTCTGTGTCTCCCTCTCTCTCTGTCCCTCCCCCGTTCGTGCTCTGTCTCTCTCTGTCCCAAAAAATAAATAAACGTTGAAAAAAAAATTAAAAAAAAAATAAATCAATGTTTATTTACTGTTGAGAGAGACAGAGAGAGTGAGTGTGAGCAGGAGGGGCAGAGAGAGAGGGAGACACAGACTCCTAAGCAGGCTGAACGCTCTAAGCTGTCAGCACAGAGCCTGATGTGGGGCCGAACTCATGAACCTCAAGATCATGACCTGAGCTGAAGTTGGATGGTTAACTGACTGAGCCCCCCAGGTGTCCCCAGGAAGGCTGTTGTTGTTTTTTAATTGATGTCTATAATTTACTCTGTGGTAGGTAAATGTAGGGGGACTTGGCAGTGTGAATAGGGTAAAATCATTTTCCAATAGGAAATTAATTCAATTTAATCTCCTTAAATTAATTAAATGCCCTTAAGATAATTTGAGAAGTGTTTAAGAATTTACAACGCTAGGGGTGCCTGGGAGTCTTAGTCAGTTAAGTCTCCGACTCTTGATTTTGGCTCAGGTCAATGATCTCATAGTTCCTGGGATGGAGCCCCGCACTGGGCTCTGCACTGAGAATGCGGAGCCTGCTTGGGATTCTCTCTCCCTCTGTCTCTGCCCCTCCCCTGTTCAAAATAAATAAAGAAGCATTAAAAAAAAAAGAAGTTTAAAAAAAGAATTTACTCAACTACATGCAGGCTGAATGGAAACCTCAGGAATAGTATAGTGCCTTGGGATTAGAAACAGCATGGCTGTCACCATCCTTAGGTCTGAAGGGACAAGGGCAGAGTAGTTCCTGAAACTCTGTAGGAGAGAGTGGTAGCACAAGGGCTCTTTAGGAGGAGCTGTGGCCTTTGCTTAGGGGACACAGTTCATGATGACCACTCAGAGAAGATGTCAGGGGAACAAATACTCTGGCCGATTGCATTTCCTTCCCTTCTTTCCTCCCTCCTCCAGGACTCCTCATTGGCTGACCCCTCATGGAAGCCAGAACTAAGGGAGTCCATTAATGTAGCCCATAGAGATCAGTAGGTGCAGAGCAGAGATTAAGGTGCAGAAGGGTGGAGAGTGGGTCTGGAGGGGCAATTAGAGAGTATCCTATAGAGGCACTTTGTTCCCTTATTCTGCCTACTTCTGTGTTATGTGAATCATTAACAGTAAAAATAGATACCTGCATAATTTTTCATGTAAAAAAAAAAGTAGTGCCAGGCTTCCATCCATTTTTGGAGCAGGAATCCCCAGCTCTCAATCCATAACATTCTCATTCCAGTGAATAGAAGAAACTTACAGTTTCCCACCCACTGTAAGAATCCAACTAGTTCAGGAGTGGCATGGGTAAATACTTTTGTTGCCCCCCACTCAATCAATCACCCTTTCATCCTTCCTAATGGCCCTTGATTTTGCATCCTCCAATCTCCGAGTAGCCATATGATGCTTCAGGGAAAGCTGCCTGTCCCAGAGGGGGCTTGATTAGGTTAAAGGTGATCCTGATCGCCTTTCCAGGGATGGGGAATAGGCAGGTGATCCAGTCTGACCAGTAAGACAAGAGAGAAAGCCCATTGGAGGGCTTCTGAGACAGTCTTTCTCACTCTTAGAGAGCCACAGGATCAGACAGTATCTGTTCTCCTCCAACTGAGTCACATGTGGATACGGTGACTGGAGTCAAGTTGTTCCCAGCACAACATGGCAAATCTCAGAAATGGGGTGACTTTGGGTTCTTCACTGCATCATCCAGCCAAGTGTGTCCCACTATTTCTGCACATGGTGTTATGTGAGAGAATGCATTGTTTCCACATATGGTGTCTGCATCTTGGTGCTGTATGAGAGGAAAACTTTCTCCCTCTACCCTCTTAGGTTTCTGTTTGGGGCCCTGCAAATCAGATTGACAAAAGGCAGACTAACAAGAGAAAAACACACAAGTTTGTTAACGCTTGCATTATACATACACATGGGAGAACTCAGTGATGAGTCATTCAAAGGCTTATATAGCGTCTTAGCAAAAAAACAATAAATGTGTAGAAGAATGACAGGACTACAGTGTTCTGTATGGAAACCTTTCTTCGAGCTTCAAGGGTGGCAAATTGTGGGAAGGTATTAAATATATGGGGAAACCAGTGGAAGAAAAGAGCGAGTCAGTAAGGTTTGTCTGTGTAGATTGTTTCTCAGCGTCATCTCGTCTCTGGTGATAAGGGGGGCATCCTCTTCCTGGTGTGGGCAGTTGTGAAGGGACACCTTCACAAGGGCAATGTATGTTCTGCTGTCAGGCAGATGGGGAGTGGGGACAGAGAGTTCATCCTGTACCCGCTTTTTCTCAATTGCCTTCAGCTCAAAATAGTCCTTAAGCCAGAGTGGCACATTTTGGGGTGGCATACTCTGAAATCCTTCAGAGGACAAGGGAGGCTCTTCCTCAAGGACACCACTGGCCCTCCCTGATGCCATGCCAAAGCTTTTGGATCAGGCTGCTCCCAGCCTTCTTCAGAAGGTACCTCCCCCCCATTGCCACTCTTCAGCCCAGTCATCAGGACCCAGCACGCGGGGCTACGTCGTGTGTACTGACCAGTACACATTGATCTGAAAAAACATAATGGTTTAAGGTGTCACATTTTCCAAGATTCACTTTAGGATTGAAGTTAAGCTTTAATAAGTAAAACCAAAGATTTGTAAGTCCTTTTATTATTATTTGTCAGGCAACATTTATTTATTTTTGATAACATGATTCCATATATCCTCTGTTGAAAAATATGGAATGTGATGAAAAGTGAAAAGAAGAAAATACAGAGTTCATATCTGTAAGTAACTACTGTCAACCTTTGTGTGTACATAGATACTCTTAGATTTTTTTCCAGACAGCTATGGGTTTGTTTGTCTTACTAAAAGGACATCAAAGCCTAGCCACTGTGCTATAAGATGCTCTTCTCACTTAGCCTCTTACATCACAGTTGTCTCGCATCTAGCTTCATGGTGTCCCATTGTACGAATGTGACATAATTACCCATTTCTGTGTTGTTCAACATTCAGATTGGTTCTAATTCCTAAAGTCTTTTGATAACAAAGGAAAGAAAAAGTCAAGGGAATGAGAGAGGGGATGTAGTATTCAAATGTTAAATTTGATTAGTAAATTAGAATTGCTCCTCAGAGTAAAGCACTCAAGGAACCAGTAACTTACATTTCTCTGCAGACTGTTTCCCTATCATCAGCCTTCCTTAGAGTGCAAGCAGGCAAGACCCAAAGGCAGGTCCCTGGGCCCAGAACTCTAATTTTACATGTCAAAGTTAATACCAGTATCAATGTCACTGGGTGGAGCTGAGTTTTCACCTCCTACTTCTATTTTTTTCAATGGAATTGAAACCCCAACCTTTTTCTAGAGGCTTACCACTGAGACTAATGGAGGGGCCAAGGGCAGGAGAGTCCCCAAATGTGCCACTTTGGCATATTGATTATTTATTTTAAATAAAAGTTACTTAAGAAACAGCCAGTGTAAGGACAATCAGACCCTCCTCTGTGCCCCTAAAAGCAGAAAATAGTCTCCCATCTGAAAGTTACACTCCAGTGCGAAGAAGTAAAATGGTATCCTTATCACCAGCGATATAAACTTGAAAGCCTAGAAAGCTGTAGAAACAAACCTTGTTACTTTTTTCTTTCTTTTTTTTTTTTTTTTAAATTTTTTTTTCAACGTTTATTTATTTTTGGGACAGAGAGAGACAGAGCATGAACGGGGGAGGGGCAGAGAGAGTGGGAGACACAGAATCGGAAACAGGCTCCAGGCTCTGAGCCATCAGCCCAGAGCCTGATGCGGGGCTCGAACTCACGGACTGCGAGATCGTGACCCGGCTGAAGTCGGACGCTCAACCGACTGCGCCACCCAGGCGCCCCAGTTTTTTCTAATCTACTACTTCACCACAAATTCTGCCTAGAACTCCTTACAATTAAAGCTTCCAAAGATCCGTTTTCTTTATCCTGTCAATTCCTCATGAATGTATTTTCTCTTTGTCTACAAAGTACAAAAACTGCCTGCCTCGGTCATTTCTTTAGGTCTTCAATTCAGTATTGGGCCTCTGTACACACATAGAAAAACTTTGTGTTTTTGTTTTTTCTCCTGTTAATCTGTCTCATATCAATTTAATTCCTAAACCAGCTAGAAGACCTCTGGGGAGGAGCGGGGAGAAAGAAATTTCTCCCTCCCCAGCACTAGATTGGCATTCCCAAAAGGGGGAGGCACAAAGGCATTTTAAGTCATGTTCCTGCCACGGTTTATTCTGGTAATTTGTTGACAAAATCTCTCTCATGCCCTCCCCCTGACAGTGACAATAATAACCCATGTTATTTCTATAGCACTTTATAGTTTACAAAGGGATTTCCCTTTTCCGTTTGATCTGATTACCACCATAGTCCTTTAAGGAGGCAGGTGGATAAAGGTGGAAAGGAAATAAATCGCCCCCTCCATCTCCTGCCTCCCCTATCTCCAAATTCCGCTCTGCCTGGGCCACGCTTACTAGTGTTCAGAGTAACCATGTAAAAGACACTTGCACAAGAGGAATCATCTTTCTTCAACCTTTTGCCTCCAGCTTCCTGCAGCAAGCTTGCTTAGTGTCTGAATTTTGGAGGTAGGCTAGCCATTTCTCTAGCTTTATTTTCTTCCCCATGTGTAAATGTTGCATGTTCTGGTCTCCAGGGACTGGTTGGCAGCAAGATTTGGCCTTCTAGCAGAGGGAGAAGACATGTCAAGCTTCATCTAGCTTAAGCAACACATCACAGTCCAGATTACCACAGGGTACAGGCACTAGCCCTGTGAACAAAGAAATGCTCTGCTTCTGTTTGCCGTTGTTGTTGTTGTTGTGTGTGTGTGTGTGTGTGTGTGTTTGTCCCTGCAAATCTTCATCACACTGATCTCACCAATACTTCCAACAGTGATTTGGGCTCGTATTCTAGAGAAGGAGATGACTCAGAACCAGCTAGTACTTGCCCAAGGTCACATGACTGGTAACAATAAAGCTTGACCTCCCTCCCAGGGTTTCTAATTTTCAGTCACTACTCTGGATTTCCAGCACTTTCTCAAGACAAGGTCCATCTCTGGCCACTCTTCCTCTTGCAGTTAGAAGCAGTAGGGTGAGCTCCTTTTATGGAGGGGTAGGTATCACTCATCCAGGTATCACTCATGACCTAGACCTCCCTCTACACTCCTTCTCTCCTGTGACAGGAACAAAGGATAAGGCTACTATAGCCCCCTCTTTCCCAAAGCAGGAAATTTCAGTCACTACCTTCAGCCTCTGTGTTCAGGGGTGACATGAATAATAGTTTTCAGCAGCTTTAGGGAAGTATCAGAAAGAACATGTTTAAAATCCCTGGTTCCGGAGCATCTCTCCTATCCTCTCCCTAGCATGGTCTTTTATCTTTTATTTCCTTGCATGACTGAATTCTGCTTCACTTATCCCTGAGACAGAGGTATTTTTTTGGTACCTACTGAATCCGTTCTAAGTACTATGAAAATAGATGGCAAAGAGTAGCGTACGAAGTCCACTTTCAACCTTCTGCCATTGAACCGAGAACCTGGCTCAGACATTTCGCCTGTTTCAAGTTACTTTCTAATGGACTATAGGAAAAGTTCTTTCCGTCAATCAAGAGAAGCAACCCATTTTCATTAAATGATAAAACAACTCAGTCCTTCTTATTTGCTTTTAGTCTCATCGCAAATGATAAGCATTCTTTTCCTTTTGTTAGAAATAACGGCCTGTGTTTATAATAAAAACAAAATGTCTGTGTTGCAATACCGGTTTAAAAAGCTGAAGCTGAAATATGTTTTCTTCTCTCAGTAATATTATTTTTTACTACCTCTCTATTTTTTAAAAACCCACACGGTATAGCCATCTGACACATGAGAAGAATAATAGATGTGGAAAACTGCCATTTTTCTCAAAAAATATCTCCTTCTTCCCACAATCATAAAGAAGACCATTTGACTTTTATTACTATGGTTTCCAAAACCCCCATGCACACCTCTCTGCATTCCTACAGAGCATTCTTATTGCCACTGGTTGGGTGAACTCAGATTACACATTACCAGGTAAGTGATCAACAGAATCGCTATTTGTGACCCCACAAATAATCCTTTTGGCAGTCTGAGTTTTCTACCATGATTTCCTTTTTCCTAAATTCCTGAATTGTTCTATGCAAAGTGTTCACAGTGCTGTTTTCAGTGTTTGTGTGGCTAAGCACCAGTGGGTAAAGAGCTAAAGCAAAAACTGCAGTCAATGACCTTGAAGCACACGTGAAAATGTGCTACCCAGGTGAGGCACTCATGTGGAAGCCAAAGATCTTCACACTTATTTCCAGTTCATCAGCATTCTGGTTTCTGAACCAGGCCCAAGTACAGGAGGAGGGTTCTGAGCAATAATGATGGGATGACTAATCTGATGCCTAAATAGTTACTTTGGGTTGTCATACGACTTTTTTCATCATGCTGTCGTGCAATCATCTTTGACACTCTGTGATGTCATCTCCCTTCCTTGCAAGTCCAAGCCCCCAGATGTAGCTTATCAGGCTGCTTGTCATGTGTGTGCTTTCAAGAGCCTTATGATGCAAATCGCATTCCATTTGTAATATCAGGTGAGGAGAGACGTTAAAGGATGTCCTCAACTATCCCAGCCCCAAACCTGAGAGGTTTTCCTAGTATTCTCAGTAGAAGGGTTAGTCTGCTGAAGGAAGGGGACTATCTGTTAAGATCTCCAAAGGCTGATACCATTGGAGTCAACTTCCTCAACACTGAGGTCCTCTCCAACCTCAAGAGAAAGGGCAGTGAACAACCATAATAGTGGAGGTGACATTGTTGGTGGGAGAAGTAGGTTTTCCATTGCTGATACTTACACACTCTTGGGGGCCATCAAACCCTCTTGATATGGACTGTAACACCCTCAACAAAGGCAAGTCACCAGAAGAGAACTTGGAGCCCTGGTACACCCCTCAAAAGGAGATACAGGTTTAAATACCCCTGTGATTGTCACTTCTGCTCCTTAGGTCCAGAAGAGGCACAGATCCCTTCTGGAAGGATTTGGAACCCTTCATTTGAGAGAGAAACTTTATATCAGAAGACTTGGTGGGGACTCTCATTTTCATGGGCAGATGGTTATTCTCACATAAGAATAAATGATCTGAAAACACCAGCTGAATTATCATCAAGTAACTTAGGTAGTGTCATGGGTTGAATTGTGTCCTCCAAAAGAGGGACATTTGAGTCCCAACCCCCCAGTACCTCAAAATGTAACCTTACTTGATAGTAGAGTCTTTACAGAGTTAATCAAATTAAAATGAGGTCAATAGTGTGGGCCCTAATTCAATATGGCTGGTGTCCTTATAAAGGGAGGAAATTGGAACCCAGAGACATGCACACAGGGAGACCACAGTGTGAAAAAGAAGGCAGAGTTTGGAGTGATGTATTTATAAGTTAAGGAACACCAAAGATTGCCAGCAAACCTCAGGAGTCTAGAGTGGAGGCATGGATTGGAATCTCCTTCACAGCCTTCAGAAGGAACCCACCCTGCCAGTCCCTTGCCCTTAGACTTCTAGCTACCAGAATAAATGTCTGTTATTTAAGCCACCCTGTGTGTGTGGTACGTTGTTACAGCATCCCTGGGAAACTAAAACAGGTAGTGAACTAATCACAGAAAAATAATTTAATCTGTACAAGACCAGTTGCTACAGAGTTCTATTCTCTGAAATTGTACAGTTGATGGGTCATATTGGGAAGACTGTACTTTAAGCCATTTTCAGGGTCATAATCACAGTAATTGTACCGTGTTCAAATTGGATACCAAAGGCCAGCCTGTGAGGCATCTCTGGTAAGAGATGAGCCTCTGTTGAGCTGGCAGGGCTGTCCTTGCATGGCCACCTTACCCTTTGTCCTTGACTCATCTCTACAGCTTTTCTCTCTTTCAAAAGGTTACATCTGATTTACAGATGACAGTGTTTACCTAGCTGGCTTCCTAGCTGGCTTCCTGGGTTGGAGTAATGGGACAGAAGAAGAGAAATGATTGTAATTTTTCAGTCTCAAGCCAAATCTTGATGTTGCTGTCATAACCCCAGCAAACAGTTTTTCCTGTGTTAGTGTCATCAGAAATTTCAACCACTGGGCAGGAGCTACCATGATCTCCCCACCCCCACTACCGTTTTTCTTTCTGTTTGGAGTGTTCTAACCTCTGCTGGAGGCAAACTGAGCTGCTGAATCATTAGAATGGACACAGTCCAATGGTATCTGCTTTTAGTGGAATGGTTCTTCAGATAATCTGTTTTCATCATATCAACAGCTAAGCCAGTCAGTTAACACAGGGGAAATATTAAGGGCGATATTTTTTCATTAAGGTAAGGCACTAGATAGCCTGCACACTATTTTTTTCACTTAAACACTAAAGTGAAAGCAGTCAACAAAGTCTTATTGAGGAAGAAATAACAAGGAAATTGATTTTAAGACAAACAGATGCTGCCAGTGTGATATCTAGGAGACTAGGAATCTGGTCCACTTTAGTCTCTCATCTTTTTCACCTTCTACTGAAGTACCACCCACTTTTTTTCCCATTCATTTCAGCCTGTCTCCCAATATGCCATCTGTCTGCCTCATCTGAGAAAGCTCACAGATAAAGAAGAAAATAGAGTAACATAAAGGAGGCCAAATTATGCTAAGGAGTTACACTGGAGATCAGATAGCCCTTATCCTATTGCTTTGCTACTGTGCACGGTTTCAAACCTCTCCCCGCACCGGCCCCCCAAGTTGGTTTACAGGTGTAATTAATGCCCACACAGCCAGAGACAGCCAGCCCAGAACAATGATCTCCACAATTCTGAGGATGTAGACTTCAGATTATAAACTCAACACGACTAGAGTTTCTTATTGCGGTGCAGGGAAAATAAGTAATTCTGTGCACACAAAGGTCACAAAATTGACAGGGTTGTGAGAACTTCTCAGGCATTCAGACCTCCCTCCTAGTCTTGTTGGGAGTAAGGGAGAGGATCGAAGCTTACCAGAAGAGCGCTAGACCTTTGAACAAACGTGCTTGGCTGGCTCTGGTAGAAAGTGCCAGTCATTTTGATTCCTGTGCCTCAGTGGTCTTGGTACCTGGGTCATCCACCTGTTCTTCTGTCCTCATATTTTCATTGCTATCTTACATTGCGATCCTTCTTATTTCAACAGAATGTTTCAGAGTTTAACTTCATCTGATTGTGGCAAAAGTAATCCATCCTAACTTGGAAACCTCAGTTTATTTCCTCAACAGCCTGATTTGTTCTATTAGCTTAACCATGAAAGAGTTCATTTCTTTCCCATTCACTCCCTCTCTGCCACGCCTTTTGGCAAAGCGCTTAGACAAGCTTCTTCCCTCCTACAAAACTCATCATCTGTCTGTGGATCTGGCCATAAACAAGGAAAGAATCTTTTCTTAAACTTCTAACTTCTGGAATTATGCCTCTTAGAGCCACATTTACATTTCCAATCACGACATAGCATTGAATATTCCTCTTTAGTTTTTCATCAGCTATCAATACAACCTTTTGATGCACGGCTGGGGCTCAGCCTCTGGTTTCTTATACCCAGCAGCGATTGGGACTTTCATGTCTTCCTTGAATTATTCTGAACCTACTTTTATGAATTCCATTCTTTTCTTTTCTGCTGAATCTTTATACACATCAACTTGCCTTGCCACAAACATCTTTTTAAAAATAGTACCTATTTGCCTATTTTTTGATATACTCTAGATGGTCGATCGATGCTTAAAAAAAAAAAACAAAACTCCTTTCTTAGGGTCTCTCATAAATGCATCTAAGAGATTCAGGCTTGAGAAACAGATCTTCTCAATCTCCATGATTTATTGTGAAATGTCCCAGAGTACAGGAATCCATTATGATCCTGAAGCAGTGTATTGCAGTAAAGAGCACATGGGGATACATTTAGCAAACAATAATGACAATTATAGAAACAAAGAGAGGAGCAAGGAGAGGCATCCCCTGAGGCTGGGAATTAATTGAAGGTGGGATGTCACCAGAACAGACAGGTTTGCCTTTCCCAGCCCCACACTTCCATCATAGCCAAGTCTCTCCGTCCTGACAGTAAATCAAGGCAGAGAGGCAAGAATAGGGATTCTTTTTCTCGGAACGTCTTGTTTTGGGAAACCAAAGAAAACTGCTACCACGTTTGGTGCTGCTCTTTCTTAAGGGAAGTGCCTGTGTAACATTTAGATAGCTTTTGAAATCTATACACGCTCTTCCTACCTGCTGTGCTCAATTTCAGAACCCAGTGCTGTCATTAAGGAAAAATAGCAACCTTTGTTCCCTCCTCCAGGCACAACATGTTGCGCGGGGTTTTTGTTTCCAGGGGAAAAAAAAAAAATCTCCATTATTTTCTTAGGCTAAGGAAGCCGGACCAAGCCTCTGTGTCTCTAGCTCCTTTAATGCACGGGCACTGGACACACCATTACTGTGGTTCACCGGGCAAGATTCTCTTCATGTATTTTAAAGTCCCTCATGAAGACATCAGGCCACTTACTGTAACGGATGGTTTTCATTCTCAGTGTAATAACGGCACATTCCTGAGGCAGACATTTCCATCAGAGATGGCAAACATCAGAAGTTTCAAAGGCTTAGTTCACAAGTATATCCAAGCTTTCAAAGCTTGGCAGCCTCTCTGGGATTTGAAAACTGGATTGGAAATCTGAGTTATATTTTTTAGACTTCTTGATTTAGCCTGCATTTTATACGCTCCATTTTTCTATCTTTAAATGTATCAGAGAGACCAGAGTTATGGGGAAATATATATGCACAAATAGGAGATAAAAAAGCAAGCTTTGTGAGTTTATTGCGATGTGGTAAACATTTTGGTTGTGGAATGTGGGACTTTTTTTTTCTTTCGGTTGTTGTTCAGTGTAGGAATAATTTAGACTCCTAGAGCTCATCTTTGAACATCTTAGATATATGGAGGATGACACCTAGATTTCATCTGCCTGCAAACTAAATGCTGGGCTGAGAGGCACAAGAGGGCCCTCCCAGGCTCAGCAGACAGAAGACCTCATTCTTCCACTACCAGGTCTATAGGCTCACCTCTGTGCACCCTGTCTTTTCCTCTTTCTTACTTTTACGGTGCAAGTGTCATCTCTCCTCCAATGTTTGTCCCTATCACATTCTCAAGAAGCTTCTGCTATTATTATATGCAAAACATATAATATTTCAACTTTATACTGAAATTCAGCTACCATCCGCCCTCCCCTTCCTTCTAAAGTCATTTCCCCAGTGATCTCACCTCTTGCCTCTATTTCCTCACCTCCTATAATACATTTTCTTTCGCTCATGTACTACTGCTTTTTTATTCTTTGTAATTTATATTTGTCTTGAATTCTATCGTCACTTACTAAGGTTGCTATCTTTCTTAACTGCTGTATCTTTTCACATCCTTTGATTTTCAACTTTTCTACAGTCTTTTTATAAAAGAGCATCTCTTATAGACTGCATTACTGGGTCTGATTTTAAGTCTGTTCTGAGATTCTCTGTGGCTTCCAAATGAGCTTAACACATTTGTGTTCATTTGAATTATTCCTCTATTGGGGGTTATTTCTCTGACCTTACTTCATAGTTTACGTTTACTCTACTTTATTTTTTTCTCCTTCCCCGAAACCTTCCATTGGCTGGATCGACTTTCATTTTATCAGTTTGAAAGTTATACATTCTATTTTTGTCATTCTGACGTGTGTGCCTAACTACTTAAGATTTATACTTATGCATATTTAAAAAATCAATTTCTTACATGTGTCAGTTCATCAATCTAACCTAACTCTTTCCACAAGCAGGATGAATGCCTTAACACACTGTCATCTCTGGTGTCCCTATCAAGCCCCATCCCAGATGTTATCATCAGGAACATAAGTTCTGGATTATGATGGATGTCCTTTCTCCTTTTTTGTGTATTTGTTTGTTTCCTTTTTTAAATTTGTTTTTATCCTTGTTTTTTTAGACAATAGATTTTCCAAGTTACTCGATTCCTTTAAATCCTCATATCTTTTCTAGCATCTCTTTAGATTTATTTCTCTTACTGAAATTCTTCTTCAAAAGTGTTTTTAAAAAGGGTCTTTATATGGTAACCTTTGAAGCTTTATATGCCTGTTATTTACCCTTGTGTTTATTTATTTGTACACTTAAGATTAATTTTATGAAGTTCTGATAGGATCAGATTAGATAGTATAAATAACAATATAGAATGACTATCTTACTGAGGTTACTAATTTTAAACTTATTCTTTTCTTTCCCCTTCAGTTGCATTATTTACTGATTCTGCATTCACAGAACTATACCTGCTGTTCAGAGAATGCTGTTTGGAAGCTAAATGATCAAAATGTATCTAGACTAGTTGCAACAACTGATAATGCCCCAGGCAAAACAGTTTCTTCATCCAACTGCTGGCAACAATTAAACAGCTACTCATCAGTACCTAATGTGCAAAAATGAAATCGTCATCTCAAATGTAATTTGAAATAATTCATAAATGCATCCTTAAATTTTTAAGATCCCAGATTAAGTAGGAATAGACTAATATGCATGAATAAGACCAAGTATGTTTCTCTTTAAACAAACTCTATCATTTAAATGATAGACTGGATATTAATTCTAGGTTCACATTTCTTTCTCATTGGTATTTTAAAAACATTAGTCTGTTATCCTCTTACATTCACTGTTGCTGTTGAGAAGTCAAATGTCAGTCTGATTCTCGTTCTTTTAGAAGGGATGTACTCTTTTTGGGAACTTTTAAATGCTACTGAATTTCACTTTAAAGGGTGATTATCAAATTTCATCATAACGAATCAGTTTCTGTCCTTTTTGGCCTTCTATGGACCTTCTCAAATTGAGATTTCTCATTTTTTCTTTATTTCTGAGAGATTTACCATCGTCTGTATCCTCTCCTTTGATTTGTGTGTGTGTGTTTGTGTGTGTGTGTGTGTGTGTGTGTGTGTGTGTGTTTCTCTTCTCTCCCTTTAGGCACTCCTTAAATTTGGCTATTAGTACTTCTATTTATATCCTCTGGATCTCTTAACTTAAAAAATTCTATCTTTTATCCTTCCCTTCTGTCTTCTAGGTTCAGTTCTTCATCCTGGTCATTTGGCTCACCAGTTATAATCATAATGCTATCTAACCCACTTGTTATCTTGCTCGTTTAACCTATTACATTTTTCATATGCAATATTTTCATGTTCGTCATTTTCAAAATGTTTATTTTGAGAGAGCATGCATGTACACGTGAGTGGGGAGGGGCAAAAAGAGAAGGAGAGAGAGAGAGAGAGAGAGAGAGAGAGAGAGAGAGAGAGAGAGAATCCCAAGCATGCTCCACACCGAGCGCAATATCATGACCAAGATCATGGCCTGAGTGGAAATCTAGAGTCAGATGCTTAACCAACTGAGCCACCCAGGTGCCCCTCATGTTCATCTTTATGACTTCTCATTACTACATTTCTTACCATCTTTATCATTTTGAGGGTAAAGAATATGTTTAGTGCTGATTCTTGATCTTCCTGTTCTGTTATTTCTATTTGCTGTGGAAGAGTTTACTCGGTGTGTTGTTTTGCTTTTCTATCGACTATAGCCCTCCATTGTCTAATTATTTTCTCCCATGAGCTCATGTTCCGCTGGTGGCATCAGTTAATCACTCAGGTGATGTGTCTTGGCATGTATCGTTGCTGGTCTAGTCCAAGCCTTAGTCTTTATCTCTCCTGTTGAAGTTAAGGTGTTAGAAATGGATGTGCTCCTGGAGGACACTTTGGGTACCCAGTATTCATGTTAGCTATTATCTTATTCAGTGACCATGTCTTTCATCAGCCTTCTCTTAAACCTCATTGAAAAAGCCCATGGTGACACAAACTTTTTGATGATATCAAAAAGTGATAATTTTCTTTGACTTAATCTGCTCTCTCCAGGGATACAGAGGAGGAAGAGATGGGACTGTAGGCTGCTCTGCAGAATCAGGTTGACCTGGTGTTACTTCCGTCACACCAGCCCTGAGTGCTTTGGGCTGCTGGTGCTAGCTGTCTCACAGGAGGGACAGAACAGGACCCGTTCTAGGCCCTGTTGAATACAGAACAGAATAGAACTCAAAGGCTCACCCTCGATCTGTTTTCTTTATCCAAAGTAGTGTCTGTCTGTCCCGGGTAGACATTTCTTCACCTTTCTGGTTCTTAAAGCCTTCTGGTCCTCAGGGATTTCTCACAGATTTTATGGTAATCTGTAGGATCCTCTTTACCTTTTTTTTTTTTTTTTTTTTTTTTGCCCTGTTCCTCCTGCCATATACTTTCATAACACTCATCTCACCTCCTTAGGCACCACTGCATTACCACCAATACACAGTAGGTGCTCCATAAATACTTGGAAAATAAGTGAAAGGTATAAACTCATAATATCTGGTATGGTTATGGGAGGATGTTGGGCAATACGTGGGGTTGGGCATATGCCACTGCTGGTCTAATTCCAATCATAATTGCTGGTCTAGTTTGGCAGATGAAGAAGGAGGAGTCTAATTCAACTTTACATGGCCACATAAGATATTACAATTTATCATGATTGCATTATTTTCAATGAATAACAAATAGTCAAATAGCAGCCATTTATAGCTCCTGTGTGCTTTTCTTTCAGCTCTGTTTTTGCTTTATGTATTTTTTTTTAATGTGTATTTATTTCTTTTGAGTAAGAGTTGGGGAGGGCAGGGGGAGGGAGAGAGAGAGAATCCCAAGCAGGCTCCATGCTGTCAGTGCAGAACCCGACACGGGGCTTGATCTCAGGAACTGTGAGATCATGACCTGAACCGAAATCAAGAGTTCGATGCTCAAGTGACTGAGCCACACAGGTATCCCTGCTTCATGTATTTTGAAACTGTTGTTGGTGCATACATACTGAGGGTAGCTAAGTCTTCATGGTGGATGGATCTTTTTATCATTAGGTAATGTTCCTCTTTGTCCTCACTAATTTCCTTTACTTTGAAGTCTACTGTAGGGGTATTAATATAGTCACTCCTGCTTTTCTATTGTTAATACTTGTACAATACCTCTTTTTCCATTCTTTTACATACAAATAACCTATGTTGTTGGATTTAAAGAAGTTCTTACAGACAGCATATAGTTGGGTCATGTTTTTTTAATCTGCTCATCTTTGTTTTGATTGTATATCAGACCATTTACAATTAAATTAATTATTGCTGCATTAGGGCTTAAGTATGCCATTGTATTATTTGTTTTGTGTTTGTTCATTTTGTTTCTTGTCTTTCTGCTTTTGCTTTCTTGTTTTCTTGTGAATTACTTGAACATTTTTTTGAATTACATTTTGATCCTTATTACTTCTGAATATATTTCTTAGAGGTATTTTTTAAGAGTTTTCTCTATGGGGGGCACCTGGGCGGCTCATTCAGTTAAGCATCTGACTTCAGCTCAGGTCATGATCTCACGGTCTGTGAGTTCGAGCCCCACATCAGGCTCTGTGCTGACAGCTCAGAGCCTGGAGCCTGCTTCAGATTCTGTGTCTCTTTCTCTCTCTGCCTCTCCCCAACTCATGCTCTCTCTCAAAAATAAATAAAACTTGAAAAAAAATTAAAAAAAAAAAGAGTTTTCTCTAGGAATTACAAGGTACATATGTAACATGTCACAGTTGACTGGCATAAGTATTTTACCATTACTAATGAAGTGCGGAACTCTCACATTCATTTGGGGTTCTTTACCCTCCCTACTTTTAAAATATGTCTTAAGTATTTATTATACATATATTGAACACCACATCAATGATGTTATCATTTTTGCTTCCTCTATTAAGCTCATAATTTAAAAAACTTATGAGAAGAATGGTTTCCATATTTTGCCATTCCAATGTTCCTTCTCCCTCCCTGAAGCCCCAGTTTCCTTCTGTTATTTACTTTCTGTCTAGAGAAATTCCTTTAGCTACTCTTTAAGGGTAAGTCTGCTGGAAATACATTCTCTTAATTAGCCTTCACCTGAAAATGTATTGATCCTCCCTTTATTCCTGAAGGTTATTTTTTACTGGGTATACAATTCAGGGTTGATTATTTTTTTTCTTTCAGCACTTGAAAAATGTTCCACTTCTTTCTGGAAAGAAGCAGGGTATTGAATACCCTCTCTTCTTTCCAGCTTGGTTGATGTATATTGATAGTGGAGACTTGGTTTCCCACTGGGCATGGATGGTTCTGGAAATGGGGAGTAGAGAGATAATTAGTTCCACCTTGTGCTACCTCATCCCATCCCATCAGTGCCACGTGGGGGTAAAGGCTCGGCTGCCCATGGGCCCTGCTGACACCACCCTGGTGTAAGAATCAAAGCACCACCTGCTTCCAGTGGGTAACCATGTGCACTTTTCTGTGCCCTCTTCTTGCCTGGTAAGAGAAGAGGTGAAACAACACTTTACAGGTCTAATTAAGGAAGACTGAACCAAATAGATGAAACAAGAACAAATTAACTTTCCTTGTTTCTCTTTCTCTCAGAGCAAGGTCCTGGCAAAATAGCTAAGTAGGTAACATTTGACCAAATCATGTCTTCTCTTTTGCCTTTTGGTGTCTTCTCACCTGCTATTGGGCACTCGGGCTATCTTCTCGATACTCCAGACACTTCTCCAAAGAACTCCATCAAAATTTAGCTGGTCTTCTCAGTACAAGTATTTCTGTTGATTTTTGTAAACTACATCATGCATTAATTTGATAAGAATTTTATATATATATAAATGTTCTCTTTAAGAATCAGTTCCTTAGGGTCCTTGATAAATGACTGACTAGCAAAACTGATAAATTAAGAGTTTAAAGGATGATACTTTTTAAATATGTTTCCTTCTAGGAAACAACTAGAAGGAGGGAAGGAGTTGTAAAATTAAAAAAAAATTCTAATGTAGTTGCATTTAAATAGAAATCTTAAGTACTAGCAAAACTGACAAATTAAGAGTTTAAAGGATGATAATTTTTAAAATATGTTTCCCCTTCTAGGAAACAACTAGAGGAAGGGAAGGAGTTATGCAATTTTTGAAAACAACTTTTTTCCCCTAATGTAGTTGCATTTAAATAGAAATCTTAAGCAGAAGCATCAACAATGAGAACATTTCAGGAACAGAGTTGGTACAGAGGCAGAGGCATTTTGAGCAACAGATCTTCAGGAATCCTTAAATAATTTATTTATCACCAACAGTGGACTGGCTCATTTCTCCTTAATTTGCACAAAGAATCAAGAGCTGTCTGCTAGGTGCTTAATTAAACAGTATGTGCCATTCTTACTCTTCTGTATCTTATTGATTTGATCTTGTTTCTCATCTGTCAGAGCTCTTGGATAAAAGCAATTGCCTTCCCAGGGTGTCATTTTATCTTCTGGTCTGCATTTCTGGATGAGTGATTTTAGATTTTATGGTTGTCATTATTTGGTTGTTGCTGTTTGATTTTTGAAATTTATGATTTATGTTCCATAGGACAAAAATGTAAGATTTTGAAGAGAAAAACCTATCCTTAATACATCAAGGTTATGTAGTATTCTTTCCCCATCAGGACGGATGCCTGCTTTTTCTTTCATTGTATCTCTCTGTAAGCAGCATGTTGCACTACTGAATTCTCCTTAGGAATTGGTGTTGCTTTTTAATAGCCATAGTCTTCTGAGGTAATTAAGTGGACATCTTCAACTTGTAGCCTTAGATATCTGTGTGTGGACACTGGGATATTGACTGGAAAAGTCAGGAAGGTTTCTCTCAACCTAGATATCTCTCTGTAACTATACCTGGAGAGGTTCTTCAAAAGAAAACATAAAAAGGAGCCAGAAAAAATCCTTACCTGAGAATGAATGAACCTACATTAATACAGTTTATTAGTCTAATTATATACTACAAATTATAGCATACATATAAAGTTGGGTTTTGATATCAGTCTTAAATTCTACTTTGCCAAGGACCTGGAGGAGTAAGAGGGACCCTCAGTTAAGGGCAAATAGGATAAAAAGAGCCCATTACATTTCCTACATAACAAGGATCCAGCACCTCGGGTCTCATGTTGATTCACTTGTGGTTGTTACTCTAATATTAGAATCAGCATGGAGTCTACCTTCCAATTTCATTCAAACTTCATCACTAATTTGCATTGTAAACTTTCTCTTTACTCATCTTAAAATTTTGTAGTATAATAATATCAACAGTACTAATGGTGCCTTATATCTGAATAGTACTTAAGAATTTATCCTTTTATATAAAGTATCTCATATTTATTTATGATGATAAAAGGAGGGTGAGATATTTGTTTAAAATTTATTAATAACTATATATATTGAACTAGGACCAGAAAATATAGCCTTTAATTACACTTTTTAACAAAGGGCACATTTTCTGCTTATGGATGTTTGTAGTATTAACTGTATATCTTACATGCCCAAAGGATTTATAGAAGAAGAAATACAGACAATCTCGGCTTCTCTAACATCTGAACTCTTCTTCCAATGGGCATATTCCAGTAAGGGGCAGATTTTACCAGCCCTCCAGAAACTGTGAATCAACAGAATTGGGAGAGAGGTGGTGCCTATACCTCAGAGATCAACCTTTTTGTTCCCGAGAAAGCCATCAGTGGCATTGAAAACAATCCATGGGTTACCTCCGCCAACAGGGTGGATTTTTATAGGGACTTCCCACCCCTTTAAAGAGATAAGTTACTGATATCAGAAAAAAGAAAGAAACAAAGAAAGAGGAATACCTGGCTCCAAAGGAAAGGAACCTTATCTAAAAATTAAGAGGATGAACACAGTCCCTGAAAATGATTTGCTACAAGAAACAAAACAAAATAAGAATTTCCAGATATTTCTGCTTGGCTAAAAGGTGAATACAAAAAGATATGGTTTCTCTGAAGACTTAAAATGAAGAGATGGCTGGATTTGATACAAAGCTAATAAGCTTAGGTGTTGGCTGAGATAGAAAAAAGGTAGGATGAGATGAGGTGTACATATTAAAAGAATATGGAAATACCATGGTAGAACCAAAACAAACGAATCTTTGTGAGATAAACGATATCTTACAAAACATCTTCTTTGTATTACCGATTATATCTGAAAATTATTGCTCATAAACTTTTAGAAAGGCTTGAAGGAAAAAAAAAGATGAGCTAAAGAGAGAAGTTAATTTAAAAAAAAAGAACTTAAAAAAAAAAAAGACAACAAAGACAAGATAATGACCCAGAAGAATAAATAACAGAGGTGGAGCATGCAAATCATTCATTTTCCAAAGAAGAACACAGAGAAAATGAGCTTAAGCAATAGTCCAAGATCTTCAAGAAAGATACTTTAGGTGAAACTGAGTGTTTAAAGGGCCACTAGTGTCCAGGAAATTTTAAAGAAAAAAAAAATCTAAAACCAAAGGGGACATTGGAGGAAGGTCATCAAAAAGTATGATCTTCCATTTACAAGGTAAACAAATATTAAGGATGTAGTGTAAACTACAATGACTAGCGCCAACACTGCCGTGTGAGAAAGCTGAGTAGATCCTAAGCATTCTCACCACAAGGAGAAACATCTTTCTTTTCTTTTTATTGTGTCTATATGAGATGGGTGATGTTAACTAAACCCATGGTAGCAATCATTTCACCGTGTATGTAAACCCAACTGTCATGCTGTGCACCTTAAACTTATATAGCGATGCACATCAATTATTTCTCAGTAAAACTGGGAATAAAAGAGTCTAAAACCAAGATGTACAGAGGTAAAATTTTTGAATTCTTAAGACAATTTATGGTGTGTGAACATGTTTTAATATTATGTCATAGATACGTATTCTAAAAAATTGAAAATGTTTATATTACAATGTATATTATACACATTAGAAAATGGACATGTTTATATTATAATGTTAAGTGAGAAAAAAAATGAATGCACACACAGTATATCTTAGCCATGTGAAAACATGAATTGGAAGGAATTACTCCAAAATGTTAATCAAGAGCACTTATCTTTAGTGGTGGGATCGTGTATTATGTATTTTTTATTCTTCTGATATCCACATTTCTGCCTGGGCTTCTTGGGTTTATTGTTTAGCCTTGACCACTGCCCTGAGCTCCAACTCTTTCCTCAACATCCTTCACTGGGTAACTAACAAGCATCTCAAACTTAACACATCTGAAACCAAAATACTGATTTTTCTCCCCATCCTGTGGGTCTCCTGTTTTTCTATATCCTCAGTTGCTGAAGTTAAAAATCTAAGAGTTGGGGACACCAGGGAGGCTCAGTCATTAATCATCTGATTTGGGCTCAGGTCCTGACCTCACAGTTTGTGAGTTTGAGCCGTGCTTCAGGTCAGTCTCACTTCTCTACCTCTCTCTCTCTCCCTCTCTCTTTCTGCCCCTCACTCACTTGCACCCTCTCTCTCTCTCAAAAAAAAAAAAAATCTAGGAGTTGAGTACACAAACATTCCCTATATTAGTTATATATATATAGTGTATATTCTTAACTATTTTTATATGCATAAAATTGAAAGAGTGGACCTACACCAGCCGACTCCATCTTATTCTGTGTCCTCCACCTTGAGTGACTATGTCCCCGACATGGCCCCTTTCCGGGAAAATCGCAGAAACCTCAGACCATGCCTCCTCCCCTTGAGTAACCTCCCGTTCACCCGTTCAAACTTCCCGATCAAAACATGCCTGGCGATCTGCGTAACGGGACTCCGACCCTTCCCCAGCCAATCGGCTAAGGCCACGACCCTTCCCCAGCCAATCGGCTGAGGCCACAACCCTTCCCTAGCCAATCGGCTGAGGCCACGACTCTTCCCCAGCCAATCGGCTAAGGCCACAGCCATTACCTCACCAACTGCCCCTAGACCCCTGTAAAACCTTTGTGCTTTTGAAACTCGCTGGCTCTCTCCGCCATCTCGCTGCTGTGTCGGTACAGGTAGGGGATTGAGCTTGAGCTAGCTCGAATAAAGGCTCTTTGCTTTTGCATCGGACTCGGCTCCCTGGTGGTCTTTGGGGATTGTGAATTCTGGGCATAACAAAAATATTCAGACTTTTAAAGAGAAGGCTAAGGGCTTGTCTAAAGAACACAAAGGCTGATCTAAAGGAGCTCCTAATAGCCAAAGTTGGAAAAGTTTGAGCAATAAAATAAATATTGATAGTATTGAATTTTAGCCCATACAATAAAGTAAATATCCATGGATCTATATTGAAATAAACAAATAAGTAAATGGGGGAGAAGGAACAGGTCTTCCCTATTTAGGAATTTCAATTTAAATATAAAAGGAAAGAAGAAAATTGAAAACTGAAAATCAGAATAGAAATAGAAAATCATCATTAGGCAAATACCACAGTAATTATTTTTGCAAGCACGATCCACTGATGGATGCTAATATTACAGGGCAAAGGTTGGATGGAGAAACAGGATTTTCTCAAAGTATCATCTTCCAGATTTTTTAGCTACAAGGGAAAAATAGTAATTTGACAGTAGATAAAGCCAGGAGAAAACACGTATAACCCATGTGATCAAGATCAACACCACAGGTAACAAGGTGTGTAAATATCATGAACCCTTTGATATGAGGTGCCGAGAAAAAGAAGCTATGCTTGCTTCTGTGCCATGCTTTTCAGATATGCACAACCTCACTTCAATCGTGCGAAAACATCAGACAGACCCCAAATTGAGGAATATCTACAAAATCACTCATTAGTACTCTTTCAAAGTTCTTAAATCGTGAAAGACAAGGACAGATTGAGGAACTTTCACCAATTGGAAAAGATTAAGGAGAAATAACTAAATGCAATGTGGGATCCTGGAACGGAAAAAGGACATTAGTGAAGACAAAAAAAAAAAAAAAAAAAAAAAAAAAAAGCTGATGAAATTTGAATAAAATCTGTAGTTAATTAATAGCATTGTGCCAATGTTAATTTCTTAGTTTTGATAATTGTCTTATGTAGAACGTGAATGTTCAGAGAAGCTGGGTGAGGGTATCTGAGAACTCTAGCATTTTTGCACTATTTTTATTTTTATAAGTCTAAAATTAGTTCAAAATAAGACATTTTACAAAGGCAGTCTAAAATAATATATCCAATAAAATCTCAGTTTTCTAACTATATATTCTGTACCAGAAAACCATAGCAAACCTGGGGCAAGTTGGGAGAATGGAAGGGAGGGGCTAGCTTTTATGAAAGAAAGGAGGAGTTTGGGAGGGGTTGTTTCCAAAGCATTCAGGGTGCTTAAAATCCACTTAAAATCCACTTTCTCATTGGCAAGGAGAAATTCTTCCTTCCTCCAACCTGGGGTATGTAAAGTAAGCCTCTTCCTGTTTGGGGTCTGAGTGGTAGTGGGTGAGAGCTCCCCCTTCAGGACTTCCCCAGTCCATCTTCAATGAGGTTTCCTTTATTTATTTTCACAATATGGGTGTATACAGACATATATACATATTTTATACATAATATATAAAAATGTTACACACTAAAATGTTTCTAAGTGCTAGGATTATGAGTAATTTATTCCTCTGTTAAAAATGTTCTGCATTCTTTAAATTTTCTAGTGAACATGTATTGCTTTTATAATTGTAATTAAAATCATAAATTATTCTTGTTAAAAACCCTAAGCAAACAAACCTAGAGGTCGATTTTAATTTTTTTCTTTCTTTCCTATCTCATGTATCTAATCCATTGCAAATCTTGTCAGTTCCTGCTTCCAAGTATATACATTCCCACCACCTCCTCTGCATACCTCATAATCCATCATTTTATCATCTTCTCTGGCCTTCCTGTTACCAGGAAGTAAGTCCTTTCTCTGTGTGACACCAGAGTGATCTTTTTTTTTTTTTTAATGTTCATTTATTTTTGAGAGAGAGAGAAAGTACAGAGGAGGGGCAGAGAGAGAGAAGGACAGAGGATCTGAATCAGGTTCTGTGTTGACAGCAGTGAGCCTGATGCAGGGCTTGAAATTACGAACCATGAGATCATGACTTGATGAGGTCGGACGCTCAACCGATTGAGTTGCCCAGGTGCCCCCAGACTGATCTTTTAAATCAAACCCTTTCATTCCTCTCCTCCAGTGCTTTTGTTGCTCTCAGAAAAAACCTAGTGGCCACATTTTTCCTACCTGGCCCCTGCATCTCTCTGACCTGCCTCTCACCAGCAACCCTTGCCCCCTTACCCCTGCACACCTTCCTCTTACACAATCAAGTGATTCCCATCCCAAGGCCTTTGTACTTGCTGTCCATGCCCAAAATGCTCACTTTCCCAGGCAGACATTCACCCTGTTCACTCTATTCCCCAGGCAGATGTTAATCTCTATTCTCTCATCCTGCTTATTTTTCTGTGTACCAGTTGTGAAAATAGACATCAAAGTATGTTTATTATCTGTCTCTGTTACAGGAATGGAAGCTCCATTGCTCCCTTCCTGGTACTCAGAACAATGTGTGGCACATAGGTGGTGATCAATAAATATGCATGAAGTGAATGAATCAGCCTCTTTCCTGCCCAATGCATGGAGAACAGGAGAGCAAAGCCCACCCACCAATCTCTGCAGATTTGACTAGGGGTAGGGTTGGGAAGGGGTGTAGTGCTGGTGGGTGGGTGGGAGGACTGGGCTTTAACTTCTGATCTCCCTTGTCCCATCCTGCCTCTGGCTTAAACTCTGGCAACCCTCACATGTCCTAAGACTCTTTGTCAATTTCCTCAAACACTAGCCAAAACTCACCAACAATAAGCATTTGTGGGTTTACTGACATCAGCAAGGATTACCTGGAGAAAGTGGAGAGGAAAAGCAAGCAACTTCAGGATGAATATTATCCTTGTTCTTAAAATGGTGTGTTCTCACTACCACATGAACCTGTTGCCCATGTGGGGCCCTCTCCTTCTTCCTCCTCCCTTCCTCCCTTCTTCTGTCTGACATTTTCTCCCTCCCTTCAAGAGCACAGAAAAGTCCCTCCCTTTGCCTCACCAAGAGCAGTTTTCCCTTCTTTCAAAGCAGCAGCACCTGCCCACACCCAGGACTTGGGATGGGGGTGGGGAGCACCTTCTGTCACACGCATTTCTTAGAACACCTTCCAAAGACTGTTATCTCCCTGAGAACCCAGTGTCAGATGCTAATGTTTCTCTCCACCTCATTACCTCTACTTTTCTGTATTTTCTATTAGAGAGAGAAGAAATTAAGGTCAAAGAAATTATTCTGTCAGGTACCCAAGTACAAAAGAAATAAACTCAGGCAGGCTTCAGATCTTTCTTCCAGAAAAATTAATGCTTGCAACACATGAAAATCTTTTTCTCTTTTTTCTGCACCAAATTACATGTTTTTTTATTTTCTTACTTTTGTGCTAACTTGGTAGAGGGAAAACGATCTTTCTTAAAACTGCCTTCCTTAGTCACTTATTTATATTTGTTTCAACATCTTTATACAATTAATTGAATCTTCTCAAAGGAAAAAAAAAAAAAGGCAATGGAGAAAACCTGACTATATTCTTACTCCTTAGCCCCTCTGTTTCTCTTGTAGTCATGTCACAAACACCCTATGTCATCAATATAGAGACACAGTTTTCACATTTGACATCTTACAATTGAGGGTGCACAGTTGGTATACGTATGTTGAGTGTGTCATGTCAAAGGTAATTTAAAAATTTTTACCCTGATTTGAGATTGAAGTAGAATGTTTTTGTGTACAGAGAAATGAACAGAAACAAAACTGTAGGGCATAAATTTGGTATTGATGAAGCAAATATTCACTGTTGGAGAATAATCACAATTCCGTTTGTTTGCAAATCAATAGAGGGGGAAAAAGCGCTTTATGGGACTTAAGGAAAAGTTCACAAGCAGACGAAGCTGAGTTAAGTTTTTCTTACCCCCTGAGATACATACAAAAGTTTTACCTACTACATGCCGACCAGGGTAACTGAAGGACAGATTGCCAAATCCATCAGAATACGTGAAAAAAAAAAAAGGGGGGGGAAGCCAAAAGATTCTGGTTCTACAATGTAAAGGCATAGTTTAACTGACAGCATTTTTTTCTTAATAGTGTGCCTTATAATTGATGGAATCTTAGAATTAAAGAAACGTTTCATTATAATAAATGGTATTAAAAATTAAAAGTCATAAGTGCTTTGGTCTTGCATATTTATTTCATAGGTATTATTTTATTTGATCCTCTTAACAAACCTGGAAGTCATTTGTAACACCCCCATTTCACTGTCATATTATTATCTTATAATAGTATTGATCGTGATTATTATGACCATGTTACAGTTGAGAAATAACCATAGCATATGTAAAATACATAATGTGTCATATATGATTGTAAAAGAAATAACCATACAAATAACGACATTTATTATGATTGTGAGGTCTGTGTTGCAGTTGAAAACACCGGAGCTTAGAGGCTAAAAGTGATTTGGGCAAGGCAACAAAGCCCATAAGTAATAAAATGTGAGTCTTGTGGTCTTACCTTGAAAAAGTCTGAAGACTCTGTCCTCTGAAAGCCTTGTAATATGCCAGTGTCACTACGTGGTCTCTCCAGACCTTAAGAGAGAAAGGGTAACTAGATATTTCTCAAGATTCATCCTATGTCCATCTGCCACAGTCTGGAAAGGAGCTGTGTTGGTTAGGTTCTTAGGGCATTTGAAACAAAAATCCCAACTCAAACTGGCTCCAGCAAGAAGAAAATGTACTATCTCACTGGAAATCCAGAGGTAGGGCGTTTTTCAAGGTCAACTGATTCAGTGACTCGGTGATAACATCAGAGACTCTGGTACTTTCCATGTCCCCACTTTGCTATTCTTAGTATTGGCTTCATCTTCAAATTGGTAGCAAGCCAACTACAGCCACAGCAAGGAAAATATCCAGACATGACAGCACACAGAGAAGAGAGAAAGTACCTTCCTGTGGTTCTTTCTTGGGGAAAAGGAAATTTCTCCCAGAAGTTCCTCAGCATGACTTCCCTTTTGTCTGATAGTTAGACTTAGAAAACAAACTCATTTTTGAAGCAATAACAGGCAAGGAAGAGGAAATTACCCTTACCCAATAAGGCGACACCTGGAGTTGGAGGCGGGGTCATCTTGCCTTGAGTCACAGCCAACCTTCTTTGGTCAGGATAAGGAATTATTCATAGATCCTGTTTATCAAAGAGCGATTTACCTAGAAGTTGTGCTATCAGGATGTACTTACTTTTTTAAAATGGCACCTACCCAATTATTCACTCTATAGTGTTTTCTTCAAACCCATAGTTAGAACATGGTTTCATCTTAAAATATTCCTACAATTACACACACACACACACACACACACACACACACACACACACAGAGTTTATAAAATCATATGGTAACGTCTTGTGTTTTTATTTTTTATAATATTAGTGCAATGATTGTGATCCACTTGAAACTTTAGGTACTTAATGCCTTCCTACAACAATGGAAATGGCAGAATAGAACAGAAAGTTAGGTTTGTAGAACAAGGGATAGAACCAAGAAGACCTTGCCTGGTTGCTTGATAGCTGAATGACAAGATCATATGTGGCAGTTGCACTATTAGATCTGAAGTGAAATCATGAGCAGGTTACAGAAAAGTCCTTGTATTCTTTCAGAAGCCATTTAACAAGTAGAAAATAAGAGTGGAGTTGGACTATGACAGGATAATAGATTTTTCTGCCAGGAAAAAAAAGGATGTTCAGTCATTACCTCAAGGAACAAAGAATGTAAAGAGGCGCTTAAAACTAGGACTTTGTTCTGGAAAGCATTTGGAAGTAGAATGCATTCAGCCTTAAATAAAAATCATATCTGTGATTACATATGAACTGTGATGTGTTTTTGTTCTAATACTGAAAAACACAGTAGTAACTTTGCTAATACAAAGAATGTGTATGTGCTTAAGTACTTTTATCAGTGCATACTAAATGCTAGACACTGGGCAAATGGGATGTAGTAAATTTGTATTTCTGATTCTAAGGGAGAGGACTTACCAAGCTCCATGAAAATGAGCTTCATAAAGTAATCTTCTTGGTTTAAAAAAATGAAACCTGGAAAAACAACCCAATAGGAAAAAGCAAAGAATATTGTAGACAATTCACAGAAGACAAAATACAAAGGCTAATAAACATATATATAGATATTTGTTCTCAGTAATACAGAAATGCAAAATAAAAGGAAATAATACAAATGTCTACCTACTGGCAAAAATCATTGACAAGATCCATTTCGTTAAAGGGAAGGACACTTTTGCATGATTGATGGAAGTGTACATTTGCACATTTTTGTGTGACAGGTTGGTGGTGGATCTGAAACGCTTTATGAGCGCTTCAAATCTTGACTTCATCTGTACCTTTCTCTAGTCACAGCTGTGGTGACTCAGTGTGGGCTCAGATAGGCTTCACACAGTTGTAAGTTGACCTATCTCTTGCCCCACCCCAGGATTTCTCATAAGACCCGGAACTCAGGATTCCAGAGGAACATGCACAAGCAAACCAGAAATGTTGGGGATTGAACATCCCATCAGGCAAACCTATGCCCGGGGTGGGGGGGGGGGGGGGAGGACAGAACTGATAGATAAATGTTTCTCCCTTTCTCATTCTCTTCACCTCCTGCCTGAATGGACGGTCCTGAAATACATTTCATTTGAATTCTCAGAAATTTCTGTGGATTTAAGCAGTAACCAGCTGAAGCAGTGGCCAACTCACTAAGACCTCTTAATATGGGCTCTCCCTCCTTCCTCACTTCACTCCCTTCTCTGATTCCTGCTCCCTGAGATCACACTTCTCAGAAGGTACTAACGTGTAAACGTTTGTCTCGTACTCTGTGGGAACCCAGCTAAGGCAGGTAAAGGAGTATGCTTTAGAATGCATGTGCCTAGCCTTCACCTTCTGGAATCTCTCCTGTGGACAAGCTTACTAAAATGTGTCAGATATATATGTACACAAATGTTCAGCTGCAGTATTCCTTATAATAGGTAGAGAGGATCATACTGTTATAGTATTAAATAAAAAGAAGCAAGTTATGGGTATATAAATCTCTGTACATATTGTGTAGGCATTAAAAACGTCTGTAAGAAGAAACCCGAACCTGTAAACAATGATTATCCTGTAGAGTGTACAATAATCAGAATGGGAGCCCATGATTTCTTTTTATTTTTATATTATTACTAATAAATCCAACCCAATGAAGATTTTTTTAAGAAGAAAATCAATCAATTTCTTTCATGACGTCAGAAAAGAAAAATACTTAAAAACATACATAATGACCCAAGGTGTAGAAGAAACAGTAGTTTGTTTTCTTCCCCAATTGTAATTATTTTACTGCATTTCTCTTCTCTAACAAATCTCTACTCACGTCTGGCCTGAGAATGACTCACCTCCTGTTTACTCTCTATGATCCCCAAATACATCAAAATTGAACTCATCTGATCCCTGTTCCTTCAGGGTGCTAAGTTACAAGGGTGATGATAATCTTGTCACAAAGTCAGGATTTCCAAACTGTAAGAGATCTTCATGGTCATGTCATCTTCTTAGAGATAAAGAAACCAAGACCCAGAGAAGATAAGTGATTTGCTCAGAGGTGCATTGCCACAGAGCTGGGAACCAGAACTCAGGTGTCCTGATTTCCAGTTTGGAACTCTTTCCATTAAATGGTAATCAGAAAAAGTCATTAGGTTATGGCATGGGCTGATATCCTGTGACTAGTTGATTTTATCCCTTCCGGTAATAGAAATCCTTAATCTACTTCAAAAGCACACATCTTCAAAGGGAACTGAAAGAGCAAATTGAGTGAAAGAAGGCCTTTAGGAAAAATTTGGGTGGTGAGTTCTTATGCTATTACACGAGTCACAACTTATGTGATCCAGATGATTCCATGTGCACCCCATCTTCAGCCCTACTAAGAAGACCCTTACTAGCCTTCTGTTATCATCACACAAGGACCAGGGGCAGATGCTTTGATATGATCCTGGAGAATTTCCCTTCTTCCATTAGACTTGAAATAGCTATTATAATCACCAACCAGACCAAGAGTCATGTGAGCCTATATCCCCAAATGCATCCAATTCAGGAGGATTGCCATGTCTTTCTCTCTGATAATTTTTCTTTGATTTGCTAACCTTTCTTGATGCCATTTATCTTACTTTTTCCCCTTTTAGTAATGTCTTTCTAAACATCCATGTTATAATCGGTGCTGGAACTCACTGATTGTGCATGACAGAAGGAACTTAAAGAAAATTATGCATTGCTCTGATCTAGCCTAGGGCACACAAATCAAAGCCTCCACTGCAGACAAGACATAGTAAAATTGAAAGTAGCTACACTTTATATGGAAATTAGCTGCTCCTAGAATGCAATGTAGTGAAGCATATATCAAAACCAAAGACAACGAACATATGAAATAAATTTCTGTGCTTGGAATGTTCCCTTCCCCTTTTCTTCATATATAGGACAATTCTCAGTTTATTACATTATATCAAAAAATTTTTAAGTTTATTTTCTTAACATGAACATATGTATAATTGGTATATTTGAGAAAAATTTGGAAATTTTCTTTTATTTTTTTTCTTTAATATTTCACGGAAACTTCAAAAATAATCAGGACCTGAAGCAGTAATTTGAAAACACCGTGTCCTGATGCCTTTTGCTGATGTAATCAAGAAAACATGAAAAAAGAGTTTGTGTTTTTCCTCCAGAGCAGACATATGCAAATGAAGATTTTACTTTATTTTTCTCTTGATTGCTTTTTCTTTTTAAATTACAAAGGGAAAAATCTAAAATAAGGCAATACATATTTTTAAAAATTCTTAAAGCTAAAGGAGAGAAATTGTGTTGTTCAAAATAGCTGTCCTGATCGTAGATCAGTCTTCACTTAGGGTCTGACCATCAACAGCTGCCACATGCAGATTCTTTATGTGGAAAAGAGAGGCACAAATCACATGGATTTGGTCACTTTCTTGCAGATGGCTACAGATCACAAAGTTTGCTAGTTTTCAAAATTGTTGATTTAAATGAGGTGAGAATCTGGCTTTTAATTCTCTTAAAATACCTCTGTTTCTGCTTGTAAAAAACCAACCACACAGTCTAATTTACATAGAAAGGGAATCTATTAAAGCTTATCATGCATGACTTAGAAAAATCTTGGAGAACCAAAGAGTGAAGCTGGGAGGCTGTGCAGCCAGGAACACGTCCAAACCCCATAGAGGACGACTCCTCTGGAGGGACCCCCATGGCTGGACACTGAGGGAGGCTCTCACCACCATGCCAAGAATCCAGCACCTCTGCTGAGACTGGTTAAAAAATAATATGGTGCCCCACGCTGCCTACCTACTTCCCACTGACATCTGTTCCAGTTAATCCGTGCTTCATCACGTTGATTTAAAAAATATTTTTCCTATCACTCATGCCTATACATATTACATTTTTTAGTGGAGTGATTCCCTTTCTTAAAAAAATATGTACCTACCCATAAAAATTTGTATGTGCCTGGAAAATGTGGTTTCCCTGGGGAGTGAGAGAAGGGTAGGGTATGAATGGAAGTGAGAACTTAATTTTGACTTTATACATTTCTGTGTTACTGAAATTTACAGTGAGCATGTGTTCCTCTTACAATAAGCATCCTGACATGAAGAAGTAAATTATCATTTTAGTTCTTAACATATTTAAGGTCATTTTTGTGCTTATGAACTATAATTTATGAACTATAATCATTCACTATTAGAATGGGAAGAGATTAAGAGTTTAAGTGCAACTTCACCAGCCAAATCTTATAATGAACAGCCCACATTTATTGTCTCCAATGCTTTACATGCTAGTCACACTTATAATAATTCTGACTTTATTTTTGTTACAAGTATCTGTATTTTATTTAATAATCTCATTAAGTTTTATTTACTCTGTTATTTTTTTCCTTATGTCATCATAGGAAAGCCTGAGGGATGGATTTTGCCCTTTGGGGTCAGGTAAGCCAAAAGCAACCTGGGAGTTGGCCCAAGTAGCACCCCATTTATTCTTGATTCCCTGGACTGGGGGGTAGCGGACTCCTGCCACTACCACAGCACAAAAATTACTCTGAAAAAAGTCACTATTATCTTACAGTTGGAAGATCAATGGAGCCTTTTCTCTTGTTAACATACTCGATGGCTTTGCAGTAAGTAACAATGGCCACTCATTTTCTCCTTTTTGGTTTCCATAATGGTGTTTCCCCCTGGTCTTCTCCCTCTCCAGGCTATTCCCCATCAGTCTCTTTTGCTGGCTTCTCTCTCTCTGTACACAATCCTTAAAAGACTACTCTGTTCTCTTCTCTGCATTTATAACCATGATCTTACTCACTTCCAGAGGACTTCAATAATCTCCTGTAACCTGTTCATCCAAAATCTGTTTCTGTTCCTTAATCTTCTATAACCTGCTGAACCCCAGATCTGTATTTCTTCCTTGGATTGTCAGCAAACTCCTGACAGATAATCCTGACTGTGGCCATGTTTGTGCACATTTTTGTTTTATTTTGGCTTTTTTGAGAGTCGGAACAGAGAAGTACTCATAAGAGACAGGAGCTAGAAGATTGTCCTGCAATTAAGAAGTCTTCGTAGGCTAGAAGTAAGAGTTCACAAATTTGCAGATATTCATTCTGATATCCTGTTATAAATGTGATTTAGCTGCATCCCCTTTCTTACTCATTAGAAATGCAAATTCTTGCCTTCTTTCTTTTAAAAATATTTTTTTAAAATGTTTATTTATTTTTGAGACAGAGAGAGACAGAGCATGAACGGGGGAGGGCCAGGGAGAGAGGGAGACACAGAATCTGAAACAGGCTCCAGGCTGCGAGCTGTCAGCACAGAGCCTATGCTGGGCTCGAACTCGCAGACCGCGAGATCATGACCTGAGCCGAAGTCGGACGCTTAACCGACTGAGCCACCCAGGCGCCCCTCTTGCCTTATTTCTTAGTTTCCTAAGAGAGAATATGACCCTTTAAACTCATGTTTTACCTTTTTTTCTCCCCTGACCTCAAGTGTATGGGATTGAGTTAATTATACTCAGACACACTATAATTTGTCTATGCAAGGCCAAATTAATTGTTTTAATTTTTTTCTCTCTTATTTCTCATTCTCACTCGTTCCATCATTTGATGGAACTTCATCAAAGTTATTGAATTTAACATGTGCATTATATATCCTTGGATGGTATGTATCTTTGAAAGATATATAAGTGATGCTATATTATCGCTTTCTATTTCTTTTTTTTCACTCAACATAGTTTTTAAAACTTGTTTCTGTATATACATCTAGTTCTGACTGCTTCAGGCTTTTCCAGTGTATAAATGTATGGTATTTTACTTATCCATTCTCATAATGGTAGACATCAGGGTTGCTTCCAACTCCCTGCTTCCAATGCTGAAGCAGACAACTTTACATACACCTGTTTATCTATCATCGACATTACTCTTCTGCTCTACATATGCAGAAGTGGGGGTGCAGAGTTAATTTTATTAAATATTGCCAGCTTACCCTTCAGAGTAAGAAATGTAAGAAATTTACATTTCTATAGTATTTGAGGGTCCCCCTTTCTCTATATCCTCATGAACACTTAAGATAGCGCATTCTGAGTTTTGCAAAACAATATTTGCAAAAGCAATATACCTCATCATTTCAAACCAGTTCATACAGATGCAAGATTGGCCACTGTGTAGCTAGTGAAATGTAGAGTCACATGGTAGATAATATTGCTGATCGGCTTTCAGCAGGGGTAGTGGGTGGACAACTTCTTAGAAGTGCTCCTGGATGAGGCAAGACCATGTGCTTTTCATTCTTCCTTCAAGTCTCCACCATTTTGTTGCTAGAGTTACCATTCCAGATGCAACTCTGCTCCGCTTGACCATATTGAAAGGGTATGCCCATGGGCTAAAACCCAGAGTTCTTGGTATACTTTGCCATCTGGCTCCTAACTTCCTCTCTGGCCACACTGGAATCCTGATTTTAAAGCCTTGACTCTAGACTCACTAACCTAAGAATTTTTCTGTGCCCACTCGTAACCGATGTGTCTTTTTGGTTGCCCTGGCTCCCATCAACTTTTCCATGAGAGCATCTATTCCTTTCCTGTACTTGGTGGTGCTGCTGTCACCTTCTGCTTGGCTGCATGTGCTCTTTGAAATCAAAGAAAGCATCCTATTTGGCTTTTTATTCCCAGAGGCTAGCACAGTGCCTCAATCTAATGAGTGCCTAACAAACGTTTCCAAATGAATGAAAAATGAGCCATTTATTTTACAGAGTAATAAACTAGGGTCTGGAGAGGTCATATGGCTTTCTGCATGGCATACAGGGAGTAGAGGAGAATGCTGGAACCAAATCCAGGTCTCTTGATTTCTATTACTGTCCACTATACTGTGTAAGATCCCCCTCAGTTATCCAAATTACTTCCTTTCGACAGGGTAAGAAACTGGAAATTTGAGAATGTCATCTTCCTAATGTCAGGAAACATTGAACTATAGTTTTATGTAGGCTTTCCAAACTTTCCTTTGGGTTTTCCTCCTCTACTGAGACATACTGAACTATATGGAAACACAAATTATAATAATATTTTGGATTGTAAATTGTATGAAAAAATTCACCACGGAGCTTCAAACTAAAGGAAGACATTCCTTAAAGCAAAGATTATATACACTAATTTTTAAAAAGCATACATCAATGACTAAATAATATTTTTCTCTTTTATTTTACCATTTTCCTACCGTTTTTGGCTATAAATATCAGAGATAAGGCGATCAGAGCCATCATTTCTGGAAAGAAACTTTGCAGAGAAGTTTTGCAATACTGAATGTTCTACTATAAAAATATGCCCTTTTCAGTTTTCAATGGGCCTTGAAGTGTTTTGCAGAAATTCTCCACCCACTTCAGTCATCTCTACTCTCAACCTTGAGAGAGTGCTACAGAGTTCCCGCTAGAGCTGGGGAGGAGAGAGACCATTCTGTTTTTATTTTTCCATCCATTCCAAAAGTCGTTCAGCTGGAGCTGGCGACGAGTGTGGCCATTAACTCCAGGCATTTTTTTCTGCCACTTTAGAATAGGATAGACAGGTGTCAGAGGGGGTGTGTGAGGATGTGTGAGGCTTCAGCATAGGACTGCTTTGTAGCATGTTGCTAATGCTTTTTCAATTTACACATGTCTGAGGAAGGGCCATCACTCTCCGCAGCCCTGAGAACAGAGTTCATTATTTCTGTGTTATGAGTTAGGGGCAGGAATAACAATTCTTCATGTAAATTGAGGGAACTCAGATGAACAGAGAGGCTCTGCACCCTATCATGCCAATCCTGCAAGAGGACTGGGGTCTTCTGATTCTCAGCTTGTTTCCCGTCACTAAGAAAACAAGTTCCCATCGATCAAGAGCTCCACGCAGGCTGATGGCATTAACGTTTATCACCATCAGAGGGTCGTAATGTTCGTCACATTAGACGCAAACTAGAAAATTATTTATGATATATTGATGTGTATCATTTAGACACACAGCAATGTTCTTTCTAGTAATGTTCCTGAATGGTTTCAGTGGGAAGGGCTGATGGCAAAGGAAGTGGGAGGTGTAGTAATAGTGAGACTTGTAGCCCATTGTTTTGTTTTTAACCTTTGATAAAACGACTCACAAACCAAAACATTTGAAAACTGCTGCATTAAAAGCATGTCATTTCCAGAAGCAACCTGATGTACTACCTCATCATGAAATAACACACATAGTTACTGGAAGCCTGAAAGATATACTCTGGAACCACAACTTTTAGACATATGTTAATGTATTATTAATTATATTCTTCACACTATACAATATATATCTATATATAATATTTATAGTAATTAACTAGATGCTTGGCACTATATGGATCATACATAAAGAAAAGTCTTGCTCTTTGCCCAAAGTATGGATAAGTTTAAGAAATATGGTAAAGTCTGTTTGTGGGAAAGAACTGTTTGTAGATTCATCGAGTAATTTAAGTAAGTGATCCAGTTAGCTTTATCTGCATGAAACATTAAGAAAAACAAATATTTCCTTGATTCTATAAAATTCTGTTTTTGATTATGGAAATATATGATAACCATCTAATAAGAACAATAAACATAATCTTTAAGTTAAATTATACTTTATTTTAAACTATCTAGGGGCACCTGGGTGGCTCAGTCAGTCAGGCGTCGGACTTCAGCTCAGGTCATGATCTCACAGTTTATGGTTGAGCCCCATGTGGGGCTCTATGCTGACAGCTCAGAGCCTGGAGCCTGCTTCAGATTCCGTGTCTCCTCTCTCTCTGCCCCTCCCCTGCTCATGCTCTGTCTTTCTGTCTCTCAAAAATGAATAAATGTTAAAAAAAGTTAAAAAAAAACTATCTAGAATTCGGTGACTTGCAAAGGCAAGGAAAAATAGAAAAAGTAGTTCCCATTCGGCCAGGATTCTGCTCTGTTAACCTACAGACTTAACCAATAAATCTAAAGTCAACCCGTCATTTTTATATGAATATGAGCAGATGGGCAGTTTCCACGTAAGGGCAAACTGATATACATATAAATACATATCAGGAAGTATTTCATGAAAATTTAAAGAAAAGAAGTTCTTTCAATTTTCATTTACTCATTTACTTCTTGGATTATGTAAGAGTAAAAAAGATATATTAGGTCATCTAGACATTCATTTGGAGCCATTAGAGGATTGTAAAGTGTATTCTACATTGTAACATAATCAAAAGAAGAAGTTCATTTTCTTTTTTCTTAGCTGAAACTATGAGAGACCTTGGTGAGATTCTGAGTGTAAGTCTCTGGTTTCTTAATCATAGATTATTTATGGGATGAGGCAGGCTTGTAAAAAGGTACTTTATGCAATGCCGTCCGTATGTTTTGACCAGCGCTTCACCGAAACCAGCTTCAAATCAAGATGCTTCCCTTTTCATTTTTAAAAAACTTATCAGAGAAGGAAACATCTTAGATTCCATTGACAAGCTACCCCCAAAAGAGACGTCTTCTAGGTGAAGTAGCAAATCTTTTGGTGTACAAAATGCTGCCATACTAGCTTCAGTGACAGCCTCTATGAGTACTTAAGTCCTTTTAAAGACTCAGATGTATCTGTCAGGATCACGACATCCTCAACAAGTAGACCATGAGCAGGTTTTGGTCCTGAGGTCTCCTTGTTGAGAATGAAAGGAGCAACCTTTCGGCCTCCACTTTTCCCACGAGCCATTTGGAATCTTTTAGTCTATAGTCATCATAATGTTCTACTTTTTATTTGTCCTCCTCCTTGGATGATGACTCTGGGCCCCAGGTGCCAAACTGTGGAACATAATTGTCTACTGATGGTGACATCTGGTTTGTTGGCAAGCTTCTTCCTGAGTTTTTTTTTTTTTCTCAGTGAATAAATGATAGCTTAGAGCTGGGTAATAATGGAGCTTTGTCTCAACATCTTTGGACCAGGTTTATTTCAAATTCATTAGCTTATGCTAAGAGTAAACTATGAACCATCGATAATTCTAGCTGCAAGTTAGTCTTTGTAAAATCTTGCACATAATTAGCCAGGAATAAATTCTGCGGCTGATTTTTTTAATGAAACATTTTTCTATCTCTAGGGATATGAAAGTAAGGAAGATTTCTGAGTCATTTACAGGGGAAAAATCAACTTTTACAATTGTTAAGTGCTAATTCAAAGTAGGAAGAGGGTGCTTTTGTGAAATTATCCCCAGAGACAACATTTACAGAACACTTCTGAATTTACATAATATAGATACAAGTTAGCCATTCTTTGTGCTTCTTAACACACTGCATTCACTATCCATAGCATCCTTTTAATATCTCAAGGTTATTCATGTCTAACCATCATTATCTATGTCTTGGCTTAAAATCTGAAAACTGACGAAAAATCATGAGTGCTTACAAAAGACAAAATAGTAAACAAAGTGATTATTTAAAAGCAAAATTCAAATATTACTTTTCAAGTAAAACAAAGTTCAAAGAATTTTGACTCTGAACTTTCTGGTCCTGTAATACATAGTGCATGCCTTTGTCTATAAAGAAGGAAAACTGTATGCTACAAAGTCCAGTACTGATAGACTGATAAATTTCTGTTTGCTCAAATAATAAGTCTACAAGTTTATTTTTTTGCTAAAGAATAGATTAAAATTGTAGTTAAAACAGAGGATACTAGACGATATTACTATTACTATTACTACTATAGCCTTATTTTTCTATAAATTACTCTTATGTAGATAAATCAGATGATTCAGAAAATATGGACTGTCACTGATGTGTTTGTGAGGTTGTGTTTGCCTAACCTTTATTCCCAGTAAGTAGTATGGTGGTTCAGCCAAGTCTAGAAAGCAGATACAATTATTACAAAGGTCAATAATCAAGTTTACCATGTTCTTGAGCTTTTAAGCAAAACTAGTAATGTCAAGAATTGGATTTTAATATACAAACCCAAGCCCAGATTGAAGTTGGGGTGCAGTTGTGAGTGGAATCCATCCCTGAAGAGGTGGGCAGATTTTCATAGGAAATAGTCTGGAGCAAGAGAAAATCATGGATTGGAGGGTGCAATATTCAAGTGGGGGGTAATAATAAGGGTAGAAGAGTGTCTTGAGTGTCAGGCTGGGGAGGAAGAAAGTAATTTTAGAATACTACAGGAAAGTAATGGGAAACAAGGTAATTGTCTGAAAACAGAATAGAAAAGAGGGAAATTTAAAGGGATTTTAAGAGGAGACTTTTAAAAAATTAGAAAGAGGAAGCAGTAAAAAATATAGCAGAACTTTAGAGAAGCAAACTTTTTTTTTTTAATTTTTTTTTTCAACGTTTATTTATTTTTGGGACAGAGAGAGACAGAGCATGAACGGGGGAGGGGCAGAGAGAGAGAGGGAGACACAGAATCGGAAACAGGCTCCAGGCTCTGAGCCACCAGCCCAGAGCCCGATGCGGGGCTCGAACTCACGGACCACGAGATCGTGACCTGGCTGAAGTCGGACGCTTAACCGACTGCGCCACCCAGGCGCCCCCGAGAAGCAAACTTTTAAAATGACGGGTGTGACTGACAGAGGTTTCTGGGATAATCTCTGAGACAGACCTGATCTTCCTCCCTGAATCTCTGAATGATTTGAGAGTGGAGTCTACACATTCCCCTTTCACTTCCTTACCGTGGATTCCATGTCTTCTGCCTTGGCGTCCATGGTCTATTAAGATGGTTCTGCAAAAGACTGTCAGGGTCTCTTTTCCTTTTTCTCACTTATGTCCCTATTGGCCATTCCTGACTAGCAAATCCTAAGCCTGGTTGTCTCCCCTGGTTTCTGTGGCCCTCGGCTCTGCAGTTCTCTCCTCCATCCTCTCAGAGTGCTCCTTCTCTGGGCCTCCCTCCTCCCTCTGCTTCCTCAGCTTGAGCATCACCATTTCTCTCCACACTCTTCCACGTGGTAACTCACACAACTTCAGGATGTCGGACACCTCAGTGAAGGCAGGCCTAAATCCCAGCTTTACTCTGACTTCTTTCCCAAAACTCCACCCTCACACTGACCCACTAGGCTCTGCCTGGAGTTCCCACTGGTAACTCAAGCTTCAGGGGATTGAAAGTAATTATCTCCCCATCACGAAACCTGCTTTTTCTCTTATATTCTCTAACTCTGCTATTAATATCACTGTCTTCCCAGTCATCTAGTCTCAAAAAGATTGATTGTCTTGGATTTCTCCCTCTTTACTCCCTAGATTCAATTGTCAAGTCATTCTGCCTTTGCAATATCTCTCGCATTCATTGGCTGTCATTGTCATCACTCCATAGAAGCTTCTGTGACAATAACTTTCTTATTGCTCATTCTGACTCCAATATCTCCCATAGGATGTACTGATAGTATAATACAGATACTTACTGAATCAATAAATACTATCATCAACATTCATTCAATCAACAATTATTGGATGCCTGCTATATGCTAGACAAAGGTCAATGGAGATAGAGGATAAGAAAAGGTTCTTACATTAAAAAGGAATATCAAGTATTTTTTTAAAAGAAGGATTCTCAGTTTCTGATCTGCTAACTTCAGAAATAAAAAGAATGATAAATATGGTTTTATTTGTAGAGGAAATAAATGAAGTAAAGTAGAACTTGTTGATGGTACCATCTATTAAATAATGAAATAGGATATTACAATCGCTTATAAAATCTCCTTTCTTGAGTATATTTAAGAATAAGATAGGTTGATTATTCATGAAATAAGCACTAGGTTATAGCAAAATAAAATCATGCTAATAAGACTCAGTGTACCTACCAATCCATTTACTTTAGTTTGTCTTGTTTCAGCTGGTTTTCACGCTGGGATCTGTCTGTGGGTGACCTCTGAGTACATTTGCTGGAGGCAAAGACTTCCATTTTCTTTGCCAATTGGTAACCAGAGAAGGATGTGGATATTGCTCAAGGAGAAGTAAGTGGCTTTAAGCCTCTGTTTAAAAAATCTTAAGTTTTTGTTTCAAATGCTGTTTTGAATAGTTCATTATTGAAAATATACTTCTGCTTTCAGAAAATGCCCAAGCTCTGCATCAAAGGCGAGTTGCTGATTCTAAGGGAAGGATGTGGTACAAGAGCAAGCCAAGTGTTGATTATAAGAAAAGGGGAAGGCGTCCAGCTAGCTAATGAAACAACCTGCTAACAGTTTCCAGTTGGAAAGAGTGATCAAGGACTTTTCCTTCAGACAAACAGCATCATTTGATTGCTCTCACTCCTTGATCATCAGAAGGTTTGTACAATACAGTGGGTGTTGTAGAAAGAGACTGCATGGGATTTGTCATCAGGCCTGGGGTTGGGTTCCAGTTTTATTCACTTAATGCTTATAAAACCCAAGCCAAACTTGCTGAGCCTCAGTTTCCTCACTTAAAATATGGATTAACAATAGTCACCTAGTTCACATGGTTATTGTAAAACCTTCAGATCTGTCCAAGAGCACCATGAGCTAAAAATATCCTAAATTATCTATGCAAATATTAAGTAATAACTAGAAGAGAGTTGCTGAGAACCAAAGGTTTGCATTTTTAATTAAATGTAAGTCTTAAAACAAGTTTGACAGATACGATGTGTAAGAAATAACAACTAAGTTCATAGTCGTACTCAAGTGTTTATTTAATTCCATCCTGAATGTGGATTATTTTTAAAAGTAAATTTCAATTTGTTCATGCTCTATTCTCTGAAATCTACTTGTAAGTTAGTTTTTGAAATGTATGGCATATTTTCCCATAGAAATAATGCTATAAATGGTGGTTAAATCTCCAGCACACCCTGTAAAGACTACCCAAAAGTAACTCAAATGTCAGGCTTTGCAGTTTGGTCCGGGACCCTAGCCACTTTCTAGTGTCTCCGTGTAGCATAACCTACAGGTTGGAGATCATTTGTGCTTTTGCTGCTCCTTGGAACATGGGAAGAAGGACTCGTGGAGCCTCTGACCGTCTCTGTGACCTTTCTATGTCCCCAGGGCATGATTAAAAGGAAATATGGCTGTTTGGAATATCTGCATGCCTGTCTGCCCTGCACTCAGTACACGTGATACTACGGGTTTTTATCTCCTCTCTATTCAACCTATACTTCTTGTCTGGGTTGTGGTGAGTCCTTGAAAACAAATTCTTTTTTTTTTTTTTTCAACGTTTATTTATTTTTGGGACAGAGAGAGACAGAGCATGAACGGGGGAGGGGCAGAGAGAGAGGGAGACACAGAATCGGAAACAGGCTCCAGGCTCCGAGCCATCAGCCCAGAGCCCGACGCGGGGCTCGAACTCACGGACCGCGAGATCATGACCTGGCTGAAGTCGGGCGCTTAACCGACTGCGCCACCCAGGCGCCCCGAAAACAAATTCTTGAACAGAGTAAGCCTCGTGGTAAAATCCCATCCACTCCCACCGTTCCTATGGTGACTCTCTTCTTTCACAAGGAGATATAGCCACTAGGGAATGTCTGTCATGGATCCAAGAAACTCCAGGTCAGGTGGGGGGGGGGGCAAGAGGAATTAAAGGACTTAGGATGTTTTCTTCCTCCCCAAAACTTCCGGGAAAGGGAACCCCTGCCCCTAGCACAGGCCAAACAGACACATGAGTTTATATTTTCAGTGGGAAGTTTGTAAATTAAACGTCTCCATGTAATATGTCTTCACTATGAATTCTTGTATTATTCTAATGGAGGGGATATTTTTGCTTTTTGAAAGAACACTCAAGTGAAAATCACACTTGTTATCACTCAGCCAAGATAGGCACCATTTTAATGTCTTTAATAGTATAAAATGATGAGAGAAACAGCTTAAAAGATACAGTTCCATGGTGGGACAAAGAAGCTTATATAATATATATCATGCTTTTAAGTCAACAGATGTAGAAGAGAAAAGCCTGTGAAAAATTTGTATGATTAGGAATAGCTAAGCCAGTATTTTCAGTTTGAATGATATTATAGTGATGCCTAACTGGTAGAAGCTTCCGATCTCTCAGCCCCAAGATGGTTACAGGGATGCCATTTGTGGTTGTGCAATTCGTACACTGAACAACGGGAGCTCACCTGGGTGTTAGTGATGCTGAAATCCAGCGAAACACTCTGGCACAGAGCTAAGCTGGAAGGAAGAGACACCTTCATGATATTTACACCAAAGTGCTCTATATGCCAGCAATTCTCCTGTTTAGCTATCATCAACACTATTTTATCCACCCACCTGCCAGAAGGAAAAAAAAAATTGCAGCCAGGGAATATCTTAAGGGAATTAGCACAACCAACTCCATTAATCTCTATTTATTATACATTGAAGTTGACACTTTAAATTTTTATTAGTGAAGGAAAAGGAACACTCATACTTGTTGAGAGCCTATGATGTGGTAGGCACTGTTACCCTGTTGAAATCTGCTGAGTTGCCTTAATGAAAATGGACGCAGGCAGCGGAAAGTAACGTGAACAGATAATAATTACGTTTTAAATGCCCTAAATTAGCATATTTATTTTCATAGAATTTGAAAATATTTTATCTTATTTATTTATCAGAATAGCTCTTTGAAAGAACAGATAATATCTACATCTGATGGTTAAGTTATAAAAACATTAAATGATTAGTGAAGATTTACTAATATGTTTACCTAATCTTCAGACCCTTAATCCTGTGCTCTTTCCATTGCACCAGTAAAAGGCACATTTAAGTAATGGAAATCTGTAGGCTGAGTCCTAGAATAGAAAGTAGTGTGTGGGGTTGGGGTTGGAGGAGGAGGGGCTGAAATTGGAAAGAAATCAATCTTTGAAAAATAAATTCTAAGTTAACAGATACAAATGTTAACTATACCAGAACACCATACAACCAAACAAGGAATGTTCTTAAACACCTAGAAATGTTCTTAAAACCTATGGAGAGAACAGAGAACAGGGGGCTCTCAGAACATTTTATGTAGCAAGTACCTTAAAAAGGAGGTCCTGGGGCGCCTGGGTGGCGCAGTCGGTTGAGCGTCCGACTTCAGCCAGGTCACGATCTCGCGGTCCGTGGGTTTGAGCCCCGCGTCGGCTCTGGGCTGATGGCTCAGAGCCTGGAGCCTGTTTCCGATTCTGTGTCTCCCTCTCTCTCTGCCCCTCCCCCGTTCATGCTCTGTCTCTCTCTGTCCCAAAAATAAATTAAAAAAAAGTTGAAAAAAAAAATTAAAAAAAAAAAAAAAAAAAAAAAGGAGGTCCTGCCAAGGTAAGGTAGGAAAAGCCAGAAAAAAAATAGTCACAGATTCAATTTCAATGACAAAATGAGGGCCAGACATTAAAAGCAATATATGCATTTACCAATTTGAATTATCGTTCCAGGACATTTATAAGAAATAATCAGATTGACTTGACCCAGCTAAGAGTAACATGTTTGTTTTCATCAGCTAAAAACTTAAGATAGCTTCATGGTTATGAATACAATATATTCCTTTTTTTAAATAAAATTTTTAACATTTATTATTTACTTTTGAGAGAGAGAGAGAGAGAGAGTGGGAGCAGGAGAGGGGCAGAGAGAGAGGGAGACAAAGAATCTGAAACAGGCTGACAGCCCCTGACACGGGGCTCAAACTCACAAACCACGAGACAGTGACCTGAGCCGAAGTTGGATGCTTAACCCACTGAGCCACCCAGGTGCCCCCTGAATACAATATATATTCTTAAACCATCACGAAATCATGGAAGACACCCCATGCGAAACACCCTGGGAAACAGTGGTTTAGCATTTCAACTGGTACGTAAATTCAGTTTGGTTCAGCCAAGGACAGACTTAGTGAAAAACAACTTTTGATTAATTGTGAATTGAATGTCTCAACCGGATTTCTCAGAAACCTGTGCGTTTAGTCAATTTCAATATGCCTTTCTTCACACCAATTATTGTTCCATCCATCCATCTTTTCATCCTTTCATCTAATCCTCTTCTATCCTTCCACTCACGCATTTTAGCCCCCACCCAACCTTCGGTCCATCCATCCTTCTATCCATACCTTTGTCCAGCCATTCATCCATCTACCCATCTGATAATCCCTTTATTTTCACCCCAGCAAAAGTTAATTGTTTGTTGATAATAAGAAGGTATGAATAAACAGCACTGGAAATCAAGATGTATTTAGGTGTGAAACTTCAGACAAGTTGAAGGATATAGAACTACATCATTTATTATAGTCCTGGTATAGTTTATCATATTGCAGTTCAGAACTAAAGATAATCGATTTTAATTCTCAAACTTAATTTAATAACATTTTCTGTTTACCATTTGCATTACTTGTATATATTAGGGAAACTGCCCTTTCAGTTTCTGAAAGTACATTAAATCCATCCTATCTGTCCCGATGAAAGCCTTTTATTATTAATTTTAGAGAAGTTCTATTCACTTCTACAACATTTGAGGAATGTATCTGTTTTCATTGTTTAGCTTCATGGACAGAAATAATCTCTTCCTTTTGTGTAGTGCTTGGAGGTTTATAACACTCTTTTTTTAGATCCATCATCCTTGATTCTCAATTAAAAGCCAAACTCAATATTTTGCATATGTTTTGCTGCAGATCTCATTTCATCTCAGGTGAGCCAGCCGACCCCCCTCACACCCCCGGGACATGCCCCGGTGCTGTTTTCATTAACTTTCCCCTGGTGTTTGTTTGGATATTCAGATGATGATGAAGTGGATGCTGTTCTCATTATTCCTGCCTCAGGATGTGGTGGACCACCATCTGCAGATGCCGTGTAAGTGATCATCTTGGCACTGACCCATATGCCACCTTTGTAGTCATGAGTATTCTATCCGAGAGATGCCATCTGGTTTTCACGGAAGCCGTTGGAAAAGTGGGGGTCTATGTTTATAGCTGAGATGTGTGTTCAGAGAAAAAAATTGAACATTTTCCGCTCCCACCAGGGACAGAGCATCAGCTGTTGTGTTCTTTGTATCAAATTTTCTCATAGCGTATACCTTCATTGTTAGAGTTGTTTTCTGAGAAATGTTGAGAAGCCCTCTGCACTGCTGAGCAGGGCTGGGGTGTGGGTTGGGTAGGAGAAAGAGGACCACTGTTCCAAGCACAGAATCTGCAGACCTTACATGATTTAGCCCAACACTCTGATCCTGACTTCGAGTAGTTTAGATACAGAATACTTTTCGAGGTTATCATTTTTGTTTGTTAAAGTTTTATTCAGAAATAATTTCAAATTACAGAACAATTACAAGAACTGTGCAAAGAACTTTCATATATCCTTCACTCAGACTCATTCATGGCTTACATTTTGGCACGTTTGCTTTATATATATTTATCCTGAAACATTTGGGAGTTTATTTTAAAAAACTGTACACCTTTTGCCCCTAAATACTGTAGTGTATATTTCCTAAGAGCACGACATTCTTCTATATGACAATGGTGCGATTATCAAGTTCAGAAGATTAAAATTGGTATAAAACTGTTGTGTAAGATGCAGTTCATGATTTTAAGACTTAAAACGAGTGCTGAAGTTACAAAAATTCTCCATGTTTTTCTCTTAGTCAGGTTGGTAAAAATTTTTATAGCCCCTCTTATCACATGGCCCCTTCTTCTACGGAAGCTTTAATTTTGAATGCCTAGTGCACTTGATACAACCTCTCATATAAAATAAGTGCTACAGGGAACGAATAAAGAAACGCTATGCACTTGACTCTTAACTGAGCTTGTAGAAAGAAGTTCTTCCTTTGTCCTACAAAGTGTTTCTCATATTTGGATATATGTCAGTTTCTTACTTCTCTCCTTCTCTTTTTTCCCCCCATGTATTTAGTGCAAGGTTGCAGCTGGATCAAGAATCCTAAATACTTCAATTTTATTTTTTTCTGCCTTACTCTCTGTCTTCTCTTTCAGTCCTTATTCCAGCAAGGCAGTCGTGTCTTCAAAATTGTTTCTTCTTCTTCAGAAAGTCACCTACTCCTTCAGTGATCAAGTTCCCTCCCACATGATAAGATTTTAGGTGAGCAACACGTACTCTTTAGACTCTTTAGGATAGCATCATTGATTTTTCAGAAGTCTTCAAAAGGAAATGCATAGAAGTAAGCATTATTTGTAAAGGTATCTTTTTCATAATCAGTAACTATTCATCTCTTCTATTAGCAGGTTTATCCATCACAAGAAGGGAAACAAGCATCTGAAAGTAGCCGGCAATCGAGAATATTGCAGGAAGCTTGTTTTGGGAGTACATATATTCTTACCTAGTTCCTATTTCCTTATGAATTTTCTTGGCTTACTGCATTTCGTTTTATAATGTGTGTTCTGTTTCCACCCTTAATTCATTCCTTTGCTTACTAATTTATCCAGATAAAGGTCTTGAAACTGCAAAACGTAATGATGATTCATTCCAAACACTATTTCTTATGTTTACTTTGCACTGGCAATAGCTAGTCTCATATTTTACAAAGAATGTTTTCCTATAAAGTACCTTTTATAAAAAAATGGTGAGACATTGAAATAAAAGACCCCAGTCTGGCAGAGCAATTAGTTGGTCAACTGCTTTTTTTTTTTATCACATAAATTACTTCTCCGTCAAGTGACAACAAATGTAATTTGAACTGAGATTAATTACATAATAATTATGCTTAACATAATTGGTTAAATAGAGGAATTTCTTATGAAATGGTAGATTCTTAAATTTATACAAATAAGACCAGATGGTGAACAGCTAGTTTTAATTAAATTAGTTTTGGTAATTATAGATGATTAATTTTAAATTTGACTCCGATTAGAAAGACTATATTAAGGAAATTATTTTTAGTTTTTTTCAACAGGATGGTAACGTATTATGATAATTATAAAGCTGAATACCTGGGATCAATTTAATAATCTCTTAATTTCACTTTGACAAATAAGACTTTGGAAAAGGTTACTAAGAAAACTGATAGCATCTCCTTCCTTAGAGGTCTTTGAGGCTCAATCAGACATCCTGAGTATAGGAGGTGAGGTGTTTTCTCCACAGAGAAGGGGGGCAGGGAGGGCAGTGGTTCCAAAGGATGAAGTCAATGATTTCCTGCAGAAATTTCTAATTCCTGAATGTGGTGACTAAGCCAGTATTGCAGCACCATGCATGTTAACCTATCAGACCACAGAAGTGGCTTCTGAAAAGGATGTAAAAAGCCCACAAAAGCATGTGTGTTAGAGAAAGGGTTTTTCTCCACCTTTTCTTTTCATTCGGCAGGTATTTTCCCATGGCTTATCATATGAACTCTGGCACAAAGTGTCTGTGAATTGCTTCTAACCGCAGGAGCCATGTGTCACTCATCTGTGAAAACGTCTGAATCTAAAAGTGCAAAAAAAGATAAGCCTGGCTCACTGAGGGGCCTGCCCCACACTAGGTAAGATTCATTTTATTCTACGTGGATGGCTTTTGATTATGTTTGTTTGTTCATTCATTCATGTATTCATTCATCAAATATTTATTGCATGCAAAGCTCTTTGTTGGTGATATGGTTGTATTGGGCACCTGCTTTCGGAAGCAAAGACTGTTAACACAAAAGCTCGCTTTTTATATTTTGATTGTGTCTATATGCTTCCAGCAACATATGTCTTTAGCTGCTTTCATTATTTCCTTTAACAGGAAAGCAAGGCCCAACTCTAGCTCAAAATGAACCCCAGCCTGAAGTGGCCTGAGTCTTCAGATGGTCCAACCAGGAGCACTGAGGCTGAGGTGAGATCTCTAAATGAAAGCGCACACACAGCCACGTGTGTATGGTCATGTGTGTGAGAAGATGGGGTAAGGCCACCTGACTGTTTTAGGGCAGCATCCCAGAGAGGTCCCACAATGCAAGATGGGGAATTAGACCCTGGTTCACCGAATTGTGCAGGGTTTATATTGGCGGCAACAGAAATTCACTTTAAAAAACTATAGCAGTTTTTTTTCTAAATTTTTTTAATGTTTATTTTTTCAGAGAGAGAGAGAGAGAGAGAGAGAGAGAGAGAGAACAGGGGAGGAGCAGAGAGATAGGGAAATACAGAATTCAAAGCAGGTTCCAGGCTCCAAACTGTCAGCACGGAGCCCGACGCAGGGCTCCATCTCACAAACCGTGAGATCACGACCTGAACCGAAGTCAGATGCTTAAAGCACTGAGCCACCCAGGCGCCCCAAAAAACTACAGTGGTTTTAACTGACCCGAGACTAGAGGCCTGAAGCCAGCTAGGATAGTTTTGTTGGGAGTTACATGCACTAAATCTGCCAGATTATAGACCGGAAAGATGCTTTCATGAACACAAAATTAGAACAAGAGAATTGGAATTTTAGTTTTAATTATATTGCTCATTACACAAGTCATGCACAAGTGTTGTGGAAAGCTTGTAAGATCTCAAGAGGCAAAAAGAAGAAGAGTGATTTTTAACCCCACTATCTAGCAATTACCACTCAATGTTTTGCGATACATCCTTCTAGATATTTTTCTATGGGTATCTATTTTTATGTTAGAAATACAAGTGTTTGGGTATATACTATTTTTCCACCCACTGGATAACATATTGTGAGCATTTTTCTGTGTCAGTATATTTATTTCACCTTAAACAATTGCCATGAGGGAAGCATGGTGTTTCATAATATGACCTTTACATATTTGGCCAATCCCTTATTTTTAGACATTAAAGACTTTAATTTTTTTTTAGCCTGGCAAACTCCCTTAGTCCACTGTTGCTGAAATTCGGTCCAGAGAACAACGGCTATTCATCTAGAATTGGATCATTCTCCGCGTGGCATTCATGATAACAGCAAATCTATACTCTAATTCTTCTCTTCTGCATTCATTACTTTGTGCACGCTTTCAATCGCCAGTGTTTATAGTTTATTTTTATCCAGTAAATTTTAGGTTAGTTCCCTTGTGGTGACATAAAATAACACCCCAATTTAAACAGTAAACTATAACGCTTAATTAGTAAACAATGAACTAATAGGTTATTACAGAAAAGATGTCTTAAGTCAGTGGTTTCAAACCTTGGCTGCGCATTAGAACCACCTGAGGGGTTTTGAAAAGCCCTAACACCCGAGCCTCACCCCAGTCCAATTCAGCCAGAATCTCTGGGTGAGGTTCTGCACACCAGGTTGTATTGCCAAGCTCCCTAGGTAATTACCATGTGAAGCCAAATCTGAGAACCAATGGTTCTATATCAGATCCCTTTCTGTTTCTGAATCTGGAGTTTCTTTGGACTTCTCTGAACTTTTGAATCAGACAGTGATAAGACGGGGTGGTGGGACTGAGCTGAGGTGGGAATTAGCAGCTGGAGAGGGAAGTCCAACAGGGTTTCTGCCTCCTTCTGTCCCCTGAGGCACGGGCTGGGGTGTGGTGGGGCTGGCTCTGAATCCGTGGGAGAAAGCCTTGCCTTGCAGAATAGATGAGCTGTGCCTTTGAGTGACAACAGTGACACCAATAGCAATAGCGTGCACAGTCTTTGAGTCACTGAATGTGCCAAATAGCTCAATGAGGCCGACACCGTGATCACCTCAGGCAATAGAAAGTAGAGGTGAAGCCTCTACTTTGGAGCCTAACCCTGCTTGCTGTCCAGGCTCAGCCCCGAAAGCTGTGTCACCTCCAGAAAGGTACTTAATTTCTCTGTGCTTCAGTTTCTGTACCTGTGCTTCAGTTTCCCACCTCTCTGTTGGGATGAATAATTTAACACTCGAAGAGTTTTTAAGAAAGTGCCTGGTACTCATCAAAATACTAAATAGAACAACGGTTCTCAATCAAAGGTGATGGTGCCCACTCCCCACCCCCAGGGGACATTTGGTGATGTCTGGAGAAATATTTTCATTGTCACACTGGGCTGGGGGAGATGCTACTGGCATCTTGTGAGTAGGAGCTATGGATGGTGTTAGACATCTTATGATGCACAGGGCAGCTCCCAAAAGAATTAGCCGGCCCCAAAGGTCAATAGTGCTGAGATTGAGAAATCTTGCAGTGGATGTTGGTTATTTAGCCATTTGGGGAGGAGGAAAGTAAGGCTTAGGGAGATTGGGCAATTTGTCTAAGGCCATACATCTTGGTACATGGTGGGGCCAGGACTTGAACCCAAGTCAGAAAATACAGAGGTATCTTTTTCGTGCTATGAGGATGTGATCTATGGATGTGGGGCTTAGCTTCATTTCTAAAGTGTGGGCACTTCTTCCCCTCATCCTTAGGTTTTTTTAAAAAATGTTTATTTTTGAGAGAGAGGGCATGCGTGGGTGGGGAGGGGCAGAGAAAGAGGGAGACAGAATCCCAAGCAGGCTTCGCACTGGCAGTGCAGAGTCCAACATGGGGCTCAAACTCACAAACTGAGATCATGACCTGAGCTGAAATCAAGAGTAGGATGGTCAACCGAGTGAGCCACCCAGGCACCCCTCCCCCATCCCTAAGTTTTAAGATGAAGTTAGGGCTGGTGGATTTTGGTCTACTGATGACAGTATGTGTGACAGAGAGAGGGAGATGTAATGGAAATGGTGGTCTTCACCGACTCTGATTACCATCATCTCTCACCCTTTCACCCTTATCAAGGAGAGAAGGAAAAAAACTAAAAAGTAGTGATGTAAAGAGTGTCATAAATGCCATTATGTGCTCTTTGGGATTGCTGGAAATGTAGGGATGGATGTTTGCCTCAAAAAATGCAGGGGATCTATTCAGCCTCACCTTTCCCTGGAATCAGAAGCACACTACATATATGTCCCTGTCCTCATGGGTAATTTAGCAATTGTACATGTTTCAATTTTGAGGCTATTTCATTCATTCTCTGGAAACCATGAATAGACAAGAGCTGTAATGAACAGGCTGATACATTATAGCAGGCATCCACAGTTCCGACAATTTAAAAGCCAGTGAAATTAATAAAAGGTACATCAAAGTGTGCTTTTTCAATCTGCTAGAGGAATGGGAAATTGCATAACACCTCGTGTAGAGACTGTGATAAGACAGCACTAAGTGACAGACTTTCTCTGCAAGTTTGTGATCACCTCTGGGTGCCGATTATGGACTTATCGAATCCCTCTTAAAACATCATTTTCAGCAGTAGTTTCTTGGAGCAGCTCTCAGGCTAAGACTCAGGCACAGTTGCCCTTGTCTTTTGCTCCAGAGCCGGTCCCTTTTGTGGGGCGCTCACTCAGAAGAGCTCTTTCTCCTGTTATGCATCTCCCAGTACAAATGTAATTCTTCACCTGCTTTTTTGTGTGTTGAAAGCTATGTTCTCCCCGTGCCCATTTTTCAGCCGTATCAGCTATGTAAATCAACACATCTTCTTGGATTGATTTTCTTTGTGAGCCAGGAGCCATTTGTGGTGTTTCTGCCTGGGAGTGTAATTGGAGCTGTTTCATTGTTGAGTTTTTGAGAGGCTATTTTAATTTTCATACAGTAGGTCTTCTTTCTTTCACTTGTCCCAGATCTCAATCTGTTTCTATAGAGAAGTGATTCTGCATATGATAATAGCTTCACTTACAGTATATTCTGGAGTTTCCAAACGCCAGGCTTAGTAAGAACAAAATGCAGGTACAATATGACAGTTTTTCAACACTTCGGGAAGAGACATGATGCTTGAAAGCGGGAATAAAATTGCCTGTCTGGTAGTGGAAAATTGAGAACACAATGATCATTGCCTTGTTATCATAAAAATATGTAAAAAATGAAATGTAACAGTGCTACTGCATTGCAAATTGTCTATGTCTTGTAAATGTAAAAAGAAAATCATATGTAAACTAAAATGGGGGTATTGTATGGAATAGTATGCTTTAGCATTTTGACAGTTATAAATCAGTTACAAAGTATTAATCTAATATTTACAGAAATGTAAAATGAATTTATTCAAGTCTTTAGAGCATTACAAACTTTCTTCACATCCTAGAGCAAAACTAAAATTCAAACATACTAGTTTATTAGAGCAATTCAAGTAGCTTTATTTGTCTTTACCTAATCTTTGCAAGGTAGGGAAAGCATTATTAAAAAGATGTTTCTAGGCATGAGTCTACATGTTTTTATTCAATTTATAATAATTAAAAAATAATTGCCTTACAGATTTTTAAGCTTATTTTAATAGATATACTGTAAATGTTAATTTTATACTTAATAAGTCAATTTGCAATTTGAGTGTCTTTTATGAAGCCAGTTTACTCCATGTTTGAATACAGAAAGATTAAAAATATCATCTATTGGAAAATAAACTTACCCAAGTATTAAAACTAATTTAAAAATTTTAATAGATATACCTAATTGAAAATAATTTAACCTTTAAAGTATTTCATAAAAGCAATGAAATATTCAAGACTAGAGATTTAAACTAAATTAAGTTCAAAATAATTATGTCAGTTGTGAACAAATGTGTTAAGTTTTCAGATAAAATTGTGAATGTTAATTTTAAATGGAGAAATTCTAGCCTTAAAAAACAGTTACATAATTGTATGCGTTAAATACTAAAATCGCCCAATGCACAAAGCTAAAAACTATTTTCTTTATTTAAAATCTAGAAAGAACAATTTTAAATAAAATTTAAAAATATTTTAGTCTTAAATTAGAATCAAAATTATAATAAAAATGATGTTCTAAGGCAAACTTTAGATAATGTGGATATATTTTAACTAATAATGCAAATCAGATTTTTGAAACGGTGTTCATGTTTACTTGTTTGTTTGGATCAAGAGAATATGTGTAAAACAAAATTCTTAAATTCACTCAGCTGCCATTTTATTTAAACTCAGGACTCTAAGTATAGGATGATAAAATATATATTACATCTAAAAGTGATCCTCTGTAGAGCTACCCTTTACCTCTCTGTACCTGTTTTCCTGTTCTCTTGAACAAGTCATTCTAGATAGGTGAGGTTTCCAAGTCATTGAGACTTAACATTCAATTGCTGGGACAGCAACACTTGGCTTTTATTTGATGTAGCTATTTCTTTTTTATTTTTTAATTTAATTTTATTTTTTAACATTTATTTATTTTTGAGACAGAGAGAGACAGAGCATGAAGGGAGGAGAGGCAGAGAGAGAAGGAGACACAGAATCGGAAGCAGGCTCCAGGCTCTGAGCCATCAGCCCAGAGCCTGACGCGGGGCTCGAACTCACGGACCGCAAGATCGTGACCTGAGCTGAAGTCGGACATTTAACCGACTGCGCCACCCAGGCGCCCCAGCTATTTCTTTTTTAAGTCAAAATATAAAGTGCAGAAAATAATGTAGCAAACATTAATCTGGACATCAATCTAGATTTATTAAAGAAAGAAAATCTTACAGAGCCAGGCAAAGTCCATTTTATGCCTGTCTCTATCCTTATCTTCCCACTCTCCCTTCACAGAAGTGGTTAGTATTCTGAAGTTAATGAGTACACTAATATGAGTTACTGCTCATATTTTTATGCCGATCCACTGATGGGCTAATATTTTTTCTACTGTATCTTCATTTCTACAACCACCCTTTTATTTTTTGTTTTACTTTTTTTATTTTTAAAACTGTGGACAATGCTAAATGTGAACATTCTAAAGTACATGTATATATATTTGCATATTCATATGTATATTTGAATAATAATAAAACACCCTCTATCCCCACTTAATTTATGTGTTGCTTTGTGTGCCCCTCTTGGATCTTATTACCCCTTCCTTATGCTGTTCTTCCCAGAGTTAGGCACTATCCCAATTATGTTTCTTGACCTATTTTGTTTTGTTTTGTTTTTTGCACACGTCCCAAAAGAGTTATTTGGTTTTCATTGCTTTCTATTTTATATAAATGGAATGAATGTTTTATATTCTTCTATGACTTATTTTTTCATTCAATGATATGTTGTGGAGACTCATTCATTCAGCTATAGTTCATTCATTTTCACTGTCATATGCAGAGCTTCCACTGTATAAAATATAATACCATTATTTATTTATCCATTTTAGTATCAAGGGACACTAGAATTATTTTTATTTTTCTCTTATAGTCAATGCCTTAAAAAAACAGTTTTGTACATGCACCTTGGTACACACGGGCAAGAATTTTTACAGGGTTTATACCGAGGAGTGAAACTACTGTACATATTCAAATGTGCTAGCTAAGGCCAAGTTGTGTGTGTGTGTGTGTGTGTGTGTGTGTGTTCTTTATATAGTGTGGATATTAATCCTTTGTGATATAAGCTAGAATGTACTGATGCTGTTGTAATAGCACTTTATGGTTGGCACTATAGTGGTGCTTATGTTATACTTCTTAATTATTTTGAATAACATCTTTATTTATATGTGTTGTAAATACCTTCTTCTGGTTGGTGGCTGGTCTTTCCCTTCTCCTTTTTTGATGTCTGTCAAGGAACAAAAATTTTGATTTTAGTGACATCAAACGTCAATCTTTTCCTGTAAGAGTTGCATACTTTTTATAACTTGTTTAAGAAATCTTTCCCTGCCCTGAAACCATAAAAATTTTGTCCTATATTTTTCTCTAAAAGTTTTAAGTTTTGTCTTTCACACTAAAGTCCTTAATCCATGTGGAATTTATTTTCTGTATGCTGTGAAGAAGAGATACATTTTCAGCTCTTCCATGGGAGTAACAGATTGTCCCAGTTCCTCCTCAGAAACTTCAAGATTTAGCCTGAGTGGCCCCTCACTCTCTCTCTCTCCACCCATTTGCTCTCCTTCTCCCAATGGTCAGAAGGTCCCTTCTTGCCGCCTCCATCACTTCTTCTTATCAATGTCACTACTGCTTTTACTGCTCATTTTCATTGATTTTTTTTTCTCTCATTTTGTCCCTTTGTCTGCTTCTCTCCTATCTATTGCTTCTTACTTCTGGGCTTGTGTCAAAAGATTCACTTTTTAGAGACACTGGCCACTGATCTAGAGGTTTCTCTTTTACTATGCAATATTGGTTTTAAAAAATAATATTTAGATCTTTAGTTTTTAAATTCATCACTTATTTCTGGGTATTCAGGGGCTCTTTATTTACATTGTTTCCTCTCCTCCTGCTTGCTTTTGGAAGCCTTGGCTCCAGAAAGTGGTGGTTTTATTATAATCATATCCAAGTGAAGGACAGAACTAACACATAATCCAACACCCCTGCTATGTTGGCTGGTTGGGCCTGAAAAGGTAAGCACATTTTTTTTACTGTAGAGCTCCTGGAGTGTCATTGACCGAGAGATGGCAGGTACAGCAGCCAATGGAATCCAGTGACATGGTCAGGTGTAGCAAAGTGAATGGGGTGCTGAAGTTTGTGCAGGACAGGTAGGAATTATGTTCCAAACAGGGTAGATCATAAAAATGTAGCTTCTTCCTGAAATGGTCATTATCTCCCATCCTGGCCAATCTGTCATCTGGAATCTGTGATCGGAATGGCTCTCAGCAAAACCAAGAGGCAGCCAGTCCTGGAGAGACCCAACTGAAAGCTACAGGAAAGAGTTTTCTCCTGGAAGTAAAACATGGTGCCACGGGAGTTTGCAGACTAAAAGAACTCAGTTGTCTTCAAGGGACAAAACAGCAGGTGTCCTGGATATATTTCAGAGACAGGAGTCTCCTCCCTGGGAAACACGTGAGAAATAAGGCAAAGTCACAGCTAGCTGGTATATCTGCTAATCAACTCCTTCACCAATAAAAATTCTCATGCCTACTCTTTGCTAGGTCACATGTTGCTGCATATTTTCTGAAAACAAACATAAAGTGCCCATAAGAAAGTCACATGTGTGCAGTGGTTCCTTATACAAGCAAAAGAACATAATTATAAAAACAGCTCTCTTAGGGCACTCTACTTAGACATTCTGCCCCCACTATCACAGAAAACTATCATCAGAAGGATTAGTTTCATTTGCTCAAGAAATGATTAAGATGGCCAAATTCTTTACCATCTTGTCACCTAAGCTTCAAGATTTGCCCCAAACACATACCTTTATTGATATGATACAACAATTTATTTTCTCATGTATCCATTCAACAACTATTTCACAGACATCTGTTCCATGTTAAACACTGCTAGGATCTGAAAAGAAAGATAAGCCTTGGGTATGAGAAATGGGGCAAAGTGTCCTACCCACGCTGGTCATTTAAAGGGTCTATAGGTTTTTGAAGCAATAAAGAGAATTCTATGTGACAGGGACTCCCTCAGAGTCACAGGAAAACTCATAAAATAGAAAAATCTCTTTATTCTCTATGGGCTACTATATATAAAAGGTTGTCAGGTCAACCGTATAAAACTCAAGTCTCCACAAAAACTGCATCACAGAGTCACAAATTCATTTTTGAAAATGCTAAGGTGAGCAGATAAACCAATGAATTATACAAGTCGCCTACTGTCAGGCATAACATTAAACAGAGGAAAATTCCTTTTCTAAACCCTTGAAAGACTTGCAAAGTATAATCACAAGCCCATTGCACATAAAACTGCACCTTTAGGACATTTGTTGAAATAGAGGTGGGACAAAATGTGAGCTAATGTGTTGCAATGACATGCTCTTCCTTTTCCACCACATTATTTGCTTCTTTCCCCAGTACCCATTTTTGTTTTCTGGCTTGAGCCTTCAATATCGTTCTAGAAAAAGCACTCTCTGATTTGTAGGACATAATGTACTACTTACTGAATGGTCTTGCTTTTTCATGACAAAGTACTTGTCTATTTGAACATGCTTAGTTTTGGATGCACGCCATTCGATATTCAGCCTGGAGTTGATAAGTATTGGGGCACTGTGTCCATGACTGAACATTTACATAATGGATATTATGTCCTTTTGGCTCAGCAATCATCTAATAAATTAATATTAAACAATAATTTCCAGGCTGCTCAGAACACAGTGAATGTCCATCCTTCATATTCTGGGCTTAATATTCTTCTAGCATTTTTCCACCCTTGAGACCTCATAATATGCCTCATGGGACAATAAAACAACATCAGGGATTGACACAGTGCATTGAAGAGACTAATGTTCACTGAGTAATTGTGCAGCTCATGTATATTGGCAAAATCAGAATCTTGCCTCTGTATTATGGCTTCTTCCAAACTATTGAAACAAACACTAAAAAAAACCTCAAACAAATAAACAAACAAAAAACCCCAACGCTCTTTAAGCTATTATGTCTTGTATTATTATTATTGGTCCCATCAGATGTGATATTCTTGTGGGACTAATAATAATAACTACTTTAATAGTTAACAGTTTATTCCATATTTGTAAAATAAATTGTTTTTAGAGAACATTGTCATAGGTGGATAAAGTGGTTCTCCAACATCCCATGTTTGTAAAACATCTTGAGAATGAAGTCCGCTGAACAGGCGATAAATGCAAAAAGATGTTTATATTCTTTTTTCCAACTGGTGGGGGTTGTATAAAGGAGTTTAGAGACAGAATTCTTCCACTATACCTTTCTTCCCAGTTGTCATCTCCTGTCTAGCACCACAGTATACTTAAGAAGTAAGGAGGGAATGTAAGATATGTTGGGGAAGGAAAAAAAAAAGGATCACATAGGTGGCAGTTGGGGAACTATATACTATAGATAAACCTTCCTTGAAAATTTTGCAAAGGCATACTTTATATCTCAGTATGCCTTAAAAATATCTTTTGTTGTTGTTAATATAAAAACTGTTGGAATGACCTCCCAGATTAATTAAAGATTGGAAGGATGAATAGGTTGTTCTACAATGGAAAGATCTGGGGTCACCATCTTAACCCAGTGATAAGTCTTAGCATTGCTAATGGTGAGACACCAGATGGTGTCTGCCTCCTGGGCTGATGCAATGTGAAGGTCATTGCCCCTCCATGAAGTGTTCTTGATCTAACACCGAGCTTACAGGATATCCATGGGACAGAAAAGCAAATTTAATCAGACTGTGAGGATACAGTGAGGTAAAACCAGAAGTTAGATATCCTACAGAAAAATTGGCCTTGTTCATTCAACAAGCCAGTGTCATTAAAAAAGAGGAATGGAGCATGAGTTCAGAAACATAACAACCCAATGGAATGTGTGGTCCCTGAGTAAATACTGGTTTAAATAAACCAGCTGCCAAAAATATTTTTTGAAGAAATAAGGAAAATTTGGGGTGCCTGGGTGGCTTAGTCAGTTAAGCATCGCACTTCAGCTCAAGTCATGATCTCATGGTTCATGGGTTTGAGCCCTGCGTAGGGCTCTGTGCTGACAGCTCAGAGCCTGGAGCCTGCTTTGGATTTTGTGTCTCCTTCTCTTTCTGCTCCTCCCCCACTCACTCTCTGCCACTCTCTCTCAAAAATAAATAAACATTAAAAAAATATTAGAAGTAGAGAAAATTTGAATAGAGATTAGATATTAGATGTTATAAGAGAATTTTGTTAGATGTCATAATATTACTGTGGTTCTGTAGGAAAATATTCTTAGTTTTTAGAGATGTGTACTAAAATGCTTAGGTTGAAATGTCTTGACATCTGTGATTTGCTTTAATACTTAAGCAAAAAAAGTTGGAACATTGTGGAAGAATATTAACTATTATTAAACACAGCTTATTTTCTCTAGTTTTCTGTATGTAGAAACACATTCATAATAAAAAGTTAAAAATTCAAATAAAATAGTTGGAGTCTTGTGTATAATTTTTACTGATTTTTTTCTTGTAAATGGTCTAGACTATATTTTTTCCTCTGAAATGAGATCATTTTAAAATTATTAACAGTCATTATTATTGTTATTATTATAAAAGTAATACATGAGCACTATCTAGTCTTGGTGAGGATGGGAATAACTGGAATTCTCATATATGATTGACAGGAGTGTAATTTGGTTCAACCACTTTGGGAAACTGTCAATATATATTAAAGCTACTATATAATACCATTTACATAAAGATGAAGAAGAAACAAAAGCAAACTATAGTGTTAGAGGCCAGGGTAGTTATTATCCTTGGGACAAAGAGCTCATGACTGGAAGAAGGTATAAACTTCCGGGAGGCTGATAATCTCCTATATTTCAATCTGAGTACTGGTTACACTGGTGTATTCGCTTTGTAAAATTCACTGAATTGCCTATTTATGATTTGTGCACTTTCTGTGGTGTGTGCTATGTGTCAATAAAAAGACTACACCCCAAAAATGTGACACGTTTATTGTAACAAATTCAAACAATAGTATATTACTTTCCTTTGGGGAATTGATTGTTAATGTCAAGGAATGGTAAATAATGGCTTCTCATGGTCTAATTGCAGAGTCCTTTTGTTTTGCTTGGTTATTTTAAGTGAAAAATCTTGATTTGTCCAAAATAATCTTCCCATCTATCTAGTTAATACATTTAAGACCTCCGTTCAAAAAAGCTATTGTCTAATAACATTGTTTGAACAGGCAGTGATAGTAATTTTTTTTTTTTAATTTTGGAAACAGAGCATGAGGTGGAGGAAGAGAGAGAGAGAGAGAGAAAGAGAGAAAGAGAATCTTAAGCAGATTCCATAGTCAGTCAGGGATCATGAACTGAGCTGAAATCAAGAGTCAGGCACTCAACTGACTGAGCCACCCAGGTGCCCCAAGAATGAACACTTTAGCACTGAAGTTTCACTTTTTGTGAATTTGGGTTAGAGATCTAAATACACCCAAACCTCAAGGAGGTGCTTCAGATTTTTGACAAAATGTCACACTGAAGTGAAAATAAGCTATGAATTTTGACATTTTCTCAATTATTACTTTATGTACTATTTTGTATGTTGGAGCATTATACTTAGACATGATATAAATGTCAGCCAAAACAACTGTTTTCTGCCACTAATATAAAATTATTCTTATGTACTTGGAGCCCTTGCTTTTAATCAAGCTCCTAGTCTCACCATGGCACCATAGCCAATCTGGCTTCTCTGCAGTCTGTTGCAGAAGTTACCAGATCACAACCTAATGGCAGGGGGATGAGAAGCCTAAGGAAGGCATTCATTATTATTTTCATCAGCGCAATGAAAAAGCAATTATTAGGACTTTACTACATGAAGGGCACCATGAAGGGGCTGCATATTACCCCAAACTATCCCCATTTGTACTTATTTTCCAGCAGGAATGATGGGTTCTGAAATGTCCTTGGATGACAGCACAGCAGAACTCACATGGCTGCATGCCTTTGTCTCCTATATTATAGAATGTTACAATCTTATAGAGGCTTGTGGACACAAGTAGGTAAAATAACATTCTTCAATATTTATATTAAAATAATAGTTTTAATCTATTAAGCATCTTCTGTGTACCAGCACCAAGTGAGCCATTCACTAGTTTCATTTGAGTGTGGTCCGTTGTATGGGTTAAGGTAATATTAGCAGTTATACCAGTAAACCTTGACATCTCAGTGCCTTCACACAAAAGACAATTATTTCTTGCTTACAGGAAGACTAATGTGCAATACAAGAGTCTGCTCCACACAACCATTCAGAGACTCAGACTGAAAAGTTCTCTGCCTTTTTCAACACATGGATTCCTGGATGGACTGGGGATCCAGATGCAGCTAGCCGATGAGGGGAAAAAAGAGAGTGGAATATCACATTGAAGGTATTTATGGTCATGTCTGCTAGCTGTAGCTTCTCCTCACATTCCTCTGGCCAAAATTGGGCTCACGTAATCTTATTTAGCTGTCAGGGAGGCTAAGAAACCCAGATGAACCCAAGAAGACAGGGAAATGGATTTGGTAGGCAGCTAGTCTGTCTTTGCCATATGGATCCTTTACTGAAAGAATGATGTGTATGTATATTATTACAGGAAACTCCAAGGGTACCCTTTGGTGAGAAAGAATTTGTTGTTCTTAACAATCAACCAATAATCACGTTATCATATCCAAAACATTTGTAATCCCCAGGCCTTAAAAATATCAAAGAAGCATCTCTCAGTTATGTACCACAGTAATTATAAAATCTGAATTTGTAGAGGAGGGCCTTGAATAAAATATGTTCAGCAACCTTGTCATTATTCAGTTTATCACAGGACAAATTGCTACATTTGTGCCCTGATAGTTATAACCATCTTCTTTTATTAAAAGTTTTATGAGTATTTATCATCAAATTTTTATTTTGAAGGCAAACTGAGAAGCAGTGATGTTGAGGATCAACTGAGGGAAGGAAAGTGGAAAAAGTACATCTTAGACTGCCTGGTATGAAGAAAACATAAACTTTTTTATTTTTTCTGGTAGCCTACATTCTTTATGTATGCCTATCAGGCATGAGTAATGAACATTTTTTCTTTTGAGCATTCTGTCCTTTGATGGGACTTGCTAATGCTTTTGCCTTCACCAGCCAGGAGGTCAGATTTAGTGTAGACACTATAGGCTGTCAAGTCCTTTTGTGTTGTTCTCACTTTTAATCTATTATTTAAATAAGGGAACAAAAATGCACTTATTGATTTTATAAAAGGTTATCAATATTGTTATGAAAAGATATAGAAAACATTTTTGTTTTGAAAACTAAGTTTGGGTATCTTTGGCAGTAGTAATAGAGAACAAGGGTGAAATAATATGACAAAACACACACACACACACACACACACACACACACACACTAAGCTGCCCATCAGGAATGCATTAGGATGAAGGAATATGATCTTTTGGCTTTCCTTTTTGACAACTCCACATAGAAAATATCTGATTTTCTATGAACATGTATTCATGTGTATATATTGCAATAACTGAAAGGAAATCCTAGGTTAAGAATATTTTCATTGGCGCATTTTGAGAATATTTTCTGATCTCGATTGAGGCTGTGAAGATTTTAGAAGTATTACATCAGCCACTGGAACTGTATTACTAAAGTGTCTAAGATCCTAGACACTGAAATACAGTAAGGGCAAAGGCACCAGTCTGTGCAATGGCTAAATCAGCAAAATAGCTTCATTTAGTTTGCTTAATGTTCCAAACAAATACACAGTCTAAATCATATTTTCTATCAAATACTTTCTATAGTGCCCTTTAAAATCTTTAATAAAAACTACACTCTGTGCATGTACTTTCTATCTCAATTTGGTGCTTACTGTTGCATGAAAGCTGAATAGGATGCCACTTGAGATCACACCAACATAATTTTCAGCAATGCAACTTTTAAAATAAAAAGGGTAATCATTACTATCAAGGAAAAAAACAACTTTAGTCTCTTTTGTGCATGCTGGAAATACCAAGTATGTCATTTTACTACTTTATGCTCTGATATTATCAATCAATAGTTATTTATTCCAGGAAATAAATCAGAGAATAAGAATGTAAAAAGAAAGGATCCACTAGAAGAGGTAGGGCTATATATCATTTTAATGTTTATTTGGCAGAAATTTTAAAATATGTATTTTAAACAAATGTCTGCTAAATTTTCTCGATTGTCTTTCACCTTGCAGGAATTAATTAAATATTTTAAATATCCTATAGTTTGAAAATGATAAAAGTTTAGGATACCTTAGAGGAACATATAGGAAAAATATATGTATGCACAAAATCAGCATTGCTTCTTTGAAAAGCTTTTAGTCATACAATCTTAGTATTTAGCTCTTATATGCCCTTTATAGAATGGGAGAAGAAAGGTCAAACCTTCATGTTTAATTTAGAGGTTGCCTGTTTACTGTTGTGAAGCCAAGGCAACTTTAGGCACAAGGACATGGAAAATTAGTAGAATTCAAGTTGTGACACCAGGAGAAAAAAAATGATGTGGACCCATGGAAATTCTATTCCCAGAGAACATTTGAATTAACGAAAATGTCAATTCCAGAGCCTCATATCGGACATATCCACACTCAATACTGCATACCCACATGTAGACCTTTGCACACACATACACAGACATACACACATATCCACATGCCACAAGTACCAGGCACACATACACCATATGCACACATATATAGCACAGTCACACAAACACGTATATCATACACACAACAAATGCACATATATACACACACCACATACATGGCCACACATATTCTCTGTATCTCACCGCACATTCACACAAGACATAAACACACACACACACACACACACACACACACACACCCATTTGTCAGCCTAAGACAAATAGGTGGAAGGGATATTCAGTAGAATATTCTATTATTCCATTACTTTTCCCCCACTGTATGCATTAACAAACATCTGTAATGGAGATTTAGTCCTGACATTTCCAAATTCTATATTGCATATTGTATATAAGCTATGGTAATATGTGGAGGCCGTAGATTTGTACTGCATTTTATAATAGAGCAAAAAATGCAAAAAGGTACTATCCTATTTGATCTTTTAAAAATGTTTATTTATTCTTGAGAGATAGGGAAAGAGAGAGGCAGAAAGAGAGAGAGAGAGAGGGTCAGAGAATCCCAAGCAGCCTCCATACTGTCAGCGCAGAGCCTGACACGGGGCTCAAGCTCACAAACTGTGAGATCATGACCTGAGTTGAAGTCAAGAGTCGGATGCTTAACTGACTGAGCCACCCAGGTGCCCAATACTGTCCTATTTGTATCTGAACCTTTCTGCTCATCTCACAGGCATATGCTATCTTTCATAATATTTCTAAAGTGATTTAGAATTTACATGGAGCTTTCACATAAACAGTATTATGTAACCCTCACAATGATGTATCAAGGCAGGTATGAGTACCTACCAGTGAAGAAACTGAAGCCTCAGGGATTGTCTTGTCAAAGGGCCATAAATGAAGCCAAAGGCGTTTATTCTTTTTTACATGGCTTTCCTGTCCATATATGCCTCACCAAACCTGTGACATGGATCAGTGGATGGCATTTCTGCACTTTGAACTTCTTGACCATTGGATCTTTAAAAATTTCTATTCTCAGCTATTGTCACAAGACCTCACTGGCACTCAATGCAGGAAGACTCAAGTGCACAGACAGCCATAACACTGTCGTGCCTAATCCCACAGCTGATTCATGGTCAGATTGCCCCTTTCGGTTACAGGACAATAGGAGACTCTCTGAGAAGCTGATCACATGCAGGGCATCACTAGCCTAACAAATGGTCAGTTATTTACTCTATCAAAGCAACCAGTACATTAAAGAAATATATTTCAGGGCTGGAAAAAAATTCCATGTTGTATACAACCTTTACACTGCTCTGATCAGTACCTGGTATGTGTTGGTGCTTAAAATCATTTGTTGTATACATAAAGCACATGGAATTAGGAGACAGTACCAAAATTAGAAAATTGGCTTCGCTCATTTTGCTACTAAGGTTTACTAAAACAAGATTCTTCCTCCTTTCATTTCTTGCTTTTTCCCTTTTTTCCATCCTCCTTTCTTTTGCATTGACTAGGTTATTCCTCTTATCTTATAGCAAGGATTTTATACATGTGTACCTTCATTTAGGTGACTGATTCTAAAATTTACAAACGTTTTTTTGTTCTATGTGCAAACTATACCATAGCCAATTACAATGGTCAGACCATAGCATGGGTTGTTCAGAAAAGTATCCCTCCCAGAAATGAATGACCATGCAGTAACCAACAGAAGTTCCTGTTTGGCATTCACAAGCTTTCCCTCCACTAATTCTTACCATTTATCAAAATGCCAGCATGAAATTCTACTCCTCCACTTATAAATAATGAAGACTTCCCCCACCACTGCTAATTCAAAATGAAGGAAACAGATTATCTTGCATTTATTTTGTGAGTTTCTTTGTTACAACCCCTTCTACTTTGGGAGGCTAGATTCCCTTTTTGAAATGTTTATTTAATAATCTCATCACAGTGAAGTTACCTAAATTACAATCCTGTCAGCCAGTGAGATGATGCTGGGAACATTCATATTTATAGAGTATACTCAGGTCAGAGAATATCCTTGGCATCTGATTTCTACACATCTAAATATATATATTTAAAATTTAATATTTTGATAATTCAGTTAAGGAAACCATAGTCAATAAAAAGAAATAGTGTACCAATGAAAAACAGCATAATATCCTGTGGAATGTGTAACTTTTACTATTTGATTCACTTTTAAAAACTCAGAAGATGTTATGTTTGGGATTCTTATGCACTTTTTGCTGCTTATTAATTGAGCATGTAGAGGTGAAAAATGTTCTGGACAATGAATTACGGGGAAATTTTTAAATTATTGTCATTTTTCATAGTAGCCATATGATACTTAAAATGCAGAGGAACAGAAGACAGTGTGCAATATTTTACTGTAGAATCTTTCAAAGGGCCTGGATGGAGAGCAGCTGTCCATGGTGCTGATAGCCAGGAACTGACAGGTGTGGAGCTAAGTGGACAATGAGTTCATGATCAGAGATCAAAATAACACCTGTTCTCAATATGTCCATTTTCGAGAGATATAAGGATTTGTAATAGGCTCTGACTCCAGAGATAATAATGCAGCTTCTCGGTGAATTTTAAACACACATTAGCTCCAGTCTTTCAAAACGAAGACATAGCGAATGAGTTGAATTGGTGGGGGCAAAAGATGTTCATTTTAGATGCAAAAAGCCAACTAAAGAGTTGTATTTCTTCATTTTGGTAGTCAATTATTTCACAATAAGTAGCTGTGATTGAAGACAGAAAAGTTTGAGCTTTATTTTACTACTCAATAACTGTATAACCTTGGATAACTCACTTCTCTCTCTGAATGGTTTTTTACCTGTAAAATGGGATAATAATAAGTGTCTCCTCTGGTTTACTCTTATTGTCTCTTCCTACTTACCTAAGAGAAAGCTCTCTCAGAGCAGGAATTTTTATCTGTTTTGTTCACTGATGCATCCAATAATTTAGACTAGTTTCTCAGAACATAGTAGATGTTCAGTAAGTATTTCCCAAATAAACCAGGGAAAGGAAATTTCTTTAGTTTGGAGCTAAAAATGTCCTTGGGATATTTCTATGTCCTAGGGAGACATATGATCAAAAGACAATTAGATAAGAAAAAGTAGAAAAATAAAACTGGAAAAGATGAGAATTTAAGAGAAGTATTATGATAGATAGAACAAAATTGGGTAAAACGACCTGGTATCTGAGGTGCCATTCAGGGGGTTATATTCTAGAAGTTACAAATCTCTGCCCCCAGACCACTAATTTTGAGAAGGGACGCTTCTAAAAACTGTGAAATTTAGTGTTTATACTCTGCATTATAATAAGCACTTTGAATCACTTGAAGTGTTTCCATGACTTTGTCAGAGAGTCATCCTTAGGCACATAGGGTAAATACATATTGAGGATTTAAGGTTCAGAGAAATAAATATTAATCTGGCATTTAAGGCCCTCCTTTAACTTCTTATCTAGCTTATCTTTGGGGGTTTATCAGTGTGACCCTACTATCTGTGTGACCGTTATTTTTCATACTATCCAGGACAGCCCTGGTTTATTCTTACCCTTGTACTCTACCCATGATGTTTTTCCCTACCAAAAGGAGCATTCTTTTTCCTTATACCTAACCAAAGGCTATATGTTTTAAGGTACACTCAAATATTAGCAACTCTCATGACAATAGTTCTAATTATTCTTTACTCCATTAATATCTCCTATTAATAAACTTTCATATGATTGAACACTTTACTATTCACTTGGTCATTTAAACATAAGCTGTTTAATATTATTTAGTTTTTCCCTTTACATAAGTGTGCTATTGCCATTTGAAGGTGAAAATATTTCTTATATTTCTGTTACACTCTTCAAAATACCAAGTACATTTCCTTAGTACATACTGGGTACAAAATAAATGTAGGCTTGATACAATCTGATTGTTTGAATCCCTCTTCACGTCCACTCACCTTGAAGAATAATGAACAATTAAATCTTCCTCTATGCAGGGGTTATTGCATGTTCCTCTGATTAGTTGGGGGTTCATTGTAAATTAATATTTTGTTAGTTATATATTGACAAGGTGAATTTTCCTGAAATGTGTGGATGATGCTAAAATGGAACCATTCCTAGTAACCCAAAGAGAGATGAGAATTTGGAAGGCTCTAATTTGGAGGTGATCATTGGAAGTGAGCATAATAAATCAAACAATCAAAAGTACATTATAGTATATATCATAAAAAATAAATTCTAAAGAAACTGCTCAGAAACATACTGAGAGAACTAAAATGTCCTCTTCTGATTCTCACTTGGATTTTAACTCTGAACCTGCTGGTCTGCCTGGTCTCACCCTATCCTGTTCCTTACTCCAGACCTTCCTTGCCCCAAAGGCAGCCCCCCCCATCCTCACTCTTCACATCCCTCCATGTTCACTCCTGTCTCCCTAGCTTGAATCAACACTCTCCTCACATGGTTCTGATTTCTGAATGATTTATGTTTCAAATATTTCTTTTTTCCTTCCTTTCTCTCTCTCTCCCTCTCTCTCTCTCTCTCCCTCCCTTCCTCTCTCCCTCTTTTTCTTTCTTCTCCTTCTGATGTTCCCATTATGCATTGTTGTACCTGTCGTACCTGTTGTGGTTGTCCCACAGTCCTTGGGTATCCTATTCTGTATTTTTTTTCTGTCTTTGTTCTCTTTGCTTTTCCGTTTTGGAGGTTTCTATTGAGCTAAACTTGAATTCATAGATCCTTTCCTCAGCCATGTTCAGTCTACCAATAAGCCCATCAAGGACATCCTTCATTTCTGTTACAGTGTTTTTGATCTCTAGCATTTCATTTGCTTCTTCCAACTCTCTGCTTACATTGCCCATCTGTTCTTCATGATGTCTACTTTGTACATTAGAGCCCTTAGCATATTAATCATAGTTGTTTTAAATTCTTAATCAGATAATTCCAACATTCCTACCACGTCTGGTTCTGATGGTTGCTTTGTCTCTTCAAAAAAAAATTTTTTTTGCCTTTGGTATGCCTAGTAATTTTTTCTTGATAAAAAAAGTCAGATATGATGCACTGGGTGAAAGGAATAGTGGTAAATACATCTTTAAGTAAGTAATGTGGTAGTAAGATGTTGGGGGAGGGAAAGCATTCTATAGTCCTATTATTAGTTCTCAGACTTTCAGTGAGTCTATGCTTCTGGACTGTGAACTTCACAAGTGCTTCTCAGTATTTTTTCCCATTAGGTGGGAGAGGATGGCTAGCATGGGCTGCAGTAGGGTATTCTCCTTTCCCAGGTCAGTTAGGTTCTGATAATATCCCAACAGTTTAGGCTTTGGTTAACTAGTTTCCCATGGGGACAGGCCTTGTTTTAAAGAACAGAATGCTTTTTTTTTTGTATTTTAAAATGGTTCCTTTTCCTCTCCTCCATGTCAGAAGCACAGAAGGTTGTTGTTGTTGTTGTTGTTTTCCAATATTTACTGTGGGAATCTGATAGAGCTCCTGATACTTCCCAGAGGTAAATCTCACAGTGCTGTGGGGCTCCCCTGTCACTGATTCTGCCTGGAGTTTTTAACTCTGAGTTGTCGGCACTAAGTCTCCAGCAATTCATCAATTACAGTTCAGGTTTTCTTATCCCTACTCGTTCCTGGGGCACTTTCTGCCTGTCTCTCTTCCAGAAAGTTGTTATTCTCTGTATTTACCTGTCAGTCTCTCTGATCTTGGGGCAGTGGCTTTTGCCCAGTGTCCTCACATCTCATGAATCCTAGAGGAGTTGTTGATTTTTCAGTGTGTCCAGCTTTTTACTCGTTGTTAGTTAAACAACCTTGTTGGAATGATGACTTCCAAGCTACTTAAACATATGGAACCAGAAACCAGAAATTAGCATTTCTTTTCAAAAGAGATTATAGAATATATTGTCTATCTGATATAATTTAGCATCTGATTATGCCCAGTTTTACTAATTTCTGTTTTCTCTGCATAAATTTTGTCCCCTATATAGATGATAAATTGATCAAGTGGAGAAAGTGCTTGGCAGAACTTGAGCATGAAATACATGCACAATAAAGATTCTATGTGGCAAATTAAGTGTTCCTCTGCCTGGAGTCACTACAAGAAGTCCAGCAGAGGGCCACCTGGGTGGCTCAGTCAGTTAAGCATCTGACTTCAGCTCAGGTCATGATTTTGTGGTCCATGAGTTTGAGCCCCACATCGGGCTCTGTGTTGACAGCTCAGAGCCTGGAGCCTGCTTTGGATTCTGTGTCCCCCTCTCTCTCTGGCCCTCCACTGCTCATTCTCTCTCTCTCTCTCTCTCTCTCTCTCTCTCTCAAAAATAAATAAAACATTAAAAAAATTTTTTTTAAAAAAAAGAAGTGCAGGAGAAAAGGTCCACAGCCATCTTGTGAAGAGCTAAACTTTTCCTGAGAAATAACAACTGCTCCCATCTATTGAGCTATATATTGAGCACCTTTTCCTTGGGTCAATTTCCTTAATCTTAACAACTTTATAAGGTGAGTAATGTTCTCAAATTCCATCTTATAGATTGTCTTGTACTCTTTCATGAGATGGTCAGTTAGGTGTGGCCACAAGAGGGGACACAAGAGAGGCTCAAGAAAACAGAATTTAGTAAACTCACAGGTCTTAGAGAGACAGTCACTGCATGCCGTGGAGAGGCCACAGGGGGAGAGTGTCCAGAGAGTGAGCTCAACAAGTAGGTATGGAGATTAGAGTAAGAATTCATGGGCAAGTGCTTTCATTGGGGGGTCAGGATAGGGTACATGCACAAAAGGTAGGAGACGATTTCATCAGTGCATTTGACTGTCACTAGGTTATAGTCAGGGGAGGGCAAGAGGGGGAACTTTTGGCTGGCAGGGGCCAGCCTTATCACATTGGTGCAGCTGGTCACCTAGGCAGGTGCTCACAGTCTGTTTTTGAGGATGTCAAGGCAGCAAGAAAATATGAGGTTTTAAAACTCACAATAGACAGATGAAGAAGCAGAAGTTAAGAAATTTGATTAAGACCAAATAGCTAATAGGTGATGACACCACAATTTGAACTCAAGCAGGTTGACTTAATTATTAGGTTAACCCACCTTTCAAGAGATGATACCAGAGTTAAAAAGAGGAATAATAGGAGACAAACGTCCTGCAATCGCTATGCTTTCCAGATAGATGACACGGTTCCATCTTATCCACTGTTCAAGCACCAGGCACTCTTATACAAGACGCATCTGAATGGAACACCAATAACATTGTCAAGAGTGGCCAAAGACATGAAGATTAATGGCATTTACCGATTAGAAAAAAGGTGATTTCTCACCCTTTGGCAAAACTCTTCAGAACAGAACACACCATTCCAACAGAGAAAAGGACAGGAGAAGATGAAGCCAAAGGAAAGGAGGGGGGAGGAGGCAGGAAATTAAAAGGCAAAAGGAGAAACAGGAGAAAACGTGATGAGGAGTAAAGGCAGAGACCGAAAGCACTGGCAGTGAGGAAAGGAGATGAATATGAGGAAGAGAAAAGAGAACAACAACAAGAGCAGTGCTGTTCTCCACTCCAGATGTGTGGCACTTTCTTAAGGGTGTCACAAGGCCAAGAGGGGTGAGTTCCTGTCAGTAGGACAGCAGCAACAGTCCCGCAGTGAAGTCTGGTAGAACTCTGTGATAGTGGAGATGCTCACTGTTTGCAATGCCCAATACGGTGTCACTCCCCACATGGGGCTTCTTGAGCTCTCGACTTGTGGCTAGTGCAAATGAAAAACAAAATTTTTCAATTTATTTAGGTTCAATTAATTGAAATATAAATAACCACACGTGGCTAGTGACAACTGCATTGAATAGCAAACATGTAGGGCTCCCAGGTGGCAAAGTGATTCTAGGGAGTTCTCTTTTAAAAAAAAAGCATATTTCATAATAACCCCCTGACTCTCTAGAGATGCTGATGGCACAGAAAGACGTATGAATGTCCAAAAGTCAGATCCTGACTGGTTAAGAAAAAACTACATTATATTCCATTTGCTAAGTGTTAGGGACTAAATTGTTCCCCCAACCAAATTCACATTTTGGGTACCCCCAGTACCTCAGAGTGTAACTGTATTAGGAGAGTGGGCCTTCATAGGGGTGGTTAAATTAAAATGAGGCTGTTCAGGCTGACTGGTGTCCTCATGGAAAGAGGAGATTAGGACAGAGAGAGACACCAGGTGTGTGTGTGCACAGAGAGACCATCTGAGGACACAGCAAAAGTCCAGGAGAGAGGCCTCAGAAGAAGCCAAACCTGCTTACACCTTGAGTGGATTTCTAGGCTCCAAAACTGGCAGAAAATAAATTTTTCTTGCTTAAGCCATTCGGTTTATGGCATTTCATATGGCACCCAATTAAACTATTAAACTATGAAAGGCAGTTAAAAACAAGTATAATACATTTTTAAATACTTCAATGTGATTTAAGTAAAAAGATTCAGGATCTAAGGGCTTAACCTTTATAAAACCTTATTTCTTGACCAATCCCTCAAAAGTGAAATCACAAAACCAATATGTAAGGCTCAGAATCTTGTAGTGGAATGTTCAAAGGAGGATGCAAATTATAAGCTACAATTATCTGCTGCTAAGAAGTATTTTATATGCTATTCAATTTAAATTCTAAAAGCCATATTAATGACAGTTAAATGGTAGTTCCCTATGCAGAGTGACAGGCTTTAAAATGTGACTCCTCCATGCAAGATTGAAGGGAAATTTCTGGTTGCCAGGTCTTGGTTTGGTGCTGTGAAGGTCAGCATTCTTAAGTAGGAAATTTGCATTAGTGTCTGGGTGTTACAAGAGCTGCATAAATTACCTATTGCGATGGCCAGTTCTTTCAAAGATCCCTGCTGGCAGATATGGTGAGCATGGGGAGGAGAGAGGGAGGCTCTCTCAGTTGTCATGTTTTATCCCATACTTTTTCTGGAGATGAATGTTGTCTTTATCTGTATTTTGGTTTTTGTGATATGCTCCAATTAATCACATCATTGCTAGGTGTGGCCTGACCTGTAATAGTATTTGAATCTTGCAGATATCAAGGCACTGTGATAAGACTCACTGTTTTGCTGAACTGTGAGGAGGAACATAGGTAATCCTAAAGCTGCACATTTTAACAAAAATTTTCTATACATTGGAATAAATGATACATATTTGGCAGAAATTGATAAATAGGCAAATTTCTATCTAGTAAACTATCCTCTTTTCTCTATGCTCTATGGATTTCTAGATAGTAAACAATTCTTGCAATACATTAATGGGTCATGACGGACTTTCAACCTTTCTAGGCATCATCTTTGTTATCACCCTTTTTTGGAAACAATGTTGCAGGTTAAAAAGAGATATAAATGGAGGTAATCTCCCTCCATGGTAGATGGGGGTAGGGCAATATTCCCGCCAGATGGATCTTCTGTTTCCTATTAAAATTTATTTCTTACATTGCTGTCAAGTCTTCCTATGTTTGTGAAGGTTTTGCTTCCATCAGTGACTACTTCATTTGGGGAACTGGTGTTTGAACATGAATGATCCTTCTTTGGGATGGAAAGGGAGATACACCCACACTGAAAAAAGCCCTTTCCAGGCACCATTTTGTAAGTCAGGTACCAGCAGGACCAGCAGAAATAGCTGAACCAGATACACACAATCCTTATTTTCAGAATGGGGACTGAAAACATAGTTCGGGGGCACCTGGCTGATTCAGTCAGTAGAGCACACGACTCTTAATCTCAGGGTCATGAGCTCAAGCCCATGTTGGACATGGAGCTGACCTAAAAAAAAAATGTAGGGGCGCCTGGGTGGCTCAGTCGGTTAAGCATCCGACTTCGGCTCAGGTCATGATCTCGCAGTTTGTGGGTTTGAGCCCCGATTCGGGCTCTGTGCTGACAGCTCGGAGCACGGAGCCTGCTTCGGATTCTGTGTCTCCTCCTCTCTCTGCCCCTCCCATGCTCATGCTCTACCTCTCACTGTCTCTCAATAATAAATAAACATTTTTAAAAAATTTTTAAAAGTGTAGTCAGGCCATTGAAAACACTTGTACCAATCAAGACAGGCTAAGGTATGATTCCATAATAAGCAATCCTCCAATCTTATTGACTTGTTTATAATAAAGTTTATCTTTCTCTTGTGTATGTGGGCCAGCACCTGTACTACAAATCTCCCCCTCCCGGGATCTATGCTGAGAGAAATTTCTCCTTGTATCAAATATTGTCAATCACCATGCCAGAGGAAAAAGAGAGCTCTGGAAGGTCTCACACCAGCAATTCAATGCTTAGCCCAGAAGTGACACATGTTACTTCTGCTCACAATTCACCAGCCAGAACTAATCACAGGGCTTACCCAGCCACAGGGGCCTCAGAAATGCCATTCCCACTTTTTTGTTGTCTGAGAGAAAAACTGGACATATTTGGCCAACAGCATAAATGACAAGTGCAGTGCCTGAAAGGATTGTCTTTAACTTTGGAATTTATGAGGACAAAGCATTAGCTGAAATTAAGTGTACATAAGAAAGAACTGTAGTCATGTTGCTAAATAGTTAAATTGGTCGTAAACAAATGCATAGCAAATTATAACTAACTTGAACCAGGAGTGGCCAGAAACAGCAACTGTCTCCCAGGACTAGTTTAGATAATCTTATTTTGTTGTCCTGCTTTGGTGTTTGGGGCAACTCCATGTCAAACTGTCAGCTTTTATCAGAGCTGATGTATTCATTGCAAAGAATTCCCAGTTTTTGCCTCCAAATGGTAAAACTTTAATTTTTAATGCATAGAAACATTCTGCCTCAGTTATGTAGATTTAATTAAGTGGATTTATATTGCTATGGTTATTTTCCTTTTTACTTTACAGCATAAAAGTCTGCGAATCCTAAGAAATGTGGGGTGGAGTCTTCTCAATATGAATATGTCTTTCAGTATGTCTCCCCAGTCTGTGAATATCTTCTGCAGAAGTTAGAAACAGGTATAACTGAACCATATGAAATTGCCATTTTTGCAGGGCAAACAGTTGAATACTAATGTTTCAACCTAATAAATTCCTCCATAGTTTTAGATTAGAAAAATCTTTTCAAGGGTCAATACTGCTTTTACAGTTCCTCCCATTTAGTTATAATTCCTAGTAGAGGTCAAGAGTGAGGATTTCGAATTAAGATAGTTCTGTACTTTTGTCTCTTAGTTACGAGGTCTTAGGTAGATTCTCTGGCCTTCAGTTTCCTGTGGCCATAAAAATAATACCAGCTTCACCGGGAGTTGTGTGGATAGAATGTGACTGTGTATGAAATACTCATAATGTTGTTCCCGTCACCTGTCAAATGCCGAAATAAGGTAGTTTTATACATTATTTCTTCTCATTTGCAAATGTTGCTGACCACCACACAGCCACATTACAAATTAAATTTTGCCTTGCTAGAATTTTCCTAATCAACTATTTCATATCCTCTGTGAGAATATTGCAGAGACACTTGTTCCTACCAGAATGGCCCACTCCATTCAAGGACAGTCCATGCACAGACATGTCCTCTTGGAGACAGAGCCCTCCACACCATGGCAAGTGCCTTTGCGTTCACTCCAGAGGAAAGAAAAACCCAGAAAAGGGGTAGGGAGGACAACAGGGACTCTTGCACTTCATAGTAACCTTGATGCTACCCAGGAAAGATGTAAGGCAAGGGCAAGCAGAAGTGCCAGACCCCAGCAGAACAAAGCATAGCCTAATTTTCCATGCTTATGCTTACGTGCTGTTTCGGAGGTACTGACTCAGGAATGAGCTAGAGGAATTCCTCAACTCTTCTATTTTTCTTCCTTACACAACTTGCACCAAATGGGTCCATTAATAAGCAGATTAGAGGGCCAATGTGGATTGCCAATCACCAAGGATACTGAATATCTGGATATCCCCACTTTTTCCTCCCTCCCATCACCAAATATATGTTTGGAAAGAATTCAGTGCTCTTACAAATAAAGTTCATCCCTCTATAGACTGGCGTGCATCACACTGGGGAAAAAACACTAAGAGAATTTTTAATTAATATTAATAGTAAGAAAACACTACAATGATTCAATTTACTCTTGTCTAATAGCTAACTTGAGACAGCGCACAGAGTTGGTGGAACATCCATTTTATTTTCATCCATCCTAATCATGTTTGCTCAAAATACAAGCTTGTAGCCACATAATGTGAGATGGATAGATGTGTCCTCCATGCCTACTTAAGACATTGCATTTCACAGGGTTGGAAACACATGGCACACAGAAGGAGAGTTATTTTCAAATCGCCCAATTTGTCAACAATATTTACAAATCCTTGTGTCAATTTACTTTTCATTTACTTAATTCCTTTTTTAAAGAAGTTGTAAGTTCTGTGTGGATAAGGTCTCAGCCTTTAAAACACCCTTCTAAGATAGGAAAGCATGTGATGTATAATTTTATATGGCATCTAAGTCATCTTAGAAATAGAACAAAGTTACCTAAAAATCAGTAATCTTATAGCATCTATCATAAATATGTATCATAATTTTTCAACACATTATAAGTTTTGTCATAAAAATTTAATAATCAATTTTTTGAATCTTTTTGAATATTAGCATGTTCAATAGAAATTGATTGATGTTGTGGAAATTGATGATGAACTTTGCCTTATGCATAAGAATCAGTTGTCTCCCTCAATACTCAGAGGTCACCAAGGTGCCTCTGCACTACTGGGCTGGACTTCTTGGCTCTGCGCTACCAGCCAGGCTGGGGCCACTTCCTGTGTAATCAACACCCAATTGTGTTGTGGTGGAGTATATCTTCCCACCAGAAACAGGCCAGATAGTACATAAATAATAGCCAGTATTGGGCTGGTAACGCTTCAGCAGGGCAGACTTCATGACAAGAGAGAGGCCATCACAAGCTATATCCTTTTTCAGGATTCCTCCACAGAAGCATACTCATAGAGACAGGTAAGTCATGCAATCTTCTTTCCTGCTTGTTTAGTAAGAGGCATTGTCTGTCTGCCAGACTCCCTCTGGGAGCTTAATCAATATTAATTGAATGAATGAGTGAACTGACATGAAGTATGGGGTGGGTGATGCTGAAAGACTTGCCTTGCAATGGTCATATGGCCCTACTGGCACACAAATAATAGAATTTCTGGAGGTTATTGCTTTTCCTAGCTGGTGGCCAAGACAATGGCTTTGCGATTGACAATGCTTCTCCGTGTGAGAAAATGATAGTATGCATCCTGCCAATGTTTGCTCTGTTTTAGCATTGAATAGAGCTGAAAAATTGACTCATTCACACAGCATTTTGGGTAGAAAAGGTGAGACAATGGCAGGTACACTCTTCCATTTAGCTATAAACTTTCAAGATCTGCGTAAGAATCTGGATTATCAAATACCAATTTTTTAGGGACTTGCCTTTATTGTACCTTTCCAAATAATTCCATTTAATTTTCAAAAGTACTTATTATAAAATCTATATTTCATATCTTATATTATTTGTTTAAATACCTTCAATACAATAATAAATATAATCGGCATAAATAAGTTTGAGAAATGAACAGAACTAACTCTTGGTCAACAACAACAAGCAACAGATCAGAGCAGAAGTTCACAGGCATACTAGAGAATAGCCGAAAGCATTTCAGAGTACTGAAGGCCTCAGTCTATGTTCTGCAGAGGAGATAAGAGGGTTTATAAATGTAGCCAGTTAGTTGAATAGAGGTGGATTAAGACAGCTTGCTTTCCCTACTGCTGTTCCAGTGCCCACAGAGCCTCACCCCTCTTATATTCACTTTTATTCCTTTTCGACCCTTTAAGTCACTTTGTATTTCTCTGCCTCCTTATCTACAAAGACTGGCTTATAATAGTTGCTCAATATATGTCAATTAATGAATGCTGGACACCAATCAATCACAAGCTGTCAGTTATGGTCCTCAGATACCTGACCCTATTTCTATGTTTTTTTCCCCTTGCTATTGCCATACCTGGAGCTCTTTGGATTGTTTAGTGCACCACTATATTAGGAATTTAATTAAAGTATATCTGTGACAGGTGCATTGCTTTGTGCTTCTAACTGTAGGTGACAGGAAAAAAAATTTTTTAAGTTGATTTATTTATTTTGAGAAAGAGAGAGAAAGCACAAGCAGCATAGGGGCAGAGAGAGAGGGAGTGAGGGAATCCCAATCAGGCTCTGCACTGTCAGCAGAGAACCCAATGTGGGGCTCGATCCCAAAACAGCAAGATCATGAACTGAGCTGAAATCAAGAGTCAGATGCTTAACCGACTGAGCTACTCAGGCACCCCTGTGACAAAATTTTTAAGAATTGGTGGCATTAGAGGTTTCACTTCTTCCTATTACATAAGCCAAGTCCTCTAACATTTCTTCTGCCCTTAATTTTCTACCCTTTCATCATGCTTCTAAAGACAAACCATGTTTTAAATTATAAAGTCCGGGAGTAAATACCTGTGTAAGAATGCCTGACTAATTCTGAGAATAAAGTGACATCTTTATGCTTATTGACAAGATTGTTCACATATCTCAGGGAGTATTACATTTGTTTGATTTTCTGCATGTTGCTTCTATTGCCATGTTAAATAAATCTAAGCGATGATGCATTCAAAATGCAACTTTATTTTTAAAATGCATTAAGTGTGGTTAATTTTAGCCTGCCTGAGCATAGAAAGCTGGTCAAGACCCCTGGCTTTTGTACTCACTCTTAAGTAATGGACACCTCCATAGTCATTTGACATCCCCCAAACCATCTTAATTCAATAATTACAACATCCAGTCAGAGATATTACTCATATTACTAAATGTTATTTAGCATTAAAACCTTTTCCCCTTGTTCAGCTTAGAGTGACTTAAGGCTAGAAGCCTGCAATGGGGAGAGTGACAGGCTGGAGTTTTCTTTATTTTTCCACACTGGGCTTCTCTTTCCCTCACCCCCCACTTACGAGCCAATTCCTGACCCCTCTAGGGGAGAAGAGAGAGTTGGAGGGGGATGAATGGTGGGAAAATAGAAAAGGTCTTACTCCCATTGTCACTCCTGTAAGCTGGCTTCATAATTTCTGGACCTGGCTGAGAAAAGCCAGCTCTTTCTCTCAAGAGGTGTTTTCATGGTCTCTTCAGAGGTTCCCTGATTGACACTCTCATGGCATTTTTCATGACATTGGTAGATGCATCTCTATTCTAGGCTGTCACTTGCAAATCTTCTTATAGCCCCTCACAATTCTGAATTAATTTCCAGTTTCTTGTTACTAAGATCCTCCACTCTGCTGTGTGGCCCTTTAGGACAGGACATAAGATGATCCCACAGTAATTGTGTCTCCCACATGACTCATATCTGGTCCACTGAAAAAACACTCATGTATCTGTTGACCAAGCAAACTCTGGAAGTTCAGGCTGCTCCTGATACAGCCACTCTAACCCTGTTGACACTGGGATGCTTCACCTTCCACAGACATCAGTCTTTGTGTCTCTCAACTCCCAGCACTGCCAAGGTTCTCCAAGTCATCCTGAGAGGCTGAGATGGTGGAACTAACACCCATCTGCCAGTGACAGCAACTTTCTCAAGGAAATGCCATCGACACATTTTCTTTCTATTCCACCCTCTCTCTCATTTATTATCTCTGATTTTGTTGAAGGCCTCCAGGTCCTAGAAGTAGCTCTCCATCATTTCCTTTGTAAATTCTTCCAATGAGAGCCTGTATCACACTCTGGCTTTCTGTTGGCACTTCAGTCAAAACTGAGACAAGAGGAGTCCCTCTCTAACATTCTGTTGAATAACCATTTCTATACCAGGCTCCTGGTTCTGGTCAATGCTGATAACCACCTATAAACAAATGAAGAAACTGAAGCCAAAAAATGTGTATAAGAAATATATGACAAGTCAAACACATCTAAAATCTAAACAGTCCTCAAATAGTCTATTTTATTTGATTCATGCAAATTTCCTCCTATAAAAATCCTGCTTACCTTTGAATAATCCTTGAAACTGGTATAGAGGAAGTATTAGTTGTTGTCACAAATGAAAATTGTACCTCTACAGAAAGCAGCACTATGGGGCATCTGAATGGCTTAGTCGGTTGAGTGTCTGACTCTTGGTTTCAGCTCAGGTTATGATCTCAGGATTTGTGAGACTGAGCCCTGCATCAGGCTCTGTGCTGACCGCATGAAGCCTTCTTGGGATTCTGTCTCTGTCTCTCTCTTTCTGTGCCCCTCTCTAGTTCACACACACACACACACACACCCTCTCAAAATAAATAAGTAAACTAGAAAAGAAAAGAAAAGAAAAGAAAAGGAAAGAAGAAAAGAAAAGAAAACAACACTAAAGATTAGAAGTGACCCTTGGTCAAAGATTCCTGCCTTCTCAAAGGTTGGGTTTACCCTTTGGGTAGTTACTTTTTTCTTGGCTTGATTCTTCACCTAGAACCTTGAGAATATGTCTTCGTTAGGAAGTGCAAGAGGCTGGCACATCAATTCTTTCCTTCCCTTCTGGAATTATACACATAAACTCCCATATAAGTGCGTTGGTGCAAGGTAACAAAAGACAGAGTTATTAAGAGAAAGAAAAAGCAATGCAAATAAGGTATTAGACCATGGGAGGATCCCAGCAGTCCCAAATCCTGCATTACTCAAAACATAATTCTCCAAATGTCATTTCAAATTTCTGGATAAAGGACCTTTTCCTACTGGGGCCTACTGTCACCTCCACTGTGCTCTGTTGGCATAAGCTGCAACCATGTGCTTGGTTATTTGCCTCCTGTTGGCAAAATTGTTCCCACATGGTCTACCCCTTCCCCCACACACGTGCTCTGTCCCCACAAAGATGCTGTGGCCTGGCCCACTCACCTCCCTCTTCCGGAACCCAATCTCATGCTGAATTAATTCTTGGCCTGCTCCTCTGGATCCAGTGACCTTTATTGTGCACCTGTTCTAGGAAAGTTACTGAACTGGACAGGACTCTTCTGGTTGCAAATGATAGAAAGTCGGTTTGAACTAGTTAGGCAAAAGGGTGAATTTATTGACCCAAGATCAAGGATAGGTGGGGGTTTAACTAGTGCCATAGGAGCCAGGGACTCATTCCACCAGGTTTCTCTACCTCTGCCCCTTATCCTCCCTCTCTGGCCTTATCTCCATCTGCAAATTTTCGTCTTCCACAGACTGGGAATATGGCCATGACAAGGATCATATCTTCACAGATTTCCAGAGAGAAAGGACCTCCATCTCTCTCAATTCTAGGTGTGCACAGAAAGTTCTGGAGAAAGATTTTGGCCCACAAAGTATGAGCTCATCTTCTGGGCCAATCACTGAGGCCAGATGGGCAGGATCAGGGCAGCTTCTGCTGTGGAAAAAGGAGATATGGGGCAGTGCTTCCAGGAAGATGGCAGTGAGCCAGGCAGTCCCCACAACAGATGTCCACCAAAGGCATAATACCAAGCAAGACATTAATGAAAGGGAAACCTAACATTCTCCTGAATTAGGTAATACTTCCAAACAACCTCTTTTAACAAACTTCCACTCATACACTAAGCTGCCAAGAGAAAGAACTCATTCCTTGAGGCCATCTGCCACCTGGATAGTGGGGACCCATGCCCAAAGGAAAAATCCCCACATCATTCAGAACTCCTATGTCTTGACTGGGAAAGAGTTAGGGAAGTTAGATAAAGAGTTACAGTGCAAGTCAGAGCATTTCTGGGAGTCTCAATATTCTGATAACACCCAATTTTATTTGGTTTATCAAATTTTCTCTCTATAAAAATCCCTGCTAACCTTTGAAGAGTCTCTGAAAATGGCATAGAGAATGAACTAGCTGTTGACAAAAACTGGAAATATAGATCTTCAGGAAACTACATGAAAGTTTAGAGGTGGCTCTGTGCCAGGAATTCTGTGGTACCTTGACTCTCATATCTTCTTTGTGGGGGCTTAGATCTTGCTTGGGTCCTGGCTCCTGGCCTCTGGCCTCCCCATCCTCTGCTATCAGGACAAGCAGGGCCTCCTCTAAAAGCCACAATCTGCCATTATCAGAGGATTCCAGGCCTCTGATTATTCCTCAGTTTGTACCTCAGTTTGGCATGGTACCTCAGTTACGGGCTTGGGACATATATAATTGAAACAAAATTCTAATTGTATCTAATTTCATGTTTAAAGGCAAAAAATCAAACTACTTCCCTAGACATAAATGTTACTTTTATTATCAATTTTAAATTACACAACTAATGCATCCAGCTTCTTCCTCCAGGAATTTATTTTCTTCTTCCTGGTGTATATCCTCTAGTAATTCTTATGGAAACATCCATGAGTAATAAGCTTCCTGAGAACTAATATGTCTGAAAATGTTTTCGTCTACTCTCATATTTGAATGGCAATTTCATTGTACATAAAATTAGAGTCAAGACTATTTCCTCTCAGCTTTTTGATGCTGCTCTAATACTTCGATGTATACAATGATGTTGCTGATGAGTATGCTGTCAATATGACTCCATTTTTTGGTAGGTATTCTGATTTTTTTTTGTCTTGCTTTTAGGATTTCCCATTTAGGCTTGACATAACAACGAAATGTCTAGAACTGTATTTTGTGACCATTGTTTGTATTGTTGTGTTTGTTCCTTGGTGAGTCCTTTTAATTGTAGGACTTAAGTTTTCCTTCAGGTCTAGAATTTTTTTTTTGGCTTTTATGTCACTAAAATATTATTTTCTCTGCATTCTCCATATTCTCTCAAGTTTGGATTTCTATTGGATTGATGTTGATTTCCAGCCCTGTTCTACATGTTTGTTTGTTTTTAACTTTTCTTTTGTACTGTTCCTTTACTTCTTCCACTTGTGCTATATTCTAGAATAATTTCTTGGTGTAATCTTTCAGATGACTAATTTACTCTTTCATTATGTTCATTTATTTATTTATTCAGTCCATTTTTGAGACTTTCTTATTTCAAAGGCTTATTTCATTTCCATTTTATCTAACTGGTTGTATTTCATAATCATTCTTCCTAGGTTTTTGAATGCAATATATTTCCTTACCTCTCTGATGATTTAAAAAAAAGCTCAAGTTACAGTCCCACATGACTTCTGCTAGTGTAAATGCTTTCATTTGTCTAGTTTCTGGTTTTTGTTTTTGTCTTTTTTGTTTTTTGAGAAAAGCCTCTCTTTTATAGAGTTAGTGTTCCTCAAACTTTGAGAATATTTTCATCTTTCTTAGGAGTTTTTTTTTAATTCAACTGTAATTAACATACAGTGTTATATTAGTTTCAGGTGAGCAACATAGCGATTCAACAATGCTATATATTACTCAGTGCTCATTGTGATAAGTGTACTCCTAATCCCCTTTATCTATTTTTTCTATCCACCCCCGCCCCCCACGTCCCCTCTGGCAACCACAAGTTTGTTCTCCATATTTAAGAGTCTGGTTTTTTGTCTGTTTTTTCTTTGTTTATTCATTTGTTTTATTTTTAAAACTCCACATATGAGTGAAATGATAAGGCATTTGTCTTTCTCTGACTTATTTCACTTAGCATTATACCTTCTAGGTCCATCCATCCTGTTACAAATGGCAAAATTTCATTCTTTTTTAGAGTTGAGTAACATGTCAGTATATATATGCATCACATATTCTTCATCCACCCATCTATCAACAAACACTTGGGTTGCTTCCATATCTTCTAAGTAATGCTTCAATAAACCTAAGGGTGCATGTATCTTTTCAAATTTGTGTTTTTGTTTTCTTTGGGTAAATACCCAGTAGAACGATCACTGGATCCTGTGGTAATTCTGTTTTTAATTTTGGGAGAAACCTCCATACTGTTTTTCACAGCTCTTGAACCAATTTACATTCCCACCAAAAGTACACAAGCTTTCTTTTTTCTCCATATCTTCACCAACACTTGTCATTTTTTATGTGTGTGTGTGTGTGTGTGTGTGTGTGTGTGTGTGTTTTAATTTTAGCCATTCTGATAGGTGTATAGTGATATTTCATTGTGGTTTTAATTTGCACTTCCTTGATGATTAGTGATGTTAGCATCTTTTCATATGTTTGGTGGCCATCTGTATGTCTTCTTTGGAAAAGTGTCTATTCAGCTTTGCCCATTTTTAATTGGATTGTTTGGTTTTGGGGGGTTGAGTTGTATAATTTCTTCATATATTTTGTATATTACTCCCTTATGAGTTTGTTTTGGTAGCTGAACTTCTCTTCTAGATTTTCTAACTCTCTTTGTACAGCCTGGAGGAGGGGGAGCTGCCATTTCCAGGGAGAATGATAAAGGAATGAGCCATGACACTAGGTGAAGCACAGATACTCCTGACTCTTCTGCAGTATTGAGCACACCTGGAGGAACTGCCTTGTTACTCTCTCCCAAGCTTCAACTGCTCCTGGGTGGAAATGGGTATACCTGGTATGTGTGTGCATGTGTGTGTGTGTGTGTCTGTGGCTCAGTCTGTCTATTGCCACTCTGGTACACTTGTTAATTATGTGCTTTCCATTTTTCAAGTTTTCATTAGTTTCTTGTGAGGTAAAGGTTCCTTTCAATTTTTATTATGCCTATATAATTTATATATATTTTTAAAATCATTTGTATGGATTTTGTGTGGGAGAAGTGTTTGCTAATTCTACATTCCACCATTTTGAAACTAGAACTTTCTTTCTTTTTTTTGTTTTTTTGTTTTAAGCAAACACTTACTGAGCTCACTATGTATTGAGCACAGGTAGTCATGGGAGTTAGAATAGTCTCCTCATAGAGCTTTTTTTTTCCTGCCACTTTAATGCAAAATTCAAATTGGAAAGCAAAAAAATAAAAATAAAAACCATTGAGTTTAAGGAACACTCAATAATCAGCTCAAAATGTCAGATCAATTATATCAAGCCAAGTAAGGTGTCAAGAAAATAGATAAGATATGAGCTATAGGCAAAAAATGTTCTCTGATTCTCCAGTCTCTTCATAATCCTCCATGTATAGCGTGATCATATGTCCCGATTTGCCTGAGTTGGTTCCAGTTTATGCCTGGTTGTCCTGGTGTAATTACTAACAGCATCCTTTTCATTCTCAAAAATATCCTTGCTTAGACTATAAATTATATGATCACCTTATGAAGACACCATATGAAGATAATCAGAGAATGAACATCACTTATTGGTGATAACATGTGGAGAGTTGGGGGTGCAGAGAGGAGGAGTGGCAAGTTACCATTCATTCATTCATTCTTCATTTCTTCATTCCTTCAACAAAGATTAACTGAGGCTTTACCATGAGCCAGGCAGTGTGCTAAGTGTCGGATATGAAGTGATGAACAGCACAGACACACCCATGGACCTGTCTCTGAAAAAGAACTACCAAACTAACAAATCTATTTCTTAGATACAAGCTGAAGATGAATTATATGATCTCTCTGTATCTTTTTCTAGTTCAAGAACTTGGTAAAACATTGTCGACCCTATGTCTACTCAATCATACACTGACAGAGAAGTAATATGTTAGCATATGAAAAGCACACCATCATTTAAAAAGAAAGATGAAATACTTATCTACCAAACAAGGACAAAGCAGGGGGATGTGCAGTTAGAAATGGATTTGAAGTCACTGGATGGCCAGTTTGGATAATTAAACAAACAAAACATACCACCAGAAGAATTATCTAGATTGATGATTAGCATGGTTTTGAATTCAAAGGATAATTTCACCACCTTTTTCTTCACTTAGGCACTGAGATAATGTATATAACAGATCGATCACTTGCAATTTTCTGCTCATTATGCTCAACCCCTCTTCATCAAATTCCCCACTCAGCATGCACATTGCCACAAAATCAAAAGCAAAAAGCAAGTTGCAATGGCAACCACTGTTATTCTTTTATTTTTTTTTAAAATGCAATTCCCTCAAAGAATTTGAATATCAAGTATTCCTTTTGTTATTTTATTTAAACAAAATTTTGCAAGGAATTTTCCTCTTCTTTCCTAGAGATCAGTATTCCTAGAAAGACTCTCACTGCAAACCCCAGGGGAACTTCGAAAATGTCAGGAGCTTCTTAAATGGTGTGAAACCCACTTACAGCTTATTTCTTATAAGCTTTGATGTGGAAATGGGTATTTTTAAAAAATCCAGTGGCAATAGGAATGCCTTGTTTGTGATATTATCCATAGTCACTTAACCCCTGGTGAGAAATACAGCTAGAGCCTTCAAAGGTGGGGGTTCCATCCTGCATGATGATTTTCTCCTCTATGGATTATAATCCTCATCTTGGTCCCAGATTTTGCACAGATGGATTACAAAAGGAGAACAGGTACTGCAGAACAGTCAATGCAAATCTATCTTTATTATTAGAAAAAGAACTCAAATTCAATGGTAGCCAAGAAGATTATCAAGGTAAATATAAATGTCTAGATAGTATCTATGTAGATAGTAAATAAAGCACCTATGCTATCGTGTGTGTCTCTTTGCTTAGAAATATTCAGTGGCACTCTTAGTATAGACAGCAATCATCTAGATTCATATTCCTTTCCTAGCCTCATGTCCACCTGTTTTTGGGCCTGTCCCACACCCAGGGCATACTGAAGTATTGGGGTCTCTGACCCATCAACTCCTTTAGGTTCTCCATGGCTTTGCACACTTCCTCATAAATCCAGAAAACCCTTCTGCCACTTCTCTACCTAGCAAACTCCTACACGCCCTCCATGGACCTGCTCAGTCAACCCTCTTCTCTGAAGGCATTACTGAGTTTCTGTAGCAGAGTTATTCACTTGCTTGACTGCATCCATAACTCTATCATTAATACCATTACAGCTTGCATTACATACTATTATAGTTATTTATTTCTTCTGGAAGACAGTAGAAATCATATTCTTTTTCATTATGTCAGTTCCTTACAGTGTTTGGCAAATGATATGCTCCTTACATATTCACTGAATAAATTATTAAACATTTCTTTGCTAAATAATATAATTTATGACCATTAATAAAACCTTTGTCTATAAACTAGCAGATTTCGTTTCTGTTTATTTCTACCACACTGGGATGTATCTGTGTATGTGCAGATTATCTGTGTAAATTCCCAGACTGTTTCATGGTGTTAAATAAAAGAACAACCAAGATACTCTCATAATGCTTGCAGAGCCAGGACAAAGTGCTTTTAGAGAAAGAGGGTGAGAAGGGCATCAGGGTGGGCAGAGCAGAGTCCCTCACCAGGGCCCACCCAAGTCAATATCAGGATGTTCTAGGAAGTGACAGCACCGCTCCCAGTGACCTGCACATGTTTGACTCACATTTACAGAAGAATTTGAGTAGATGCCAAGTCAGTAATGTCTAGAAATGATGACTCTGGAAAGAGCTGTCTCCTCCTTTTTTTTGTTTTTTTGTTTTTGAAAAAAAATTTTTGTTTATTTATCTTTGAGAGAGAGAGAGAGAGAGACAGACCATGAGCAGGGGAGGGGCAGAGAGAGAAGGAGACACAGAATCCAAAGCAGGCTCCAGGCTCTGAGCTGTCAGCACAGAACCTGACACAGGGCTTGAACCCATGAACCACTAGATTATGACGTGAACTGAAGTCAGATGCTTCACCGACTGAACCATCCAAGTGCCCCGGAGCTGTCTCCTCCTGAAGGAGCTTTCAGAGAGTCAAAAATTTCCTGGGTGAGACTACGGATCTCCAAAGTGGATTCCATGACCTGCATGTGGAAGTCGCCTGTCACCCTCAAGCCTACCCACACCCCTGGCCAGAGGCACCAGCAGCCTTGTCTGCCTGAGTCCACCCAATAAACCCACTGGCTAGAGTCTGGTCTCCTGGACCTGTAAGAATACTTTGCCATACACTTGAACTTCCCCCAGTCCTGGCTAATTTCGACGTCCTAGATAATGAAATGATTTGGAAACACTTCTTCCTCTGAGTGTGACTTTGAATGTCTTCAAAATTAAAGAGATATTTACCAAATTACTCCTTGGCAAGTAGCAGAGTATAGTGCTACAGTTCTCAAAGTTCATTGAGCCCAGATCACTTTCTTCCAATGACAATGTAAGCATAAGCCCCAAATATAAAATAAACAAAAGTGGAACTGCTCTGGTTAAAGCAAGAGTAGGATCCCTACTTGCTCAGGCTACTAGCCCTACTAGAGTTCTATGTGCTCAGCCTCCCCCTGAATGGCTCTGAGGATCCCTAAGGAGTCCTCAGAGAACACTGACAGACACAGGTGTAATTGGATTCCGTTAGGCTCTGCCACCAACCCTCTGCATTACTGGCGACCTCACCTAATCCAGCTCTCCCCTGCTGGCTCTTGGCATCAACGCTTTCTTGCCCCCTCCATTGCATTATTCTCACCAAAATCACAAACATGCTCCAGCACGTCTCATTTCCTAACCTCCTTCCCTTGACTCCAGCTTACCACCCAGTTTCTCTGCTCCCCTTCTCAGCAAACTCTACATACTGCATTGACTTTCTCACCTCCTGTTGTTTCTGAAATATATTTGACTCTGTCTACTTCTTTCTATCTCCTCTGCCACCACCAAGTCCAAGTCAACATCATCTCTTGCCTAAACAACTGCAGTAGGCTCCTATCCAGTCCTCCTGTTGCCACTCTTGCCTGCCTAGCGTCCATTCTCCATGGGGCAGCCAAATGTTTTGAAAGCATAAATTAGGTCATGACACCTGAGGATTCAAATATTTCAGTGGCATCTCAATGTATTTAGAGGAAAATCCAAACACCCTCTCATGGTGTATACAGCTTTCTTCCCATTTCTCCAGTGTCAATTCAGACCACCGTCCACCCAGCTGCTCTGGCTGTTTCCTGAGTCTGGAGGGTTCTTGTCCCCTTCTGCACCTGCCTGATGCCTCTTCAATATTTTTTTGTCTTAACTTATATATGCTATCTTCTCAGAGAGGCTATCCTCAACCTTATGAAGCAAAGTTTTGTCCTCATTTCTCTTTTTCTCATTCACCCTAATTATCCCCTTGACAGTACATACCACAGCCAACAGTTATCTTGCTAACTTATTTTCATATGTATTTGTCCCTTCCACTGGAATTTAAGCTGCATAAGAGTTGGAACATGTCTTTCTTGTCTACCTACATGGTCCAGGGCCTGGCACAGGTCCCAGCACAGGACCTCATACATAGGTTAACTTCTTTTTATTATTCTTGCAAAAACAAAGTCCATTTGGGCTGACAAAACTGGTCCAAAAGTAGATCATGGTGATAGATGCAGAACTCTGTGAATATGCTAAACCCCACCAAGTTGTACGCTTTAAGTGGGTGAAGTGCATGGTACATGAGTTACACTTCAATAAAGCTGTTTTTTAAAAATTAAGTCATTTTATCTTTTTTAAGTCTTAGTTTCCATATTTGCAAAATTGAGTAATAATTACCGAGAGAGAGGAAAGGATGAGTGTAATTTTCATAAGCTTCTGTTAATTTTACCCTAATCACTCTATACACCCCTGCAGGGAGCAGGTGGGGGTTCAATCCTGCAGGGCATAGCACACCTCAGCAAGGTCCCACAGAGATGCATTTGTCCACCACCTCCCGGCTGTCATTGTTTGAGGACTGCTCCCACAGACATTTGTTCCATGGCACTTTGGCCTGTCCTACACGGGTCAAGCACACTCCTGTGGGGGAGGCAAATGCTTGCAGGAATAAGACAACATAGAGCTGGAGTCACACACCAATGGGGTCTTCTGTGCTCCAGATGATGTCATCTCCCAGGCACACACCAGCCCAGAGGCAGCATTCAGGGAGGAGCTGCCCACCTCCTGTGGTACTTGGTGATCAGTGATGGGCAGGCAGACCTGCGCTGAGTTGCTCTGGACTCTGGCCCTTCTTGAGTCTCTTCATTAACACCTCCTGAAAGCCAAGGTAAATTAGAATCCTCTGGACCTCCTTATCACAGGAGTCCTACTAGTCAGGAAGAGCTCTGGATTCCATGGTGGAAGTTACTGCTCTACAGAATGTGTCTAGAAATCTGAGAATTCTGGTTTAATCAATATGAGACACTTCCTGCTGTCTTTCGTGCCTTAATATTTGCTACAATTCCAGTTCAATTCGAACTTTTCTTACCCTATAAAGCCCACACCTTCTGGCAGTATTTTTTTTTTTTTTAATTTGAGAGAGGCAAAGGGAGAGGGAGAGAGAGGATCGTAAGTAGGCTCCACACCAAGTGCATAGACTGACACGGAGCTAGATCTCACGATCGTGGGATCATGACCTGAGCCGAAATCAAGAGTCAGATGCTTAGCTGATTGAGCCACCCAGGCATGCCCCCAGCACTTTTATCCTGTCCTAAACATGCAGATTTATCCAGGACATTGTAAATGGTAACTCTTAAATAAGATCAGAAAGATAAGTAACTTACTGTAGCACACAAACATGTATATAATTTTTAGAGACTCTCTCTCTGTACTTGATACTTGAAAATTTATAGTTAAAGCTATGTCAGACATTGCAATTAAAATGATTCAGTGATACAATATTGCCTTGAAGTTTCCGCTCATAAACTTAATGCTGCGAATGTTACCTTTCTGTACACTCAGGATTTCACTTTAGCTGTGTTCTGTTCTGATCTTTGTAAGTTATTTTAAAGATTGAATGCACCTGCCCTTTGCTTTGTTAAGTGTGTTGGAGTGACTTTTGGTCAAATATAATAAAATTCTACCCCTATTTCAGCTTACTGATCTTGCCTTCCTTACCTATCTCATACTCCTTGTCTACTCTGCAGAAGTTGCCATTGTTGAGATCTATCCCCCATAGCTCCATCCTTACTTGTTTGAAAAGTGCCCTTGATAATCAACAGAAACCCACATGGGGGCTGAAAGAGTCCACTCTGATGCCACTTCAGCTCCCAACTCAGGGTGGAGTGAGCTACCCCATATGCCCCAGAAATGGCCCTGGAGAATAGGGCGCCTTCCACTTTTTAGTTCTACATGGTATTTGCCAGTTCTTTAGCCTTGTTTATCTTACCAGTGCCAATATCCAGGGTGGAAAGTCTATCAGTTCACAACCACGTGAGACCATCACATTAGCGTGTCCCAATTCTTCCTTCTGGGCCTTCGTTCATGCCCAGCTCAGCCAGGAATGCCCTATTCCGCTTGTCTTGTCCTCAGTTTTCTCCACCTATTTAGTAAGGATTGACTGATTTTTGTTATAGAGCAGGCACATTGCTAGGCACTGAAGACACTGTTGTAGGTGAAATGGACATATGACCCCATGGAGCTTAAGTCTAGCTAGAGGAGAGAAACAATGAAAATGCAAGGTACAACTAAGTAAATAAATGCATGATTACACATTGAGAAAGTTATTAGAAGATATTTTTAGGGTGTCATTGGGAAGACATATCTGTGGAGGAGTAACAGGAAAGAGCAAGGAGAAAGTCCCAAACAGGGCAACAGAATAGATTAGCTAAGCACACAGGACCCATAGTCAGCTAGCATGGGTCCAAATTCTACAGCTACTACTCTCTATGTGTTCAGTCATAAATAAATTATTGGACTTTAATCCTTAATTTTCTCTAATCCTTAACTTTCTTATCTGTAAAATGAAGATAATAACACCATCTAACCCTAAAGATATTGAGAAGATTGAACTAATTATGTAAATCCTCTGGCACAAAGAATGTGCTCAGTAAATGTTAACTATGAGTTATTATTACTAAGCTGAAAGCAGATGGCCAAGTAGGGGTTAAACCATGACAGGCGTTTGCGGGAAAAACACTCCAAGAAGAGGGAACAATATGAGCAAAGGCAATAGAGCTCAGTTTATTATAGGGTCTAGGAAAGGTGTTGCTGGAATTGCATGAGTGACAGGAAGTTGGCTATGGGATGAGATAAGAAGTAACCATCTAGTGGCTGTGGGCTTTCTCAGTTGCATGAGTGCCAACCAGAGAAGGCAGATGCTGGGTTCATCCAGGATTGTGTGGGGTTTTTTTCCCGCACCTAGAATGTGAAAGAGGAAGAGAGGGCAAGGATGTTGAGAGTATTTGTAACAGAACGGTTCTAATGAAAGACTATGAAATCTAAGCTAGATAGGAGAGAAAAAAAAGGACAGGAGCTATTAGACAGAGTGAATATAGAAGAGAGAATGAATTAGTGGCATCAACTAGATAGGAAAATGAAAGAAATACTTGAGTAAGTGAGCTAGGAAGACAGGAGGATAATGTAATAAAGCAGGGTCTCTAGATTCATTGCGAGGTAGTCTATTCTCTGGGGTGATAAAATCCAGGGTGCAACTCTGGGATCAAAGAGCTGAGATCATACGGCTGTGACTCTGGTCAAGGTAATGGGTGGGGATGAAGTCAAAAAACAAAGGGGCCGAGGTATTGAATGAATTATCCATATGCAACAGTGCCAGTGGCCAATGTGGTGGCTTTATGCAAGTTAAAAAATGGCACCTCTTTCACAAGATGTTTTACCATCACCCACCAGAATTTGTCAAAATAACTATGCAGATCAATGGTAGAGATGATGGTGGAGTTGGTCCCCCAGACTCGCACAAGTTTTAGTGGCAGCCCTGTCTGGTGTGTGTCGAATGTAGCAAAAATAATAGGAGGTCAGAGTGCAGAGGAAGAAGATATTCTAGGAACCAAGTAATCAGCAGAAATGAACAGAAAGTGACCAGAGGTTGTTGGTTGACAGCAACGAGCAGGAGGAGAGTGGAGGAGTGCTAACGGTATAGAAGCAAGAATGGGGTGCACGAACAGGATACCCACTTCCTCACACCTGGGTACTTGGGATCTGGGAAACAAGTCGGCTCTGCATGAAACGGTGGTAGGAAATAGTAGGGTTTTTTTGTTTCCTAAGATTTAGCTAAAATATTTTCTCTTTCATGAATCATTTCCTGATTTTCCCAGCTGGAAATAATTCTTTTCTTCCCTGAAATCTCTAGAAACGAATCGGTGCCTCTTTTATCTCCAGTTTATTTTCTATTTTAACTCTAAGTCATTTTGGTAGGTTCTTATCTACCCCAACAGCATGTTTGCTCCTTGAGAGTGGAGCTCTGGTTAACACAACTTTGTATCTGTTATAATGCTGTCTCTTAATTTATTTAGTTGTGGTAGGAACCTAGTAAATATTGAGTGAATGAGTGAATGAATATTACTTTTTCTTTTCGTTCCCAAATCTTAGTGAAAAGAATTGGACGTGTTTATTTATTTTTTTTTTTAATTTTTTTTCAACGTTTATTTATTTATTTTTGGGACAGAGAGAGACAGAGCATGAACGGGGGAGGGGCAGAGAGAGAGGGAGACACAGAATCGGAAACAGGCTCCAGGCTCTGAGCCATCAGCCCAGAGCCTGACGCGGGGCTCGAACTCACGGACCGCGAGATCGTGACCTGGCTGAAGTTGGACGCTTAACCGACTGCGCCACCCAGGCGCCCCTGGACGTGTTTACAAACCTGCTTTATCCATGTTGTACCTACGGTCACTGTAAATGTGAACTTCAAGTTTCGCAATCTGGATACAAGGTGTCATGAGAATTGTATTTCATGTTATTTAATCTCCTTGGTGTAATGGAGTTATTCTTTCTATTGTAATTTTTGTGTAGCACCAACAATGCTATGCTATTAATTATAATAACTTCATTGGAATGAATTATCTTTTACAGCTTGCATTTTTAAGCAATAAAACAAAAATTCCATGTTATTTGAAACAGTTATTATAAAAATAATCATATTGTGAATTGTTTCCCCTTATTTAGGTTTTTAAAGTATTTTTATTGTCTTGAGTTAGAAATCTCATATGGAATTGTTTCTTCATGAAATCAATTACATATTTTGAATGTACAATAATATGCTTCAGCCCAGTATGACAATTGAAAACTGTAAGGTTTGTCTCTGTTTTGAGATAGTAGAATATATAAATAATTATCTGGGGAGGACGGGGACAGAGAAATTGCTTTAATGCCCCATATTGGTAATTAGTCCTTTTTTTATTATAAAGAGTATATTCTTATCCTTGAATAGTAAATAAAAGACTATTTAAACATTTCTCCTTTGGTTTCTTAAAAAATATCATCTTGGGGGCGCCTGGGTGGCGCAGTCGGTTAAGCGTCCGACTTCAGCCAGGTCACGATCTCACGGTCCGTGAGTTCGAGCCCCGCGTCGGGCTCTGGGCTGATGGCTCAGAGCCTGGAGCCTGTTTCCGATTCTGTGTCTCCCTCTCTCTGACCCTCCCCCGTTCATGCTCTGTCTCTGTCTGTCCCATAAATAAATAAAAACGTTGAAAAAAAAATTAAAAAAAAATATATCATCTTGTTCCTAAAATTAAAAAAAAAAAAGTCCCTTCTAAGTCTCTTCCACAAATGGTGCTGGAACAATAGGGCATTTACATGCAAAAAGAGTGAATCTAGACACAGACGTTACACCCTTCACAACAATTAACTGAAAATGGATCATAGACTTAAATGTAAAATGCAAAACTATAACTCAAGAAAGATAACAGGAGAAAATCTTCATGACCTTGGGTAGGGAGATACTTTAGAGAAAAGCACGGGTGTGGGGGGGGGGGAGGGAGGGCACCTAGGTGGTTCAGTCCCTTGAGCATCCGACTCTGGGTTTCAGCTCAGGTCCTGATCTCATGGTCCTGGGATTGAGCCTGATGTCAGGCTTGGGACTCTCTCTGTCTCTTGCTCTCCTTCTGCTCCTCTTCCCTGCTTCTGCTCTAAAAAAATTGAAAATAAAATAAAAAATGAAAAAAACCCACAAAAGGCACAATCCATATATGAAATTAACTTCCAAGTGGGACTTCATTAAAATTAAAAACTTCTCTGTGAAGGACAATGTCAAAAAAAAAAAAAAAAAAAGAGAGAAGAGAAGCCGCAGACTGGGAAAAAACAATATTTGCAAAAGACACATCTGATAAAGGACTGTTACCCAAAATACACAAAAAAATTTTTAAGACCCTCCAGGAAACTTTTCCTGTGTTTCTTTTAAAAAATGTTTATTTGTTCTTGAGAGAGAGAGAGAGAGAGAGACAGAGTGCAAGTGGGGGAGAGGCAGAGAGAGAGGGCGACAGGGAACATGAAACAGGCTCCAGGTTCTGAGCTGTCAGCACAGAGCCTGACATGGTGCTTGAACCCACAAACTGCAAGATCATGACCTGAGCCCAAGTCAGACGCTCAACTGACTGAGCCACCCAGGTGCCCCTACAGAAAGAATTCTTAAAACTTAATAAAAAAATAATTTGATTAAAAAGTTGGCAAAAGACCTTAGCAGACATCTCACCAAAGAAGATACACAGATAGCAAATAATATGAAAAGATGGTTAGCGTCATATGTCATCATATGAGCTGCAAACTTAAATAACAACAAAATACCGCTACAGACCTATTAACAAGGCAAAAATCCAAAACACTGACAACACCAAATGTTGATGAGGATGAAGAGCAACAGGAACTCTCAATATTTGTTGATGGGAATGAAAACTGGTACAGCCACTTTAGAAGACAGTTTGGTGGTTTCTTACAAAAGTAAACATACTCTTATCATATGATCCAGCAATTGCTCTCCTTAATACTTCCTAGAATCAGTTGAAAACTTATGTCCTGCACAAAAACCTGCACATGGATATTTATAGTAGTTTTATTCAAAATTTCCAAAAACTCAGGAGCGCCTGGGTGGCTCAGTTGTTTGAGTGTCCGACTTCTGATGATTAGGTCATGATCTCGCAGTTCGAGAGTTTGAGCCCCACGCCGGCTCTGTGCTGACAGCTCAAAGCCTGAGGCCTACTTCAGATTTTGTGTCTCCCTCTCTCCCTGCCCCTCCCTTGCTTGTGCTCTGTCTTGTCTTTCTCTCTCTCAAAAATAAATAAACGTTAAAAAAAATTTTTTTTAATTCCCAAAACTTAGAAGTAACCAAGATGTCTTTTCATAGGTTGAATGGATAAATAAACTGTGATACATTGCTGTGGTAATGGAACATTGTTCAGTGTTAAAAAAATAGATGAGTTGTCAAACCAGAGGAAACATAAGCATATTATTAAGTCAAAGAAGCCACTCTGCAAAGGTACATATTTTACGAATCCAACTATATGACATTCTGGAAAAGGTAACACTATGGAAACAATAAAAGAATCAGTGCTAGGAGTTAGGGGAGGAAGGGCTGAATAGACAGACCATAGAGGATTTTTAGGGCAGTGAAACTACAAGCATACCTGCTTCACTTTATTAAGTTTCACAGATACTGTGTTTTTACAGGCTAAAGGTTCATGGCAGCCCTGTGCTGAGCAAGTCTATTGGCACCATTTTTTCCAACGATATTTGATCACTTTGTGTCTCTGTGTCCTATTTTGATAATTCTCATAATATTTCAAACTTTTTCATTACTATTATATTTGTATGATTACCTTTGATCAGTGATCTTTTCTTTTTTTCTTTTCCTTTTTTTTTTTTAAGAGAGAGAGAGGGTGCGAGTTGGGGAGAGGGCCAGAGAGAGAGAGAGAAAGAGAGAAACTTAAGCAGGCTTCACACTCAGTTCAGGGCTGGATCCTATGACTCTGGGATCATGGCTTAAGTGGAAATCAAGAGTTGGATGCTCAACTAACTGAGTCACGCAGGTGCCCCTGATCAGATCTTGGATGTTATTATTTTAATTGCTTTGGGGTGCCATGGATTGCTCCCATATATGACAGTGAAGTTAATCAATAAATGTTGTATGTGTTCTGACTGCCTTACCAACCAGCTGGTCCTCATCTCTCTCCCTCTCCTCAGGTCTCCTTATTCCCTGAGATGTAATAATATTGAAATTAGGCCAACTAATAACCCTACAATGGGTTCTAAGTCCCAGGTTTCTCACCTGAAATCAAAAGCTAGAAATGAGTAAACTTAGTGAAGAAGGCATGTGGCAAGCCAAGATAGACCAAGGCATTGCATCAAACATTTAGCCAAGTTATGAATGCTAAGAAAACTTCTTGAAGGACATTAAAAGTGCTACTATAATGAACACATGACTGATAAGAAAATGAAACAGCCTTATTGCTATATGGGGAAGTTCTAGTGTTCTGAACAGAAGATCAAACCAGCCACAACATTCTCTTGCCCCAAAGCCCAATTCCAGGGCAAGCCCCTAACTCTCTTCAGTTCTATGAAGGCTGAGAGAGCTAAGGAAGCTGTATAGCAAAGGCTCATGAGGTTTAAGGTGAAGCAGCAAATGATGTTGTAGAAGTTGCATCAAGTTATCCATAAGATCTAGCTCAGACTAAACAAAATATTTTCAATGCAGATGAAACAGCCTTATTTTGGAAAGATAGGCCCTCTAGGACTTTCATAGCTAAAGAAGAAAAGTCAGTGCTTGGCTTCAAACTTCAGAGAGCAGGCTGACTCTTGTTAGGTGGTAATGTAGCTGGTGACTTAAAGTTGAGGCCAATGCTCATTTACTATTCTGAAAATCCTAGAGCCCTCAAGGATGAAATTTATTAAATATACTCTGCCTGTACTCTGTAAATGGAACAACAAAGCCTGGATGACAACACATCTGCTTACAACATGGTTTACTGAATAACCCACTGTTACGGGATGCTCAGAGAAGAGATTTCCTTCCAAATATTGCTGTTCATTAACAGTGCACCTGTGCACACTGACTCTTGATATTGGTTTAGGTCATGATCTCACAGTTGTGACATCAAGCTCTGCATCAGGATCAGGCTGGGTCCGGAGCCTGCTTAAGATTCTCTCTCTCTCTCTCTCTCTCTCTCTCTCTCTCACAAAAAATGCACTTGTCACTCAAAAGCTCTGTTAGAGATGTACAATGAAATTCATGTTATTTTCATGCCTGCTAACACAATATCCATCCTGTGACCTATTGATAAAAGAGTAATTTTGATTTTCAAGTGTTATCGTTTAACAAATACATTTTGTAAGGCTATAGCTTCCATAGATAGTGATTCCTCTGATGGATCTGGGAAAAGTAAGTTAAAAACCTTCTGGGGAGGATCCACCATTCTATATGCCATTGAGAACATTCATGACTTATGGGAGGAGGTTCAAATATCAACATTAACAAGAGTTTGGAAGAAACTTTTCCAACCCTCATGGATGACTTTGACAGGTTCAAGACTCCAGAGGAGAAAGTAACTGAAGATGTGGTGGAAATAGCAAGAGAACTAGAATTAGAAGTAGAGCCTGAAGATGTGACTGGATTGCTACCACCTCACGATCAAACTTGAAGGGATGAGGCATTGCCTCCTATGAATGAGCAAAGAGAGTAGTTTCTTGAAATGGAATCTACTCCGGGTGAAGATGCTGTGAATACTGTCAATATGATAACATAGATTTAGAATACGACATAACCTTAGTTGATGAAGCAGTGGCAAGGTTTCAGAGAATTGACTCCAATTTTTAAAGAAGTTCTACTGCAGGCAAAATGCTATCAAACATCATCCCACGCTAGGAAGAAATTGTTTATGTAAGGAAGAGTCACAATGCAGCAAACTTCATTATTGTTTTATTTTAAGAAATTGCCTTGTCACCCAACACCTTCAGCAACCACCAGCCTGATTGGTCAGCTGCCACCAACATCAAGGCAAGACTTTCCACCAGCAAAAGGATTGTGACTCACTAAAAGCTCAGAGGATGGTCAGTATTTTTTAAGTGTATTTGTTTATTTATTTTGAGATCGAGAGCTCAAGAGTGAGTTGGGGAGGGAAAGAGAGAGGGAGGCAGACAGAGAGAATCCCAAGCAGGCTCCCCACTCTCGGGGAGGAACCCAATGCGGAGCCCAAACCCATGAACCATGAGATCATCACCTGAGCCAAAACCAAGAGTTGGAAGCTTAACCAAATGAGGCACCACCCAGGCACCCCAGCAATAAAGCATTTTTTAATTAAAGCATATGCATTGGGGTTTTTTTTTTATATGTAATGCTATTGCATACTGAATAGGCTACAGTACAATGTAAACATAATTTTATGTGTACCTGGAAACCAAAAAATTCACTTGACTCATTTAATTCCAATATTTGCTTATCGTGGTGGTTTGGAACAGAACCTGGAGTATCTTCAAGGTATGCCTGTACTCTGTATAATACTATAATGGTAGATACATGTCATTATACATTTGCCAAAACTCATAGAATGTACAATGCCAAGAGTTAACTCTAATGTAAACTACTAACTTTGGGTAATAATGATGTAGCTTCCTCAATTGTGATAAATGTACCACTGTGGATATTGTTAGAGGGGGAGGCTGTGCTCATATACAGGCAGGTAGTATATGGGAAATTCCTGTTCCTTCTGTTCCATTTTGTTGTGAACATAAAGCTTCTCTAAAAAATAATTTGTGTTAACAAACAAACAAGCCCTAGTCTTCGAGACAAAGATTATTCCTCTAGCAAGGTATTCCTGGCACTTCTTGAGGCTGACCTTCATTTATCTCTCCTACTTTATCTTCCACCACATTCCTCCATAGCACCATTCACCCACCTACATGTCTATAAAATATTTACTTAGGTTCTTTACATGTCAGATTTCTAGGTGCTAAAGCAAAATGGTAAAAAAGCAGACACTGTTATATTTATAACAGCAAATTGTAACCATCGATTTCTTTTTCATTTTAAGACTTTAAATTCCTTGAGGACAGAGATTTTATCTTGTTTACCAAAAGATAGGTATGCAAAGAAAGTTTGTGGTTAGATATATGAATAAATAAATACATGAAGTTTCCCTTGCTGACATTTTAAATTTTTGAGTTCAGTTTGCATATTTGCAATTCCTTCTGAAAATTTTCTTCTGAAGTGCATTTTAAAGTAAATGGACATTTATTAAGTATACATACATTATTAAATTATTGTCCTTACTATTCAGAACCTCCTGAGAAACTACCCAAGGGTGAAAGAGTATGTTTCATGTCTCATAAGTACAGCTTGCTATTTGCAACAGAGTTTATCCCCCTTTTGGAAAAGTGCAGAAGTGGATACCTTCCCTAACTGTTCCGGTTGACAATGACTGACAGAAGTCTTGGCAGAAGAAGAGTTTCAGAAATAGTTTAGTTTTGACTTTACTAATTAAAACAAGTAAGATTTCTGAGTCATCTCTCTTAGAGATCTTCTTACTTGGTCATGGTTTTCTTTTTACTTCCATCTACATAGGTTTAAAAAAAAAGATATTAGAACAATTTTTAAGAAACTTTAAAAAATACTTGCAAAACTTTTAATTATGGAAAATTTCAAACATATGCAAGAGTAAAGAAAGTAAAATCATGAATCTTCGTGGATAAGCACCCGTTTCAACTATCACCAACTCATGGTGGAATGTGTTTCATCTATATCCCCACTCATATCTCCAATCTCTGCTGGCCACCTGGATTGTTTTGAAGCAAAGTTGACCTGTAAATACATAATTCTAAAAGATAAGACCTCTTTTTAAGGAAAGTAATATGTGATGCCATATAATACCTAAACAAATTAATCATAATTCCCAACTATCACCAAATAACCTGTTAGCATTCAAATCTTTGTTTTACCCCCTAATTTTTAAATTTTTCAAATTTTCATTTGAATCAGTATCAAATATAGACCATTTGCAGCAGTTGGTTGATGTCTCAATACTTGTTTATTTTCCTCTCCTTCTTTTTTCCTTGCAATTTTTTTATTAAAAAGAATTCTGGTTTGTTTGTCCTGTAGAGTTTCTGGATTTGCTAATTGCATTCCACATCCCTGTATTCTATGTATGTCTTAACTTGGTAGCTATAGGTAGAGGGTGATTAGATTCAGGTTCAGTTCATGGCAGGAATACTTCATGGGTGGTGGTGTGGACTTCATTAGGAGGCACACAATATCTTGTTGTCTCTTGTGTGATATTAGCAGCTCATGGTAACCATTGACCAGATCTATTATTTCATTAGGGATTGTAAAATGATGATATTCTATTATTCCTTCTACAATTATTGGTTGCAATTTTTTAGAAAGAAACTTACCTTCTTCAACAATTTCATTATCCAGTGGTACAGTTTATAGAGGAAAATTAGAATAAATGCTTGACTCCTTCCCTTTATTTACCAGTACTCAAAAATTATAAATTGCTTCCCTGGTTCTTCTCCAAATTAACCAATGCCGTTTTTTTCCCAATGTCATTATGAATTTGAGAATTTAAATACATTTAATGTATTTCTTGTTTACTAGCTCATATACTTGATACTCCAGTCATCCCATGTTTGCATGGGTGAGTGGAGGCCCCTTCAAGTCGGCCCCTGGCTTTGCAGATATGACCTCAATATACTTTAACAGCTTCCCAGCTCTCACATAGGACACGCCAGGCTCTTCTTGCCCTGGACCTGAAGTCAGCCATTTCTCCACTAAGTCATGGTTCATTTTGTTGGGAAATGATTATCTAGAGAACAAAATCTGGGTACTAGAGGTGTTTATTGCTATTGGGTTTGTCACTGTTTTGAGGTCTTTTCAGTAGATAGAGTTAGTGTACAAAATATATTTATTTTAAGAATATAAACAAATATGGTAAATGCTTTTCATCTATTTTACTCAAGGTATCTGATTTTTGGAATGGACTATTTTAACATGTACTTTTGGAGTGACATTATTAGAGACTTTCAAACTTCAGACTAAAATAGTAGGAGATAGTGATGAGAATAGATTCCACTTAAAAAATTGTTCTTCTGATATGAGGTCCCTCCTTTAAATAAACCGTTCAGTTGAAAGGCACTTTAGAAATCTTACCAATGAATTTATGAAGAGTAGAATTGCTTGTAATATAAAATTATTTTAAAATCATCTTGAAGACAAAAACAAATACACAATTATGTTTTGTAAAAACATAAAATAGAGAAAGAGAGTACATACACAGCAAAATGATTTTGGAAAAACATGATGTCACTGAAAATAAATGTACTTAATTCAATATCCTTTGAAAAAATATAAAATTCAGGAAGTACATTAAGTTTTTCCTATAAATTCTTACCATGTGAAAGATATGTATACATAAAATTCTTGTATCAATTTTCTTCTTTAAAAGTTTGAAAGCTTATTTTAAATAACAGTATTTCCAGAGAGGGGGAAAAAAGGCCTCTTTTCCACATTATATACTATATCCTTAGCCTAACTAGTTTTGTTTCCAGAATAACAGGCTTATTAATTTCCAGCCTTATCAAATTTCCTGGTTATATCAGATTTGGATTAAGTAAAATATTTTTTAGACATCCCTGTTCATTTCTCTTATATTCTGTTACATCATGGTACATTAAGATTTCTGGGTTCATAATTTTTCAGCATTTTCATCCATTTTCAAATGGATGAGAGCAGAGAAGAGCAGAAATAGCTTTACCCCAGAGTCAATTTCCCATACATTCTAATTCAGGAGTGTGGAGGAGAGACAAATTATGAAGTCTCTATTTTTGTCACAGCCTTGCTCCCCACCATTACCTTCTCATCTCTGAAAGCTTCTCATCCTATCATTAAAAGGACTGCCAGCAATGTGTGCCTATATTTTGGCATTTAACTCATAACTATTGAGAACACGTACGCATTTCCCCTCCAGCTAGAGGATGAATAAATCCTTAACTGATCTAAAAGGAGCCCAGTCACCAAGTTCAGTGCCCACCATTTCCATTTCTCTGTGGCCTCTGATACTACTTGCCTGCTGAGAAAGTAGTATGGATCTAACCTTGCACAAAGAGCACATGTAGATGCCTGGACTGCAAGCTGCCTGGCCAAGCCAACCTGACACGGACAGCAAACGCCACACTGGGAATGACATCTTGCTCATGTGTGGTACCCAGGGTGTGGACAGAGGGGGAAGGGTCTCTCTCTCTCTCTCTTTCATGTATATATATATATATATATATATGAAAAATGAAAGCAAAGATTAAAGAAATGTAGGTAGTGCAGTTTGGTAGGAAAATGCTGTTTTTTGTTGGCACCACACCTGGTCGAGGGGGCTGAGGATGGAAAGAGGGGACACAAGGGTGCAAGAATCAATTGAAAGTCCAATTTTTAAGCTATGGACGCCCATTTTTTTCTCAGAAGACATGCCTTCATTTCATCCTATCCATTACTCTAACACAGACTCATTTCAAATGCACAATTAAATTTCACTGCAGTGTGAAGGAATTTAGGAATAAACAACATAGTTGAGGGGGAGGAGGGGAAATCACAAATATAATCTTGGGTTCATCAAATCTCTTAGCAGAAATCTAAAACAATAAATGCTTTCAGGTGGTCCCTGTTGCCATTTCACTTTCAGATCCTAAGAACTCCCTACATAAGTTTCATTGTTTCACTTCTGGGTCCGTGGCTTGTTGTTGTCTTTGTTGTTTTGTTTTGTTTTGTTTTGTTTTACCAGGGAGAAGAGAGGAGGGTGGAGAGGAGTCACCAACTCCTTTTGAGAATCTGATGCCTGCTAAGGATCTGATCTCCCCAGAAAAAAATGCAGACACACATTTTTACACACAGTTCAGAAGGCCATGGACCGCTACACTGTTTCATTCCATTTTTACTTCCCAGTCCAATTTATCGTTTTTAGCCCTTTTCTGCTTCTGAGAGAATAAAGCCTTCTCAGATTGAGCCTGGTCTCAGACGGATCCAGTTTGGTTCCTTCCTGTCCCCTTGAATCACGGTCTTTTCATTCCCATCCTTACCTACCTGGCCAGTGGCCATGGACCTCTGCTCCAGTCACCTGTCTCTCCAGCCTGACCTTCTAGAATGGATTCCCATGCTCTTCCTAAATTGCTTTCTCCAGAATCCTCAATCCTCAGGGTGGTCCCGCTAGACTCTGCCTGACCAGCTCAACTCTGCAGGAAGCCCCCTGGCACTTAGAGGTTCAGTTCACACTCCCACCCCCACCCCCATCTTTGTAATCGCTCCTGTGGGAAGCCACAGTAATGACACCATAATGACAATTCCACAGTCTTTCCTCACAAATTTTAAAGCACTCAAGACTGCCCCATTTACATTTTAACACAAGAATCATTAGTCTCTTGACAGAGAGAGCTCAGCTCTTCAATTCACAGCACTTTTTTTTTTCTTTTTTACCAGTAGGGAACATTTTATCACAAGCCTAGATAAAGAAGATAAAATATGACTTAATGGTTCCCTTCATGTATATGTTTCATTAGAGATTACTCTATTTTCAGAGCCACCAAAAACTCACACTATTTTCATGACTTAAAAATAAGCCAAATCAGCATATTTCTTATCCTACAGTTTATGTTTTCCCACAAAAGTGACAGCATGTGAGAACTAAGATTCTGTATATTAAACATGGAAACCTCTTGCAGTTTTTTTTTTAATTTTTTTTTAACATTTATTTATTTTTGGGACAGAGAGAGACAGAGCATGAACGGGGGAGGGGCAGAGAGAGAGGGAGACACAGAATCGGAAACAGGCTCCAGGCTCTGAGCCATCAGCCCAGAGCCTGACGCGGGGCTCGAACTCACGGACCGCGAGATCGTGACCTGGCTGATGTCGGACGCTTAATCGACTGCACCACCCAGGCGCCCCAAACCTCTTGCAGTTTTATCTTTTTTGAGAAACAATATAACAATGATTACAATTACATTGTATAAACATGACTTCATACCTGACATGCATAGAGTATTAATTATAAATTTAATTATAAATATAATAAAAGTCCTGTTTTTCCATGGGTGAAATAACGTTGAACAGTTCTAATTAATTATTGGTCTGAATTTCAGGTTATATGTAGTTCATTACCAAGTACATTTTTGTGATTACTTGCTTTCTTTGTGCTTTATTAATCTGTATGTCTCTTAAAGAATTGTTAAGAATGTCTACTAAAATTCATGCCAATTCGTGATACACTTTTTATGTAGAATTATTTGAAGAACTCCCAATGTTTTCTTCATTTGAGTAAATATTTTTTTTTAAAAGATCCTGACAAGACATTCTCTCAGGAACTTTACTTATTCAAATTTCTGGGAAACTTAATGTTAGCTGTAGTACTTCTCTTAAACTGTGATAAATCTTAGTGGTGAAAAGAGAAGAAAAAGTGGAGACAGGAGAGTTAGTAATGCCAACTTGCCGACACACCTTCAAGAATACGATTCATTTCTTTTTTTTAACTTTTTTAAAAATTAAAAAAATTAATATGTATTTATTTTTGAGAGAGAGAGAAACAGAGCGTGAGCAGGGGAGGGGCAGTGAGAGAGGGAGACACAGAATCCGACTCAGGATACAGGCTCTGAGCTGTCAGCAGAGAGCCTGTCGCAGGGCTTGAACTCACAAACCATGATGAGATCATGACCTGAGCCAAAGTTGGACGCTTAACCGACTGAGCCACCCAGGCACCCCTAAACTTTTTTAGAGTTTATTTATTTTTGAGCGAGAGCGAGAGAGAGAGAGAGAGAGAGAGAGAGGAGAGGGAGGGAGGGAGGAGGGAGGGGCAGAGAAGGAAGGAGACAGAGAATCTGAAGTAGGCTCCAGGCTCTGAGCTGTTAGCACAGAGTCTGATGCAGGGCTCGAACTTGTGAACCACGAGATCATGACTTGAGCTGATGTCGAAGTTGGATGCTTAATCAACTGAGTCACCCAGACACGCCAAGAATATGATTCTTATTGACAAGGACAATATTAAAATGAAATTTACCACTTCATTTAGAGTCCCTCTAAACATAACATCATGTTTTGAAGACAAGATGATTTGGGAGCCAAATGCAGCACACTAAATCAAACCTCTTGCCATCTCCTAAGTGAGAAGATGAGGCATCTCTCAGCACCTGCACTTTCCCATGCTGTCCTGAACACACAGCTGTCAACAGACAACTCTGGTGTTAAGCTTACTGGCTTCCCTCTGGTACTGCTCAAAGGCATGGGATTGTGTGTATTTTACTTGTTTACTTGTGTCCCCGGTGACAGCTCTTTAATGGGTGATCAGTAAATCCTTCTTAAATATAGGTATGACATCAGTTCCTTCTGTCGCCTGAATGTTTGTTTTTCCCCAAAATTCATATGTTAAAACCTAAGGCTCCATGTGGTGGTACTAGGGGGTGGAGCCTTTGGGAGGTGATTAGGTCATGAGGGTGGAGTTCTCGGGATTGATATCAGTGTCCTTATAAAAGATACCCCGGAGGGCTAGCTTCCCCCTTCCCCCATGTGAGGTGCTAGAGAAAAGACAGCCTTCTAGGGAGTGAGTTCTCACCAGACACCAGATCTGCTGGTGCCATGACCTTGGACTTCCCAGTCTCCAGAACTGTGAGAAATAAATGTTTGTTGTGTACAAACCACCCAGGCTCTGGTATCTTGTTACAACAGTCCACACAGCCTAAGTAGTTACCTATGAAAGTCTTCTTAGGACTTTTAATTAGACTATTTATTTATTGTTTATTTATTTATTTTAACATCTATTCATTTTTGAGAGACAGCGTGAGCAGGGAAGGGGCAGAGAAAGAAGGAGATAATAGACTCTGAAGCAGGTTCCAAGCTGTCAGCACAGAGCCTGAGGGGGGACTCAAACCCAGAAACTGCTAGGTCATGACCAGTGCCTAAACCCCACACTTAACCGACTGAGCCACCCAAGCACCCCTAATTAGACGATTTAAATTAGCTCTTATATCATGGTTGCTCGATATCTACTGAGTGCCAACCCAGTAGTATTTCTTCTGAGCTGCTTTGCTTCATTAACAGTCACTCCTCTTCCATCTGAACTAAGATCTGAAGTCTCAGCTAAGATCAGGAACCTCCCTGATAATCCTGGACTAGGTTGGTCCCCACCCCCCCTGCAAGGTGTTCCCATAGTGCCCTGTACTTCTACTTCCATAGCCAAGTGTAGAGACCAACAACCACCAAGATGGTAGTGAGGTTACTTCAAAGTCAATACATCTGAGCTACAGAAGATGTAGAGGGAATTCTTACTGGAACTTCCCTTATCTGACTAGAACAGAGCTTTATGGGAGTCAGCTGCCATAAATCTGCCCCTTGACCCAGGTCTCCAGTCAGAAAGGCACTCACCTTGAGCAAAAAAAAAAAAAAAAAAAAAAGTTTGTGCAAACAAGTCTCATCAGCACCTTCCACCCTTGGAAACCGGTAAAAGTCACCCACCCCTTCAGCCTTTATTAAGCAGGTATGCTCCAAGGGCTGGAACTCCTGCGTGTGTAATTTTTTTCCCTGTTAATCTTTCTATTTCAGTTAATTTGCAGGCCCTTGTCCAGTCTAAATAAGTCCGTAGAGAAGTTTTTCCTCCCAGTACATGGCACAGTTTATTACAAATTGATGTTAACATGACTATAAACTCCCTGAAAGCAGAGATTGAGTCTGTCCTGTAGTCACTGAATCCTCCAGAAAGTTCTCTAAGCCGTTGCTTACTTATCCTTGACTATTTTTTTCAATTCATTCACACCTGGACAACAAAGTTACTGGAACTAGAATTCATTACAACAGTCTCCCCGG